>NW_019154099.1:26053840-26227415 GCF_002288905.1 Enhydra lutris kenyoni | reverse complement strand
AGTTAAAAAATGTTAAAAAAGAAAAGGGTAAAAGTTAAAAAAAAATTAGCAGAAGAAGAGAAAAAAAAATTGAAAAAGAAAAAAAAAATTAAATTAACTGCAAGGCTAAAGCATCATTGGGAGAAAGCCATGAGCTCCGTGCTTTGCTTTCTCCTCCTGTGGAATTCTGCTGTTCTCCTTGGTATTGAAACTGCACTCCTTTGTAGGTGAACTTGGTCCTGGCTGGATTTCTTGTTGATCTTCTGGGGCAGGGGCCTGTTGTAGTGATTCTCAAGTGTCTTTGCCCCAGGCGGAGTTGCACCGCCCTTACCAGGGGCCTGGTTGAGTAATCCAATCGGGTTTGCTTTCAGGAGCTTTTGTTCCCTGAGCACTTTCCGTAGAATTCCAGAGGACAGGAATGAAGATGGCGGCCTCCCAGTCTCCGGCCCAGAGGAGCCGAGAGCCCGGGGCCCCACTCCTCAGTGCGCCCTCAGAGAACAGCGCCCAATTACTCCCGTCACCCTGGCCTCTGGCCGCGCTCCGAGCTGACCGAGCCTGCGACCGGTTCAAGGTAACCCCGAGCTTAGAGCTCACTCCTCGGCTCTGTCTTTATAGCCGGCTTCCCCGTTCTAATACCTGTAAGCTCTGCGACTCTCAGACACCCCCGATCCTTCTGTGACCCTGCGGGACCTGAGGCCATGCTGACCCTGCGTGGGCTTCACCCCGGTTAAGCCTCTGGAGCGATGTCCCTCAGCGGAACAGACTTTTAAATGTCCTGATTTTGTGCTCCGTTGCTCTGCCACTTGCCGGGAGCCTGCCCCTCCCCCCAAGGTCTATCTTCCTGTCACTTTGGATTCACTTCTCCACCAGTTCTACCTTTCAGAAAGTGGTTGATTTTCTGTTTCTAGAATTGCTGTTCTTCTTCTCTTTGATCTCCCGTTGGATTTGTAGGTGTTTGCAATCTTTAGATAAGCTATCTAGCTGATCTCCCACTACCTGAAGTAGTCTCAGCCTGCTACTTCTCCGCCATCTTGACTCCTATCCCTTTTTTTTTTTTTTGACAAGCGTGACACCTTGCAACCTCTGCCCTCCCCCCACTCCTAGGTGGGACAGGTGTGACATTCTTCCAGGAGTCTCCCCACTATCTTAATGTCAATGCCTTGCCAGAGGAAAAGCAACCTTAACTTGACAATGATAAGGCCTTTGGTATCTTGTGGGCCCTGTTTAACATATGAAAGTTCTTTTGAAATCTCCCTTTTTCCTTATCTCCCCCAAGCCCAAACCCAAATCCACAGTGTATAATCAGCCTTGCCTCACAACCCTGGGGCAGCAGCTCTTTCTGCCCAAGGGTCCTGTACCTGTGCTTTAATAAACCACAATCTTGCACCAAATAAATAATAAATAAAGGTATTATTAATTATTATTATTAATATTGTAAGGGCCTACTTAGCCAGAGCGATTCCATCTCTTGGATTAAACAGCCATTGTGTTGTTTATGTAGTAAAATATGGCCGACCAGTCCCTGATAACAGAGCCCAAATACAAGGGTAGGTCAGGTCAGGTAGAGATAACAGAGCCCAGATGTGGGGATGAGTCTGGCCAGGTGGAGACATCCAATCAGTGGGGTGTGCATACTGTCTCCCTCACTACCAAGGAGTGTGGGCCCCGCCTTTTGGGTGCCTTTTGGGCACCAATTCTGACCAAGGTGATAGGCTAGTTCAAATAGCTACTATGGGGTGATTTGTAATTCAATTGGCCACCCGTGTGTGACCTAGCATAACTGTGCAGCTTTCTCTGGGTGTTGCAATCTCATTGGCCACCTGTGTGTGGCCAGGCTCAACCACAGGGCCTTTGCTCTATAAAAATTAGTCTGTGAGGCTGGAAGGCATTGCCCTCTCTGTAAGAGGCGGCCCCGATCGGTCAGTTTGATTCTCGATGCTTGGAGCAAAATAAAGCTTTGCTTGACCTTCGCTTTGTATCAGTCTCACTCCTTTGATCACGGACATATCATTGGGGGACCTTTCAATATTATCTGTATTTTATGATTAGAAAACAGGTGAACAGTTGACTAGGTAATCTGTGGAGAGTCACTTAGTAAGTTCCAGCACTGAGATGTGGAGCCAGGTTGTCTCTTCCATTGTCTTGGCCCCTGAAGTTTCACTGAAAGTTTCACCAAAAATGGTCAAACAGTTTAACGATAATTAAGGTTTCATTGAAATATTTTTAGAAAAAATATTTCATTGTAATCAAATACGGAAGGGACACCTGGGGGACTCAGTTGGTTAGGTGTCTGGCTTTGGCTCAGGTCATGATCTTGGGGTCCTGGGATTAGCCCCATGTTGGGCTCCCTGCTCAGCAGGAAGCCTGCTTCTCCCTTTCCTCCCAGTTTGTGCTCTCTCTCGCTGTCTCTGTTTCTTTCTCAAGTAAATAAATAAAATTATTAAAAAAATCAAATACTGAAAATAAGAATATTGGCTGTTTAATGTGTGAATATGTTATAAATCACATAGCAGAGACAAACAATAAAATGTTTAAAGGTTATTTATCATTTCTGAATAAAGTTTCTTTTTAATTTCCTTAGCTTAGAAATATTATTGTCATATTGGGTATAAAATATTTCATGCATTATTTATACAATATGTTATATTTTTTGGTGAGGTACAGATGAAAACGTGATTACAAAAGAGGGTTAAGAAAAAACGTTGTGTGTCAGGGTGCCTGGGTGGCTCAGTTGTTAAGCGTCTGCCTTCGGCTCAGGTCATGATCCCAGGGTCCTGGGATCGAGCCCCACATTGGGCTCCCTGCTCTGTGGGAAGCCTGCTTCTCCCTCTCCCACTCCCCCACCTTGTATTCCCTCTCTCGCTGTCTCTCTCTCTGTCAAATAAATAAATAAATCTTAAAAAAAAAGAAAAGAAAAAAGAAAAAACGTTGTGTGGTTGAGCAAGCATCTTGAATATTCCCATATCTGATGTCTTAAACATTACTAAATGATAGTCTGACTTTTGCTAAAGACGGTGGAAATCATATAAATTATACTCTGATTCTCTGTAAATGTATCAAACACTTATGCATTTATTTAAGGTGTATATTTTGGTCCATTAGCCATCCAGCTTGCCCAGGGCCTCCCTGTTTTAGTACAGGAAGTCCTATCACCCTGGAACCATCTTAGTTAGGCAACTGGAATAGTTGGTTACCCTTTTTATTCAATAAAATTAGAACATAGAACTGTGGGAAAACAGCCCACAACTCAAGAGTAGTTTTCACATAGAAATCAAATGAGTTACCTCCATGTCAATACTCACTTTGGTCAGTATGTGGAACGATCCTAACTGTATATATACTGTAACCACTGGTTTACTTCAATAATTGCTCATTATGAGAACATTCCGTATCAGACTGTATGTCAGGTAATTGAGTATAAAAATAGATATATTGCATCCTCTACTCAGAAAAAAAAAAAAAAAAAGAAAGAAAAATCATTACTCAGCTGGGTTGTTATGACAAAACACCAGCCTTTGTATGTATGAGATAAGGGTTCAAAAAAAGGACTAATGCTATTTGGTCATGTTGAGCATACTAAGAGAATGAATTCCCAGGTGACCAATACACATAAAATAGAATACAGTCACTGGGAATGAACCAGATGGAGAACATTGTATTACTAACGTACAAAACAGTGTGATAAGCCACTTTGAAAATGGGATGGGCAAAAGTACAAAGGATAACAAGCCACAAAGGGAAATAATTCTGGATAACAAGAAAAGTATAAATACTAAAACACTTACCAAGTTCTTACGCTTTCTCGGGACTGTATTCTGTGTTTACCTGAATAGTCCATTTCTGTTCACAACACCATTCTGGGCCAAGTTTATATCCAAGTTTATTTCCTAGTAAGAACCAGTTGAGGCATAGAATCAAATGATCTAATCTTTAAAATTATACCCCAACTACTTAAAAAACACAGAATTTGGAAACAATTATTTTTAACCTTTCAATATATCATTAAATAAGTTTAAAATGAAGCTTAAGGGTTCATATCAACACGCTCTTATGTAAAGTAGCTAATTTCACTAATTCCAAATTTAATTAGAAGTCTTCCTATATATAAACTTTAAAAATTTTTTTGATTTGAGTATAGGTGGCACAATGTTACATTAGTTTCAGGTGTACAATATAGTGATTCAACAACTCAGTACATTATGCTATGCTCACCACAAATGTAGTTACCATCCGTGACCATGCAACACTATCACAATATAATTGATTATATTCCATACATTATACCTTTTGTTCTAGTGATTTACTCATTCCTAAACTGGAAGCCTCTATCTCCCACTCCCCTTCACCCATTTTGTCCAACTGTCCACACCCTTCCTTCTGTCAAGCATCAGTTTGTCCTCTGTTTATAGGTCTGATTCTGCTTTTTGTTTGTTTTATTTTCTTTAGATTCCATATATGAGTGAAATAATATGGTATTTGCCTTTCTCTGTCTGACTTATTTCACTTAGCATAATATCCTCTAGGTCCATCCATGTTGTCACAAATGGTAAAATTTCATCCTTTTTTAATCCATTATATATATACCACATCTTTATTAATGTGTGTTGGCTATTGTAAATAATGCTGCAATAAGCATAGGGGTGCATATATCTTTTCAAATTAGTGTTTTGATTTTCTTTGGGTAAATACCCAGTAGTGGGATTATTGGTTCATATAATATTTCTATTTTAATTTTTGAGGAAACTCCACTGTTTTCCACATTGTACAAATTTACCTTCCCACCAACAGTGCACAAGGGTTCCTTTTTCTCCACACCCTCTCCAGCAATTGTTATTCTTATTTTTTTAATTTTAGCCATTCTGACAGGTATAAGGTGATATCTTCTGGTTCAATTTGAATTTCCCTGATGATTAGTGTTGTTGAGCATCTTTTCATAGATTTGTTGGTCATTTGTATATAAACTTATTTTTAGAGAGATCAAACACTTAAAAGAAATTTCTGCCATAAAAAGTCTTCATAGAGTCCCAGGCATGTACATACTATGTAGCTCTCCTGCACCATGCAGCCAAAAACACGTGTGCCTCTTAGATATAAGGTAGATATGAGGTATCTCAAAGCTCAGCCCAAATTTTCTATGAATAAGCAAATATACACATTGGACCTGAGAGGAAACAATTTGTCTCATCTTATCTATGAACTAAGTTTAAGTTTGTAGAAAGCATTCAGTAAGCACATTTAGAATAAATCCTAATTCTCTTTTGGTTTAACCACAAAATACCAACAGAGATAAGAGAAGTAAATTTACAGTATTAATTAATTGAACTAAATTCACTGCTTAACTTGTTTCACGTTTATTGCCAAAGCTTTTGAAAGTACATCAAAAGCAATAGGTGAAATTCTCTGGGTGATACCTGAAAGCAACAAATATTCTGGAGAGAGAGGGAAGGCGGGGGAGGCCAGCAGGGAGAAAGAACAAGAGACAGAAATCCTGTTGGAAACTTCAGATAAATCAGAGATCATCAAAAAGAAGGGTGTGAAGAGGAAAAAATTCAATCTTTCCAATGTTATTTGTCATAAATGCTTCTTGTCAAATTGGTAAATTATCTTTTAAGAGTGAATTAGATACATTAACATGAAAACACTCAATATACTTTAAGATGCCAGATGTATTTAATAATTTATTTTATAGTCTAGTATCTGCTCATATCTGTTCCCTTGAAAAACAGTATCGCTGCCTTATGAAAAGCATAAATTGACTAGATAATTTTGACCAGAGTGTGAAAAGATTTTCTCTCCTAAAATTTACGCTATCTAATTAATCAAGAGCGTTGTCTAGTAGTGATTACCACAAAATGCTGACATAAAGTCATGAAAGTACAAACAGGGTTTGAGGTATACCTTGCAGGTAAACTCATACAATGTAATTAAAAACAAAACAAAACAAAACAAACAAACAAACAAACAAAAAAAAACCTTACTATTCAATGGCTAGAGTACTACTGTAATGAGAACCTCACAAAGAAAATCTTCCATATACTTCCGGAGGGACAGGTTTTGAATTGACTATATTGAACAGTATAGAAAATTATTTCCCTCTCTACTGCCTTAAAGGGAAATGATTGACATTACTAAATTCAAATTAAATGTTAAGAACTGTGGAAGGCGAGGCACCTGAGTGGCTCAGTTGATTAATCATCCACCTTTGGCTCAGGTCATGATCCCAGGGACTTGGGATTGAGCCTCCACATTGAGCTCCCTACTCAGTAGGGAGTCTGCTTCTCCCTCTCCCTCTGCCTACTACTCCCAGTCATTGTGTTCTCTTTCTCTGTTGAATAAATAAATAGGATCTTAAAAAAAAAAAAAAAGAATTGTGGAAGGCAAAGTTTTAGGCCAAAGCCCAATAGACATACAATCTCAAGTTCTAAATGAATTTATCACAACATTTTGTTTGGATTTCTCTCTCACACACATATGCATACCCGACAGGCACAAACAAATACGTGTACTGTATAGATGCTAAAGTACATCCAGAGGACTCAATCATGCTGATAGTTTTCACTGTGCTGTCTCTCTAAAACATGCTATTTGTCTATAGTATAAGTAATGTTTAATAACCACTAATTCCCATGAAAACAATATCCTTTCCACAGGAGTTTTTAAGTTCAGTGTCTCTTAGTCTCAGCCTAAAGATTATCTCCTGATTGTCAACTTTCAGAACTGCTCAATCCAAATTAAAATCTTTTGGCATTATGTGTCCTAATACCTTATGTAATTATCTTTACATTTAGTACCCCATGAAATTATTTCAAATTTTAAAAATTTATTTGTTGTCTTTCTCTTTTCCTTTACTTTGTAACCTACATGAGAAAGCAGGGTTCACCTATAATTTTTAGTACTATATTCTAGCATCTAGAGTAATCCTTAGAACATAATAAGAGTTATTTTTGGTGAATGAATAAAAATACTGTAACCACTTTTCTGTTTGGGGCAGGAAAGGATCAGGGAATGATAATACAGTAAAGTCAAGAGACTTAAATTATGCCTATTACATATATTTTTTTTTCCAAAATTGGTTCAGGCATTACAAGTTTTCTTCATGTTAGGGAGCACTACATTCTTGTTGGATTCTGCAAAAAACAAGTTCCAGACAGTTAAAAAATAATAGTGTTTCAAAAACATATTTGAAATATTAAAACATTTTGCAGTTATAAATACTTGAATTACACCAAATATTATTCAAGTGTAAAATATATGGTAAGAATCTGTAAGTGGCCACATATCATTGGGCAAGTTGCACACTGTTCAGCATGCAAGGTGATACTGTTTACATCATAGACATGGATTTTATACTTATTAAAACATATTTCCAGGAGATCATGTCTTAACTAATAAAAATCAGTTTATTACATCTGTTGATTATCTATCAACAGTTAAGAGAAAAGAGCATTAAGG
This sequence comes from Enhydra lutris kenyoni, assembly GCF_002288905.1. NCBI lineage: Eukaryota > Metazoa > Chordata > Mammalia > Carnivora > Mustelidae > Enhydra > Enhydra lutris. The sequence continues at coordinate 26,219,984 of NW_019154099.1, read as the reverse complement.
AAAGATCAGTTTTTTCTCACTCACACAGAGGTACCATAAAAACTAGGGCAGCCTTGAGGATCTAGAGCAAGAAGATGTCATATATAAGGAAACTTACTAAGTCTCTGAACTCATCACTAAATATATTAATTAAAAATAGTCTTGTACTACCCAGTATAATGCATTTATTTAATTATATAACATTTTACCAACATTAAGTGGCTCATCTTTGACAAGACAGAATTTCGGCAAACATATTTTTAGTTCTGAGGCTTTGTTTATCTACTTTAATAAGTAATATCACAAAAAAGGAGGTGGCCACCTATGATCCTTTTCATAGTCAATAGCCTTGCCTCTACTGTCCGTAGTTAATTTGATCCAAGATAGAAACCCAGCCCCAGGGAAGTGGGGGGTTGGAGAACCAGTTCATAGAGTGAGATAAGACACTGAGCATTTTTGTTGTTGTTCTTTACCTCCAATAATGTAAAATTAGGATTATTAAAACAGGATTAGATATTAGGTGGTATTAGGAAAATGGTATGGAGACATTTTCCACTAATGCCTAGAAAAAACAAAGAAAGCTAATCTGCAGAAAGAAAGATGAATGAAGCAATACTGGAAGAGGAGTATGTGGTGAGAGAGAGAAGGTTGGAAATTTACCATGGAAATTAGATTTCCAGTTCTAGTCCATCAAACCTGGAAGTTCTACCTGTCCTTCAGTTCACATATTCATTGAATAAATTATTGGATTTTTTTCCCTTATACCAATGAACATATATTTCTGTTACTTATAATCAAAGATAGACTGACTTTACTTCATTTCTTTGTATTCCACTCATTTCAAGTATCTCTTGTTTCAATCAGAGCATTTGTTTTTTGTTTGTTTGTTTTTTGGTGTTTTTTTTGTTTGTTTGTTTTGAATCAGAGCATTTGTCATAAAGTGCTGCAGTTCTAATTATTAAGTGCCAAGTTTAAAATGAGAGTATGTTTTTCCTTGTATGGGGAGATAATAATCTATAATATGTCTACATAAAAATATCCCAAATTTTAAAAATAGAGTAAGGAATTCATTGACTATCAATAATTCTATACTTTTTTTTTTTTTTTTTCTGTAAGAGAGAGAAAGTGTTAGCAGGGAGAGGGGCAGAGGGAAAGGGAGACAGGGAGTCTTAAGAAGACTCCATGCCATGACTGATTGGAGCCCAATGCAGGGCTCAGTCTCACGACCCTGAAATCATGAGCTGAGTTAAAATCAAGAGTTGGATGCTTAACTGACTGAGCCACCCAGGCACCCAATTGTATACCATTTTCAATAAAGCAAGAAGAAGCAACCTTTAAAAAGGAAGAAAAAAAGCATTCAATATTTTAAATAAGTTATATTAAGCTCCTTCCATTGGGGATAAAATGAGTAATGTATAATTCATACTGGTTAATATACTAAAAAAATTGTGAGTGCATTAGTGGATGGATGCAATTTTGTTTCATAGGTATTCTGTTTGAGGAAGGCTAATGAGGCCTGAGAATACACATGAGAGAACAAAAAACCTAACCTGATATTTTTGTAAGAATTTATTGAAAAATTAGTGCTTAAACTGAATTAGTAAGTAAAGGCAAATGGGGTAAGGAAGTATATAAAATTAATAATAATAGCAGAAATATCACTAGTAGTTACTGGTAGTAGTGAGGCAAGATTGTTTAAAATGAAGTTCCAGGGTCAAGCTAAGATAATGGGAGTAGGGTAGCAGCTGACAGGGTGAATCTCTCAGTGGAAACTGGGAGTCAGAGAAAGCAATATGAATGTGGGGACAAATGGGGGACTAGAAAAGAGTATCATAAACAGAGACACTGGAGTCTCTCAGAAATCACAACATAAAACAACAGATCACAACAGATCACTACTCCAAGAACTAGTTATGGTTTACAAAACATAATAGGTGCTTCCCATAGTTCAAGACATAATTTAATATAGACATTTTAAAAATACCAGGTATGTAACTCATACTGCATTTAAAAAAAATGTAGCTAGCAAAATTAATCAGTGATCTCATTAATATCATTCCCTAGGGAGAGAGTAAGGAAGGTATTGTGGCATATCCTGAATTAGGTATATATCCCCCAATTAGTCTTTTCAAAACTTCCGTAACTGAATCTTCCACTATAACTGGTACCAATTATATGCAGTTAATAAGACTTCAAGGGACATCTGGGTGGCTTTGTCAGTTGAGTGTCTGACTCTTGGTTTTGGCCCAGATCATGATCTCAGGGTCATGGGATGGAGGCCTCTGTTGGGATTAGCACTCTGCTGGAGAGTAAGTTGGCTTGAGATTTTCTCCCTTTGTCCCTCCCCTCACTCATGTTCTCCCTCTCTCTCTCTTTTTCTCTAAAATAAATGAGTAAGTAAAATCTTTTAAAAAATAATTCAAATTCTTAGGTTGTTTTCAATAAAATTTTAAAATGTTACTTCTATAAGATAATAAGTGTTTAGAGTACAGAAGGTGTATAAGTATACAAAGTATAAACTAATACTAGAACAAAATATGATATATTCCTCTCCTCTGTCTCCTACTCTTGAAATCAAATTAGTGATTAATTTTTAAGTAGATAAATATTTAAATACTATTATTGTTGATTGTGAAAAAATATGCCAAATATTTGTGTTGTGTTTCTTGATGAAACTAGCACCTAGAACTATGTCTGGGACACTCTATAGGTATTTACTGAACATAAAAATATTATTAGATAGGCTTATATGACTAGGCTTAAAAAGAAAGCAAAATAAACCCCAAAAAGCACAATTATCTTTTAAAGTTGTAGATTTTTAAGCTTGAGATGAAAAAGGATCTCACTAATATAATGAAAACAATTTTAAAATTTTAAATTTAGGTTTAATGAGTTGGTAAGAAAGTGAACCTGGATCTGATTACAGATTCTGGATCAGAACGATCTAATCTGAAACATCAATTTAAAGCACAACAAATAAACTAGTTAAATTAATTGAATTGTTAGAGCAAGGTGGAAGATTTCAACAGTCCTGAAAAATGTGTAGTTTTACAGGGAAAGACATTGTAAAAGTTAAGGTAGTTATTTTATAATATTTAATTGCAAATGTCACAGCTCTGAGCTAATTCTCAGGGTCTCCATTAAACCTGCTTCAAAACAAATAGTGAATATTAGCAATCTTGGGACCAAAAAAGCAATATCATTTACATCTTCATTTTAGAATTAAAGATTTGTTCAGGAAATGTAAATTATCCAGAATAACACAAATTCAGAACAATTTGTTGAAAACAGACAAATTCTGATTATCTCTATTCTGCTAACCTTTCCAGTCCATCAAATACAGGATAAATTATAGGATAAATTTAGCTCTGTCAAACTAGAAGAACCGAACGCATGAAGAAAATCTTTTAAAATATGTCAATGTCTTCATAACAAATAATATGGAATAGAAATAATATACTGCAATAAACTGAACTATTTAGAGCTGTTTATATAGACACACCGTTGCTTTGCATGGAAAATATAGTGGTGATTGTGGTGCTTAACCTTGGAGATACATATAAGAAGTGTTATGTACTTAAAGTGAAGCTCCTAAACATTTTAAATGCATTAGGAGAGATTTCCAGAATTTTTTTTAATCAGATTTTTAAAAAAAATCACCTAGTGACTACTAAATGTTAGTTTTACACTGATATTTATTAATAATGTGGACAATGTTTTACTTTACAAAGTTTTACTTTATTTTAAATTTTATTTATTAATTGAGAGAGAATGAGAGGGAGAGAGAGAATGATCAGGGGAGGGGCCGAGGGAGAGAATCTTAAGCAGACTCCATGCCAAGTGTGAAGCCCCACACAGGGCTCCAGCTCACCATCCAAAGATCATGATCTGGGCTGAAATCAAGAGTCAGATGCTTAACTGACTGAGACACCCAGGTGCCCCTGTTCTGAGTATTTTAAATTCGTAAGAACTCATAGTCTTTTTCTTTTTCAAGAACTCCAAGTCTTTATGACACCTTCAAGATATAAGGAACTTTTCATGATTGATTATAGATCTGCAGATTAGCAGTTCTCACTTATCTATTACACCTTTTTTGACAATGATCAGATCTCACATAGAATTCTGCTTCTAGCTAACATCATAATGAACATTGGAATTCTCATAGTGATATAGTACAAGGTCCTTGTCTTCTAGTCAAATAGTCCTGTGGTTCTGATTTTTTTAAATAGTTCCATTGTTCTCACAAGAAATTTTTATTTTTACATTGTTGTAAATTTAAATAATTCTATTTTGTTATCTTTAATTGAATAATATGTCTTGTTTTAAGTATACTTTTAAGTATTGACTAGAATTGAAGTCTTTGGTAAGTAAAAGAAATACCCCAAATAAGTGTAGTTTAAGAAAACTGAAACTTTATCACTCCCTGATAATAGGAATCTACAGGTGGGAGGTCTAGGGCTATAAAGGAAATCTCCTGCCAGTGGTCCTGATTACTTCCTGAATATGAAGAGATTAGGGGAAAGAAAAAACTGGAATGATTATGAAGTTTATCTCAGGCAAATGGGTGAAATAAATATTAATTATTAAGTAAAAGAGCAAAGAAATAATGGGTTAATTCTTGGATATGATGTGGTGATGCTACAGATGTAATGAATTTAAACTCTTTATCTAGATCTCAGAAGATTGTTTTTGTCTGAAATGCTGTATTTGTGAGTCATCCACATGCCGGTAGTAGTTTCATTTGCTTTGTTTTGCTTTTCAGCTATTGATTGAATTTTGTCTTGCATTAAATATCTGGATAGAAAAATAAGTAGCAAAAAAAGTCTTAATAGTACAACACCCATGAGAGAAGGAAATGCTTCTAGAGACTAATTTATATTTTCTGTGACATAACCTGTAAAGTTGTTCTAGCAAAAAGGATAAACTAGACGACCGTAGAGGAATTCCTACCCTCTAGAGCCTCGGAATTCTTAATTTTTTCTTTGATGTCTAACTGCATCGCCCATATTTTTCAGAATGTATAGTTAGATAATATGGGTGACCAACAGCCACAGATGACTCATCTCTTGCTTCATTCTAATACATGAGACTTTGTTACTAAACTTATGTCCCCAGATGGCAATAATTCTGGCATTTAGTTCCTTCTTTCTCTTCATTAATGTCAGACAAAAGAAAAATGTTGTCATTGCCATTCTGCAAATATCTAAAGCAGCAAAAACAAAACAAAACACTAGATTTATCCTGATTCCAATGGGTAAAATATCCCAATTTGTTTTTCCTTTGAAAGAACATGTTTGTTCCATGCTTCTATTTAACAATTTTTTTTTATTTTTACTTTTTTTAGTTCTCCAGGGCTGCCATAACAAAGTACCACAAACTGGGGGGCATAGAACAAGATACATTTATTATTTCATGGTTGTGGAGGCTGGAAGTCCAGATTATAGGCATTAGCAAAGCCATGCTTTTTCCTAAGCCTCCAGGTGATGATTCTTCCTTGCCTCTTCCAGCTTCTGTCTGATGGCGTTAAGCATTCCTTGGCCTATAGCAGGATCACTTCAGTCTCTGTCTCCATTTTCACAGACCATCTTTCTTCTCTCTTGTGTGTCTTTGTATCTTTACATGGCCTTCTCTTCCCTGTGTGTGTGTGTGTGTGTGTGTGTTTGTGTGTGTGTGTTTCTTTTATAATGACACCAGTCATATTGGAATAGGGCTCATCCAGCTTATCTTGATTTTTATCTGCAAACACCCTATTCCCAAAAATATCATATTGATGAGTACTGGAGGTTAGGACTTCAACTTACCATAGTAATAATAATAATAATAACTGAAGTATAGTTGTCAATATTATGTTAGTTTCTGAAGTATAACATACTGCTTTGACAATTCTATATGTTACTCAATGCCATTATTACAATATTATTAATTATATTCCCTATGCTATACTTTTCATCTCTGTGACTTATTTATTGGGTAACTAGAAGTTTGTACCTTTGATCTCCTTTAACTATTTTGCCCATCCCCCCCCCCATTCTCCCCACCCATCTCTGCTCCAGCAACCACCAGTTCATTCTGTGTATTTAAGAGTCTGTTTTGTGGGGCTGCCTGGGTGGCTCAGTGGGTTAAAGCCTCTGCCTTCGGCTCAGGTCATGGTCCCAGGGTCCTGGGATCAAGCCCCACATCAGGCTCTCTGCTCGATGGGGAGCCTGCTTCCTCCTCTCTCTCTGCCTATCTCCTCTGCTTACTTGTAATCTCTGTCTGTCAAATAAATAAATAAAAGTCTTTAAAAAAAAAAGAGTCTGTTTTGTGTGTGTTTGGCTTGTGTTTTTTTTTGTTTTTTAGATTCCACATATAAGCGACATCACATATTCAACAGTACATTAAAAGGATCATTCGCCAAGATTAAGTGGGAATTTAATCCCAGGATGCAAAGGTAGTTTGATATTAGCAAATCAATCAATGCTATACATTACATTTACAAGAGAAAGGATAAAAACCTTATGATCAACATATCCTTCTGAGAAACTCAATTTAACCCATAACAATTTCCCATTCATTACTTAAGATTTTGCAAAATATATTCCTCCCTTCAAAACCCAAGACTTATGATTTTGCAATAAATATTCTTTTTTTTTAAATATTTTATTTATTTATTTGACATACCAAGATCACAAGTAGGCAGAGAGGCAAGCAGAGAGAGAGGAAGGGAGGTAGGCTCCCTGCTGATCAGAGAGATTGATCCCAGGACTCTGGGATCATGACCTGAGCTGGAGGCAGAAGCTTTAACCCACTGAGCCACCCAGGCACCCCTGAAATATATATATTCTTGTCTCCTATTTCTGAAACATCCCCAAACTGGCTTCCCTGCTCTTTTGAACTGAGGTCCAGCTAGGTGACTGAACACTGGTTTAGGAAATGATAAAAGGACTGACTACCAACCCCAGGGCTGGCTGTGGAGATTTTATTTTATTTTATTTTATTTTGATTTTATTTATTTATTTTAGGGAGAGAGTCTATGTGTACGAGGGGAAGGGCAGGGGGAGAGGCAGAGAGAGAATCTCAAACATACCCCACAAAAAGCTAGAGCCTGATACAGGGCTCAATCTCACAAACCTGAGATCATGACCTAAGCCAGAATCAAGGATCTTAACAGAGTGAGCCATCCAAGTGCCCCTGGCTGTGAAGATTTTAGAGAGCACATTTAAATATATGATTTCCATACAATGGAATTCATTTTGGTCACTGAATCACATTTAAGAGATAGCCTCCATGAATCTTAATGTTGGAATTTGCACACATAAGAAATAAACTTATTGTTGAGCTAGTGAGATGCAGATAGACTACTTTGACTAACATGCACATATATTATAAGATTTTACTCTCAAATGTACAGCATTAAATTGTTTTACATAGTATCTAAAATAAAGGACATAAAACTCTCTCAATTCCACACTTTAGGGTTTTTGCTATATTAATACAGCTAACTTTTTGTCAAAAGTTAGTGTACATTTTTTATCCTAATTAGCAATAATTTTTAAAATGAAAAGAGGGACACCTAGGAGGCTCAGTCGGTTAAGTGTCTGTCTTTAGCTCAGGTTGTGATCCCAGAGTCCTGAGATGGAGCCCTACGTTGTTGGGCCCTTGCTCAGTGGGGAACCTGCTTTTCCCTCTTCTTCTGCCCCTCCTCCCACTCATGCTCTCTCTCTCTCTCTCTCTCTCTCTCTCTCTCTTAAATAAATAAATAAAATCATTTTAAAGAATGAAAAGAAGGGTGCCTGGGTGGCTCAATTGGTTGAGTGACTGCCTTCAACTCAGGTCATGATCCTGGAGTCCTGGAATCAAGTCCCACATCAGGCTCCCTGCTGAGCAGGGGGTCTTCTTCTCCCTCTAACCTTCCCCCTCTCATGCTCACTCACTCTCATTCTCTCTCTCTCAAATAAATAAATAAAATCTCTAAAAAAAATTGAAAAGGAAACTTGTGGTTAATAATTATGTCCTGAAGTAGTTTCAATGCATTGTGAAAGCGACCTAATTTGCATGTTTATTACCATAAATGATATTTAAATATCTAAAAAGCAAAAATATTACCAGACATCATTTCTGGCATGGTCAGTTATCGTTCTCCATCTTTTTGTTAGAAACTCCTATATATGTATGTCATAGAAACATGTTTAGACTAGCGTATCTCTATTCACGTGTTCACTTATGCATTTACACAATGATTTTATGGATATTTTGGGGGCCTGTTATGTTTAATACTCTCTGCTTGGAGTTAGGTATAGCATAATGAAACAAACAGACAAGTTCAAGCTTGCACTAAGTTTACAGATCGTAGGAGAGATGGGAAATAAAAAAAAAAGGATGTTACAGGTGTATAATTACACACTGCAAAAGTGTTATGAATGAAACACAGGGGGAGATGTGAAAGTATAGGAAGGGGATGTGAGCTAGCCTGGGTTGATCAGAAAATGTTTTCATGAGAAAGTGATGTCTTTCACTGAGCTTCTAACGCTGAGTAAGAATTAACTGAGCCAAGAAGTGAGTGGTGGAAAGTGCTTTATGTGGAGGAAAGAGGCAGTCCAAAGCCCTTGGGAGAAACAAAAACAGAAACTAAAAACAAGATTAATTCCAGGGTGTAGAGAGCTTGCAAGAAAATGTGTAAAGAAAAAAAGTAGGGGCCAGAAGAGGCAGGAAGCTGCAGACCATGTCAGGGATTCTGTTCCATGTACTAAGAGAGATAAATAATATAGTCATACTTGCAGTTTGAGAATAGAGTCCCACCTACAATTTAGAAAGGGAAGAATTGCTTCAGAGAAATAATTCAGGAGACAAGTGTAGTATTATTTTAGGTAAGAGATATTTGCAGCTTGGACTAGAGATTTGGAAATGGAGAGAAATAAATGGATTTGACAAATATCTAAGATGTGTAGCATGCATACACTAAGATATAAATGTGAAAAAGACCATTTAACTATTTCCTATACTGTGTATTGCCTTTCCTTAAAACACCATTCCCGTTTCATGCCTATGTATACTCCTATACAGATATTGCGGGGGGGGGGGGGAAGAAATGATATGGATTAGGGATAAGATAAAAATTGCCAATGAATATTTGTTCAGTGTATCTTGGTGTCACTTCCAAATTATCCTTGGGATATTCAGTCAATTCAATGTTCAAATCCCGATAAGTGCTATTTCCTCTCTGTCAAGTACGTATTTTCTTCCTTTAGTCCCTCTGCATTTGAAATGAGAGGTCTGGATACACACTCTCCGGTTGAGGAAGGATCATTTGTGTGCTTTGCTCTCTTCTCTATGTCTTCAACAAGTTGTCCTTCACTTAGCCTAGTCACTGAGGTCCCAAGATTGAAGTGAAGTCTGTACTATGGGGAAATAAAACATTTGTCAGTAGTCTTGGATTATCTCAGATCTATCTAGATGATTTTCCTCCTGATCTCCCAGAGGTTTGGATTGTAAATAGGAAGCCAGAACACTTTTTCAATACTCCTACATTTTTGTTTCTTTATATCACTTGCCCATCTCTCTCCCCCAATTCACACCAACTCTCAGTATCTAAATAGTCTGTCCCATTTCTTCTAAGAAGGGATTTTGCCTACATCATATCATGCATTGCCATATCATACATCCTTCCTGCAAAAGGCTTTATCCCAATGAAATTTGTATTTTGTTCCTCCAAGTATACTTTATACTCCCCAAGCTTTATTCCTGGAATGTAAATATAAACTTTTGGAATTAGAAGGCCTTTGCTGCTATCTATAATGCCTGGATTTCAAGATTAACATTTTACCACACACACAAAATAAATTCTAATATGAAAGTCAAAGTTAAGCAGAGAACTATTTATTCTTGACTATATCTGCTCTACACAGTATGCAAAGATCCAAAGCTAGAAAATGTGGGAGTTCACAATGGAATTATATCTACATGTAATAAAAAAATGAAATATGTTTAGTATCTTGGCATCTGTGTCTGGTTACATCTTTTCCTCTCTAAGAATATCATTCTCTTCACAAGATGGCATCTGAGTACTTAGTAACGTTTAGATATTTTCAAGTAGATGGGGGAGAAAATCCATGGTTCATATGTTGCAATTAAGTGCTGGCTAGTTTAACGTTCTTTGCTCCAACACCATTGTGAACATGAGTCAACTAATATGTAAATGATCCAGTGTAGTAGTCTTTGTCATCATCTTCTTCTCGTCTTGTGTGTGTGTGTGTGTGTCCAGTAGGCACTGACCATGCACATTGCCATTATTTGTGAGCACATCTTGATGTTCATACTTTGTTCCCTTCTTGATTCTGCTCCACTCTCTTCTCAACATTTCAAATTATATATATACATATATATATACTCTGCTAAGAATTTTGTCATTATACAAAGCTACCATGATTAAAGGAGAGAGAAAATTCAGGGAAAGACATAAGGAGACACATAGAAAATATTTTGCCATTCTGAATATATTGCTCAAGTAAGTCTGGTATTAAGAACATTCTAGATCCTCTAAATAGATGCAGAAAAAGCATTTGACAAAATACAGCATCTTTCTTAATAAAAACCCTCAAGAAAGTAGGGATAGAAGGAACATATCTCAACCTCACAAAGGCCATATATGAAAGACCCACAGCTAATATCATCCCCAATGGAGACATTCTGAGAGCTTTTCCCCTAAGGTCAGAAACAACAGGGTGTCCACTCTCACCACTGTTGTTCAACATAGTACTGAAAATCCTAGCCTCAGCAGTCAGACAACAAAAAGAAATAAAAGGCATCCAAATCATCAAGGAAGAAGTCAAACATTTATACTTCATAGGTGACATGATACTTTATGTAGAAAACCTGAAAGACTCCACTAAAATCTTGCTAGAATTGATACATGAATTCAGCAAAGTCACCGGATGTAAAATAAATGTACATAAATCTGTTGCATTTCTGTAGAGCAAAAATGAAATAGCAGAAAGAGAAACCAAGAAATCAATTCCATTTACAGTTGCACTCGAAACTATAAGATAGCTAGGGATAAACCTAGTCAAAGAGGTGAAAGATCTGTACACTGAAAACTATAGAACACGTATGAAAGAAATGGAAGAAGACACAAAGAAATGGAAAAACACTCCATGCTCATGGATTGGAAGAACAAATATTGTTAAAATATCTAAACTACACAAAGTAATCTACACATTTCAGTGCAATCCTGATCAAAATAACATCAGCATTTTTCACAGAACTAGAACAATCCCAAAATTTGTACAGAACCAGAAAGACACTGGATAGCCAAAGTAACGTTGGAAAAAAAAAAAAAAAAAAAAAAAAAGGCAGCAAAGCAGGAGGTGTCACAATCCCAGATTTCAAGCTTTATTACAAAACTGTAATAATCAAGACAGTATGGTACTGGCACAAAAACACACACATAGTTCAATGGAACAGAATAGAAAACCCAGGAATGAACCCACAACTAAATGGTCAAGTAATCTTCAACAGGGAAGGAAAGAATATCCAGTGGAAAAGAATCTCTTCAACAAATGTTATTGGGAAAACTGGACAGCCACATGAAGAAGAATAAACTGGGCCACTTTCTTATGACATACACAAAAATAAATTCAAGAGGGATGAAAGACCTAAATGTGAGATAAGAAAGTGTCAAAATCCTAGAGGAGAAAACAGGCAGCAACCTCTTTGAGTTTGGTCACAGCAACTTCTTACTAGACACATTTCTGGAGGTAAGGGAAACAAAAGCAAAAATAAACTGTTGGGATCTCATCTAGGAAAAAGAAAAAAAAACAACAAACAACTCTGCACAGGGAAGGAAACAATAAAAAGAAACAAAAGGTCACCTTTAGAATGGGAGAAGATAGTTGCAAATGGCAAATCAGATAAAGGACTAGTATCAGGAATCTATAAAGAACTCATCAAGATCAACACCCAACAAATAAATGATCTGGTTAGGAAATGAGCAGAAGACATGACAGACATTTTTCTGAAGAAGACATACAAATATTTGACAGACATGTGAAAAAAATGCTCAACATCACTCATCATAGGGAACTACAAATCAAAACCACAATGAGATACCACTCACACATGTTAGAATGGCTAAGATTAACAACTCAGGAAATAGTAGTTGTTGGCAAGGATGCAGAGAAAGGGGAACACTTGCAATGCTGGTGGGAATGCAGATTGGTGCAGCTGTTTAGGAACACAGGGTAGAGGTTCCTCAAAAGTTACAAATAGGACTGCCCTACTATCCAGCAACTGCACTACTAGATATTTATCCAAAATACAAAAATGCTGATTTGAAGGGGCACATGCACCCCAGTGTTTATACCAGCAGTATCAAAAATGGCCAAATACGGAAAGAGCCCAAGTGTCCATCAACTGATGAATGGATAAAGAAGATGTGATATATATATACAATAGAAAGTTACTCAGCCATCAGAAAGAATGATATCTTGCCATTTGCAACAATGTTGATGGAACTAGAGGGTATTATGCTAAACGAAGTTAAGTAAGTTGGAGAAAGACAAATACCATATGATCACTCATATCATATTGGAATTTAAGAAACAAAACAAATTAACACAGGAGAAGGGAAGGAAAAGTAAAATTAAAACAGAGGGAGGCCCCATAAGAGACTCTTAACTATAGAGAATAAACTGAGAGTTGATGGAGGGAAGGAGTGTGGAGGGATGTGCTTAATAGGTTTGTGCTTAACAGGCATTAGGAAAAGCTTACTATGATGTTTTTAAAGGACATTAGGGAGGATACTTGTTGGGATGAGACTGGGTGTTACAGGTAAATGATGAATCACTGAGTTTTACTCCTGAAATCAGTACTATACTATATGTTAACTAATTTGAATTAAAAAAAAATTCTAAATGTATTTTAAATATCCAACACACATAGACACATTTAACATATTTGCTTATCATGTAAAAGACCACATATGAATAAAGATTTTCTCAGGTAAAGGAATTTGAAAACATTAAGTCTATCAGTTAAATTTATTCCATTATCTTCTGTTAGATACAATGACTAAAAGGGATATTCATCTTGCGTATATATCCACAGAGGAAATAGTATTAGAAGGAAAAACTTGAGAAGACTGTATCCAAGAGAGAAACATTTGTACATTTCCTGTATTCGTGAAAGTGTACTACACACACATACAGTTACACACACAGAGTAAATTACAAGCACTGATTTTGATTTTTTTTTTTACTCTAACAATTTATAATCCAAACATGATAACATTTTAACACTATTAACAATACACGGATCCTTCAAGTAAAACTTTATTTTGAAAATCACCAATATGTTTTAAATTAATAACTGTGATAAATGACCATTATATTGGCATATTTAATGTATTAGACTTTCTGAAACATAATGCACTGGTTGGGGAAAGAAAGTAAGAACTCTTTTTTGGGGCCATATCTATCATTTTAAGGCAGTATTCCATACACAAATGCCCTCGATACCTGAAAGAAATAAATGGACAAAAGATTTTTAGGGCATTGGGAAAGAGAATTTCAATATTAGAATATAGAAACAATATTTACCAGAGTGAATTTTTACAACAAGGAAAACTATGCCACTTGGTAACACTTGTTATAGTATATAAATGTTAGCTCTTTGAGTTATGAATTTCTATCTGAATCAATAGGTCTAAATCTTTGAAATTTACTACTGTGATTCTTGCTTTTTTTATATTTATATTCAAGTCAATACAGATTAAATGGGCCCATAAATCTTAATGTTACTTCTAAAGTAAGGTGTTTATTCTCCCTACCACCACCTCCTACCCTCTCTTCCTTAGTATAAACACAGCTTTAGAGTTTTAGGGTTTTTTTGTTTGTTTGTTTGTTTTTTCTTCGATAAAGTCAAGTGAAGGAAGCAAATGAATTAAATTGTAGAAGACAGTTATGGAGCACTAATGTTCAGAGAGAACTCTGGGTATGAACATCATTTAGCTACCCAACAGCTAAAAAGAATCTCGGTAAAGTGGACCCCAACTGTGTTATTTCAGATGCCCATTTTTTTTTTACTTACTAACCATTAGAACGGGCAACAAAGCAATTAGTGGATCTCTGAAATGAAAGAAAAAGCCGCGAGGTATATCAAGCTTTAAATGTCTAAATTTGTAAAATGATACAAGCAAAAATATGATAAAAGGCAATTTCTCAATTAATGTTAAACTTTTATAAACATTCTTCAATACTAACTTGCCTCTAGTCTAATTTATATCTACTTTGATAAAATACAATCAAAGTATCTTAATGTAGGAAAGGGTGCCAGGGACAACTAGCTCACCCCACTACCACACATCCTCCTAAATCAAGAATTCTATCTACAATGGTAGAAACATGTAACAATTTAGCCTCTGGTTGGATAACTGAAAATCCAAACTCACTACTTCATAAAAAAATGTTTCATTATTTGGTAGTATTGCTTTTTAGTAAGTTATTCTTATTAATGGCTTGAAGACTGTACTCTTTAAACTCCTCCACAAAATTTTAAATTGCTCTGTGAGGCAAAGTAAAGGTCCTATTTATTTTCACATGAGAGACCTCCAGATATTAATCACATGTCTGTGTTGGGGGAAGTGACATAGGTATTTCTCTTTTTCATCTGTTTTCTAATACCAATATTCCCAATACCTTTAAAAATTCCTTGTGTGAAATGAATATAATAGAAATCATGCTCATAAATTTTAACATTCATATACCTCTATTAGTTTATTTCTAGAATACAAAGCTAATTTATTATGACTATTTACATGGATAATTCCCCATAGTCTTGTCTATATTTAATAATTAAGACTGGATTAAAGGACATTATCAACATTTTACCATGATTGGAAATATTCATATTAAGAGTTTGCTTTTAACCTCATTGATTAAAGAACAGGTAGTAATACTCTCACTTAAATGACATACTTAATAGGATGTAGATCTCCTACCTTGAATAATTTTTGTCTCCTTAGGTCATAACTATTTTGAAAGTTGAGGCATATATAATTGATGGAAAGAGATGACATAAAGGAGAAGATAAGTCATTAAATTATATGAGTTGGAATTTTTTTCTAATTTCAGTTTTCAATCTTAAATTTGCTCAATAAGTAAGTAGGTAGATAAATGATATAAATGAAAATAGATTGTATATATTAATTATCATACTTTAAGGTTAGAAATAAATGAATAATGAATTGAATCAGATTCAGATAGATCAGATTTGAGTGCTCTGTCTACATTTTCTCCTACCATGAATCAGAAAGAACACATGTATACAGCATTTCTTTTATGCTATAAGAAAATTATCTATGAAGATATAGATGTATAGACACATAAATATATCTATATAACATGTGTCTTTGTACTTTTGTATGCATATGTATTACTGTGCTTATAAAGTATCATAAACAGGAAATAAACTTTGAGAAATGCTCAAAAGGCAGAAAGAGGATGAGCTTACAATGACCAGAGACAACCGGATCTTAACACTTGGTAGAAGTGTTTAATTGTGGTGTTTTTATTGGTGGGGAGGAGGACTTCTAGGTATGCTTCAAGCATAAATCCAGAGAGGTCCTTCATGTAATTATCAGGTTTACTAATCATGAACCTGGACTAATGGAACCAGAAGATTTGCCCCCTTCCTCTTCTCTTTACACCACATGTCCTCAGTTAAAGTAGCCATATTTGCACCTTGTCTCCATTCACCCCCACACTCCTTCTCAAGAGTGGGGTTTGGGAGTAAATGAGGTAGGGCAAGTATTCCAATAATGAGCAATGTCTAAGAAGAATATAGATCCCTGAAATTCAGAAGTCATCTGCACACCATAAAAAGCAACATATGCCATGCTACCCCACATCTTTGGAGGTATTTCTGGAATCAGTTTCTGCAACTGGTTGACAAGGGAGACAAACAGGGATTCTCACACCAATGAAATATCATTTGGTGTCTGAGCATACAACCAGACACCACCAAACATTTCAGAAAAATTAACATCAGCTAAAAAACAAAATCTCAAGCAATTTTTAAGGAAACAAGTCATAAAAAGTAGTAAACCAAGATAATTAAATCCAAATCTTAAAAAATATGGATCTTAGGAATATAAAATATGAGCATCAATATTTAGAACTTGAAATGGTATGAATCTTGCTTAAGTGCCAATTCAACTCAAAAAACCTGGCAACCCTGGTTGATTTGAATACTCATGGAATATGTGATACTATTATTTATTTTTTTGCTTGATAATGGTATTCGGTTTTTTTTTTACTGAAATATAATTGACAGATAATAGTATACTAGTTTCAAGTGTATGACATAATGATTTGATATTTGTATATGTTGTGAAGTGATCATCATAATAGGTTTAGTTTACACCCATCACCACATATGTTATAACTTTTTCCTGTGACGAGAACTTTTAGGATTTATTCTCCTAGCCACTTTAAAATATGCAATACAATATTAATAATATAGTTGCCATGCTGTACATTACAGTCCCAGGACTTACTTATTTTACAACTGGAATTTTGTACGTTTTGACCCCTTCACTCATTTTGCCCATCCCCCAACATCCTGTCTCTGGCAACCACCAATCCGTTTTATCTATGAGCTTGTGTTGTTTTTTGTTTTTTGTTTTTGCTTTTTTTTTTTTCATTTAGATCCACATTTGAGTGAGATCTTATGGTATTTGTCTTTCTCTGTCTTACTTACTTCACTTAGCTAATGTTCCCAAGTTCCATCCATGTTGTCATAAATGGCAAGATTTCATTCTTCTTTGTAGCTGAATAATATTCCATTGTAAATATATACCACAATTTCTTTATCCACTCATCCATCAATGGCCACAGGTTTTTCCCCTTATCTTAGTTATTGTAAAGAATGCTTCATTGAACATCAGGGGGCATATATCTTTTTGAGTTAGTGTTTTCTTTTTCTTTGGATAAATATTGAGAAGCACTGGATCATATGATAGTTCTATTTTTAATTTTTCAAGAAACTCCATATTGTCTTCTATAGTGGCTACAGCAATTTACATTCCTATCAACACTGTATGAGAGTTCCTTTTTTTTTTAAAGATTTTACTCATTTTTTTGACAGAGATCACAAGTGGGCAGAAAGGCAGGCAGAGAGAGGGGGGGAAGCAGGCTCCCCACCGAGCAGAAAGACCCATGTGGGGCTCCATTCCAGGACACCAATATCGTGACCTGAGCTGAAGGTAGAGGCTTAACCCACTGAGCCACCCAGGCGCCTGAAGGGTTCCCTTTATTTTCACATTCTCACCAACACTTATTATTTCTTGTCTTTTTCATAATAACCATTCTAAAGGTGTGAGGTGATATCTCATTATGGTTTTGATTTGCATTTCCCTGATGATTAGTGATGTTGAGCATCTTTTCATGTACTTGTTGGCCATCTGTATGTCTTCTTTGAAATAATGTCTATTCAGATCTGTCCACTTTTAAATTGGATTGTTTGGGTTTTTTGCTCTTAAGTTGTATGAATTCTTTATATATTTTAGATATTAATTCCTTTTCAGACATAGATTTGCAAACATTTTCTCCCATTCGGTGTGTTGCCTTTAAATTTGTTGATAGTTTCCTTTGCTGTGCAGAAACATTTTAGTTTATTAGTTCCACTTGTTTGTTTTTACATTTGGTGTCAGGCCATTTTGGCTCAGGTGGTGATATCACAGACACGATTTCATGGTTCTAATCTCTGGCTTGTGAGATCAAGCCCCACATAGGGCTCTGCACTGAGTACAGAATCTGCTTCGATTCTCTTTCCTTCTCCTCCCACCCCAAGAAATAAACCTTTAAAAAAAAAGTCATTACCAACACCACTGTCAAGGAGTTCACTGATTATGTTTTCTTTTAAGAGTTTTATAGTTTCAGGTGTTTTCACTTCTTATATTTAAGAAAAAAAAATCTTTTTCTTTAGATATATATTTATATATATTTGTACACGAAATAATATAATGCCTGGGATTTATTTCAAAATAATGCACAGGAAAGTAGGTGAATAATAAAATGTAAGTAGAGATGAAAAAATCCATGAATAGGAAAATGAAATTCATGTGATGGGTATATGAGACTTTATTATACCAGTCTCCCTATTTTTTTTTTTTTAAAGATTTTATTTATTTATTTGACAGAGAGAAATCACAAGCAGGCAGAGAGGCAGGCAGAGAGAGAGGAGGAAGCAGGCTCCCTGCTGAGCAGAAAGCCCGATGCAGGGCTCGATCCCAGGACCCTGAGATCATGACCTGAGCTGAAGGCAGCGGCTTAACCCACTGAGTCACCCAGGCACCCCACCAGTCTCCCTATTTTTGCATATGCTTTCAGTTGACAGGAAAGCAGAGGATACAAAGATAGGGAACAATTTAATGAGTTAATTTGAAAAAAAAATAGGGTAATTTGGCAGTATATGTTCTAAAAGTTTAGCTGTGAATGAAACACCCACAATTTATAACTGACTAATTGACATTCTAAGAGGAGGGAATAAAATATATATGAAAAAAATACAACATTGTTCTGAAGAAAAACTCATATCTTCTGAACACACCACTGAATTGAAATGAAATGAATGCAAAAAGAAACCAAAAAACAAAGAACACCAAAAAGTCTATTTAGATACATTGTCCAAGAATTTAACATCACAGAGGAGATAAATAAGAAATTCAAAACAATTTTAAGTGAAATGAAATAGATTATCAGCTTTGCAAGCAAAAAATATGTGTGCGCCTATAAACATATAAACTTCTTTTATTAGCAATCACAGTGCATTCTGAAGGCAGAGTACAAGAACTTAAGAGAACTTTGTGTAACAGCTAGACCACATTAGTGTAGGAAGGTAGAGGGCAGTGATACAATTCAGCCCAAGAATGGTAGAAGGGAAAGAAAAAAAGACTGAATGAGATGGGTGAGGCTTGGGGAAAGGCAGATTCTAGGGTGGAGGGGAATTAGAACAAAAACAAACAAAAGCAAAAACCAAACAAACACAACCCCAAGAAGACAGAATGTTGCTGAAATTTTTTATCACTAAGGATAACAGTTTATTGAGTCATCCACTTATTTATTTTTCTACCCCATTTATTGTTGCTCTCACATGCCAAACACATGTCTTGGAGGGGTTTTACTTGCCTTTTTTCTGCCCTGATAACTATTGCCCTGGTAACTGCGAGCCTCCCTCCCACCTCTTTATTCAGGCCTCTTCTCAAATGTCGTTTGATCAGAAAGACTTTCTCTAACCATATTACGTAAAATAATTGTTGTAGTTCCCCCATCTTTCTCTGGTTCGCTACTTACTTCATTTTTCTACATAATAATTAAATCCCCATGACCTTGTTTACTTATTTATTTGCTTGTTTGTCTTTTCCCAATAGGATATAAACTCCACTAAAGCATCTAGAATGGGGTTTGACACTAGTACGAAACAGAAAACATTATAAATTATTTAACATCTTGGAAAGAGCTGAGACCCCCCACCAATGCTTCTTTGGGAAACAATGGTTTCTTGCTAATGTACAAAAGCAGAAAATTATACAGGAAAAATACATTATTTATATCTTTTTTAAGTGCTAAGGAAAGAATAGGAACAAAAATGACATATGAAATTCAACAACAAATGCTTTTCACTGGATTTAACATTGTGTCTCTAAATATATTTCTTACAAACTAAATTAATGAAATAAATTCAATTCTGTTTGTATTTTATCAAAGAAAATCTTATTTTCAAAATGCCTACCTCTGGTCTTTAACATACTCAGATGACATTTCAGCAATTTGACTGCAAATTGCAAATAATCAAAATTATACATTCTTTAAATATTGTGATCTTAAATAAACACAAAAATTCAATAAAATGGGATCCTTGGTGACAACCTCAGGCACTGAGTTAAATATTTATTATGAGAAGGATTTTCTATGTGCTAATAACTTCTTTCTCCTGAGGTTTCTCCTTTTGATATGTGTTCCCCATTATTTAGTGATGAATTCTTATTGTTTAAGCACAATATATTTGGAATCTTTGTTACCCAGATGATTGCCATTTGGGTCCCTCAGACTATGGGGCTATTACCTGTCAGTGTGATCTTTAGAGCTCCTCTAGTCGGGAAGAGTGACAGTGTTTGAGCCTTTACCATCTGGCCACTAACTTCAAAGTGATCCTTGGTGCAGGTCGTATAAAATGAATATGGGTAATATTAAAATTTGGTAATATTTTCAATAGTAAATGAAACTTTGCACATTCTTCACAATCACTCTCAAGATTTACTCTGATAGGTATGATCAATGAACAAAATTTTTTTTAAAGATTTTATTTATTTATTTGACAGAGAGAGATCACAAGTAGTCAGAGAGAGAGAGAGAGAGAGAGAGGAGGAAGCAGGCTCCCTGCTGAGCAAAGAGCCTGATGTGGGACTCGATCCCAGGACCCTGAGATCATGACCTGAGCCAAAGGCAGAGGCTTTAACCCACTGAGCCACCCAGGTGCCCCAATGAACAAAATTTTTGATAACACAAACCTTATCACACTTCACCATTAATTAGTGTAATCACCTGCTATTAAAAACTTTATTGTTAAGTGCATGATTATTCTTTAAAGTCAACTTCAAAATATCCAATTTTTCCTTATAACTTATGGACATCAATACATAACCTTAATATTTAAACAGCAGTATTTTCCATCTATAATATCTGATTTTCTTAATTTACTTATTAACTAAGAGTTTCATACTTTATATATTAAATAGTAGCATATTTATGGTGAACACCTCAACTGAGATAAAGGGTATGGAAAGAGAGAGATTAATATTTGTTGAGTATCTTCTATATGCTGGGACTTGTGATAAAAGATATGATTTAATTTATTTTCCTCCAAATCATTTTCCAGATTAGGAAACAGAGTCTCTGAGAGGTTTTGAAACAATGTCAGGTTGACTCAATTAATAAGTGCCAGTCTCTGAATTCAAAACCAAGTCTGGTTGCTCCAAGAGTAAGCTCTATCTGTGTCACTTTACTTAGATTTTGATCGTGCTCCTCTCATATAGTGAAGATTGAAGATGCATCAGTATATATCTCCTCTTGAGGCCTTCTTCTGTTATTTTGTTATCTGTTTCTACTTTCTGGACTTTCTCCAAATTGATTCTTTTCAATATACGGTTTTGAAAGAATCCCAAATCATATATATCACAGTTTTACAAAAATGTGCAGATATTTTGTTTTTCATTCTATGCATTTTTTTAAAAAATGCCATTTTTGATTTATGGAGAGTTTCTACTTTTTATGAATTTTTTTTAATTTTTTTTTTTGCTCCAAGCTAATATTTATGTAGATCATACAAAAGAAAGTAGATAATGGACAACATTAAATGTTTTATTAAGTTAATTTTGGGGAATTCTTGTGTATTTACAATCATGTTTTATTCAGAACTGTGTAGCTTTCTGAAGTTAAGTCATAGGATAAAATGGATTAATTATACTTCATGTTTGAAAAATCACAAACTTAGTGCTCAGGGAGTGCAAACTGCAGATGAAATGCAGAATACTAGATGAGCAGAGGACAATAAAAGTGAGTTTATCTTCAAAGTACTTGGAACTAGACTGGTGAAAGAGGAGAATTATAGAGATCACCCAGATACAGTTTCTGGAGTACATGTCAACAGACCCTCTACACTGAAAACGTACGTTCAACATCTGTAGATTTACTTGGGTTTGTTCGTTACGAATATTTCACCTCAATATTTTCAGGAAGGGATTAGTGTGCTATGGCATTTTCAAAAGATCTATATCTGAATTCTGAAAATGCTAGAGACCAATACAAATTTGTACAGGTTTCATCATAGTTTTAACCTTTAGGTTAATAATCTAAAAAACTGCTACCAACCTCTCCTGTGTTTCAAAACTGCTTCTTCCCACAATATCCTTTCAATTCAGTTAAGATGCAAGCAGTCTCCTCACCCCAACACCCAGGATGTTTGCATCTAATGTTTCTTTTTCTTCTTGCTTTCTCTGTGGTTTGCTTTTCCTAGTCCATCAGATCTCAGCTTTACTATCAGAATGTAGAGCCGTGTTTTCTTCTTGAAAACCAGCATGGTTTATAAAGTGAGAAAACATGGGAAAGTGTTTTAAAAAATACAAAACCCAGCACTGTCATTACATCATTTTGTAAGATGACAAAATTCCTGAATTAAATTAAGATGGGACTACTCCATGAAAGCAAGTTTAATACTGCCCAGTTTTTTTATTTCCAAAATTTATTACTGAATGATCCTTGTGGACATTATTGAGTCTTTCTGTTGGGGAAGAAAATATTCCTCAGTGATCTATCTCATTTTTTTGATTTTTGCATTTTTCCAATCTAATCAAGGTAATTAAAAAAAAAATCTTAAATTATACATTATCTCCTTGCTTAAAAGCCTTCAATAACTTTCCACTGTAGGTACAATTAAAGTTGAAACTCTATACTATGAGTTTCATCATCCCTTGCCCTCTCTTCCTCACCCATACTCAATGACGGTGGCCTTTATGTTCCTCCGATACCCACTGCATTTTGCTGCTGAAGCGACTTCCAGCAACCATTCTCTCTCTCGTTTGCTTTTTCCCCTGCCCTTATATCGGTTTTCCTCTATTTCTGCATTCTGTCTCTTTTCTGTCTCTTCATCCATGTGCTATGTATATCTCTTCTATTCTTTGGGTGGGTTCTAATGTCATATTTGTGGGGAACACTTGTTTGAGAATTTCTGTGCAATGCCATTTGCTATCTCACCATGTTGATCACCTCATAACACTTAAAATGTTTAGTTTTGGTTTTAGTTCATTTAGTTGTTTATACTTTTTCTCCACAAATAAAGTATAAGCTCTGTGTGGGCAATGAGAAACCCCCTTCACAATGCACATTACTGGCACATGGCAAGTGCTTAATAAACATTTGTTCCATAATTGAATAGATACCAGCAATTAAATAACACTAAGTCAAATATCTAATCATTTCTACCTAACAGTCTAAGTTATTATTAGAAATTAAATTATTTCAATATTGGACAGTCTTACGTCTAACTAAATGGCATATTAGTTAAATTGCTTGTTTTATTGAAGATCATGAGTAGGTCTTTTACTGATGAGTTCATTTATTTATTATAATTATGACATCATTGAAGTTATTATGTCATTGAAATTTCCTTCTCCTTTGTTTTCTGTTCGAATACTATATTGAAAGATTAGAGGTTGTATGTGTCAGTGACACACCCCAAAATGCCCCACCATCAATAGCACTAACAAAATAACAACAATGTAAAAAATTGCATCTGTGTGGAATTCAGTGACTTCTGTAAGTTGGCTCCACTTAAAGTTTTGACACTATGTTTTAACTTCTAATAAATGTTATTTATCCCATAAACTAACCTCTCTGTCAAAAAGAAATAAATGTCCAACTGTTCATTTTCACTTTAATGTCATTGACTATATTGTTTCTCTACGACTTGAATCCCCTTCATACCCCCTGTGTTTGCATGCAGGCATATATACACACACATATATGCATATGCTATGTGTTTGAATAGGAAATGATTAATTCACACTGCAATAACTGCTTTCTTCTATGGCTTTTTTAGAAAACACTACCCATAGGAAAGGAAAAGAAATTTTAAAAGGGGTTCGCACAATCTAATGCGAAGGAAGTGGGCAACTTTAGGAGTTATGTTGCATATGAAAATTAAAATTTTACAACTCTCTATAACCTATAAAAGTCTCTCTTGTTAACCAAAGGAACAGACACAGGCATGGCTTACTAGGAGTCTGGGTAATTGTGTGATTGCTAACTTGGCTTCTCTATGCTTCCTTTTCGCATGTTTGGAAAACAGACATGTGAAATAATTGTGAAAAAGTAGCGGCAAAACCTGTGTGTACATGCAAGAATTTGAAAAATGTTTAAAACATCTTATGTTGTGGGATAGACATGATTTAAAATCTTCCTTCCTAAAATCTTTCTTCCTGTTCATGTTTTCATAAGTCCTTATACCCTTGACTGCACAGGGCTAAGTACACAGCCAATTCTCAATACTAATTGATTGATTGATTGAAATATCCTGTGGCTTCAATTAGTCTGCATGACTAGACATTTTTGTGAGTGTCAGAAATCCATAGTCTGGATTTTCAGTGCTTATATAGAAGTATAGATTTGTAGCAGTAGATCAGAGATAATGAATGAGTCTTCTGGTAAGCTTGTTCTGTTGGATGTAAATGTCAATCTTAGACTCCTCAGGCAAGAATCTAGAAAGAGGAAATGTGAATTGTAATGTAAATTGTTCTAGCAGTCTATTCTATTCATGCAGGCAGTTTTGGTAAGTGAAGGAACATTCATTTATTGAAAATTTGTTTCTGCATAGCAAATTAAGTTTTTAAAAATTGTTTCATGAAGTAGGATTAACATCCCTATGCAAAACCAGCAGTTTGACTAGCACACATACATTCTTCATTTGACTAGAATTTTTCTACAAATAAAAACAAAATGATGTCTCATAATGCATCAAATCTGGCTAATATATGTAAATCCCATATACACGATTCAATAAATATTAAAGGACAAGTTTCATAACTAGCGAAATAGCTTCTAATTTCCTTAGTAAAATTATAATTTCACCTACATTATCAGAAATTTATTTAGTGCACCAGGGTTTTTCTTAATTCCTCACAGTTCAATGCCAATAATAGTTTTTTTAATCTCTAAATTATTTTATTTATTCATTAACTTCTCATTACCCTTCCCACTCACATGATAAAGTAAAATTAACTTAAGTGTTTTATCAACTGAAACAAGGATTTTTAATATATTTCTCCAACTTGAAATGATTTTAGAATATATCTTATATAAGGGCATTTAAGAATCCTGGCCATTCCTGCAATAAAACTATATAAAAGATCAATTGTCAATTTTTTTTTTAAGATTTTATTTATTTATTTGACAGACAGAGATCACAAGTAGGCAGAGAGGCAGGCAGAGAGAGAGGAAGAAGCTGGCTTTCCTCTGAGCAGAGAACCTGCTGCAGGGCTGGATCCCAGGACCCTGGGATCATGACCTGAGCCACCTAGGCGCCCCCAATTGTCAGTTTTTGTCATTCGCTTGCAAAGCTGCTAGGTCACCAGAAGAGCAGGGCTGTGATTAATCAGGAATCATATATTTTGAATACTCAAATGTATAGTAAGTTGTACTTTTTATAAAAATGTTTGCGAAAGTTGCAAGACCAACAACTAAAAGCTTTATTTCCAAAACTCTGTCTACATCAATCTGAGGTTAATTAAATATACAAATAATTTCAAAATAAGTATTAACATGAACACTTATTAAGCATCAACAAAGTGCTACTTGGTTCACGGGTTTTATTTGATCCACACAAAAATCTAATGGAGTAGACCTCCCTCATTAATGTCTATTATGCATACAAAGAAGCAGAGACTCAGAAAATTAAGAGCATTGCCCAAACCATTGCAGCTAGTAAGTAGCAGAGAAGGATTTGCATCATGGTCTGATTTCAAAGCCTATGAAGTTCCCAATCTGTAATATTGCCTCTAGACCAAAATACAAATAGGAATATTGCACATAATCCTTTGCAAGTATTATAATTAAATATTATGCAAGTCACATTTGCAAATATTTTATATATAAAATATATATATAAATATATATACATATATAAATATCCTGCTAGGTACTCTATTTTCTCAATAAGATGCTTTGTGCTCCCATTGCATACTGCACATGGCTATATTACAGTATCAATACTGCTGGTTATTATATTATTAGTATTAATATTTTATTACTTATTATTATAATACTTAATGTTTAAGAATTTGTTTGCTACATTTCTATCTACTTACTAGGCTATGTGCATTCATATTTGTATCTTCATTTCCTACCACTGTGCTTGACAATTTGATAGTACTCAATAAACATTTATTTCATGAGTGAAATATATGATGACAAAGCTGACTTTTCAATTTTAACTAATTGTTCTTTCCTTCAGAATCCAAATGATAAACTTTTTAGAAATCATCTCTCAAAAGGTTGAAAATTTGGCATGTTTTCAGTACTATTCTGTTAGGATTAAACTTCATCATACACGTAATAATATATGCATAGTAAAATCAGGTAACATGTGAAAGGGATTCAAAAAATAAGAAAAGAGGGTCCATTCTCTTAGAAATAACCTGTATTTTATCCTGCTGACATGCCTGAAATTTTCCAAGTTAAATTTATCCTCAGACTTTAGTAGTTTTATTAAAAAATAATTTTTAACATTAGATGCTCTTCAGATACATAGACTTGTCCAGAAGCCCAATTTTATAAAACAAATAAAGGCAGGATTGTTTTTATTTGAAGTGGGGAAATGCCTCAGATTGTGACTGCTAGCACTTCCCCTAACATTTTTGGCAGTCCCTAAAGAGTGATAAAGGATTTTGTATGCTCTGTGACCAAATTTTTTAAAATACTGGTGAAATACATGGTTCTTTAATAAATCTTGATGAGTGTCAGTTATTTTATCCTGGAGGAATATCCTATTAACACCTGAGCATTACTTAAATTATGTGAGTATCCTCTATCAGAGAATAAAACCAGAAAAGAAGGAGAAAAAGGAGGAGGAGGAGGGGGGGGGGGGGGGGGGGGAAAAGGGAGGAGGAGGAGGAGGAGAAAAAGAAGAGGAAGAAGAGGAAGGAGGAGAAGGAGGAAAGGAGGAGAAGAAGAAGGAGAAAAAGGGGAAGGGTACCAGGGGGAGGGAGAGAGAGAGGGAGAGGGAAAAGAACAAGAAGGACAAGAAGAGGGGTGCCTGGGTGGCTCAGTGGGTTAAGCCTCTGCCTTGGGCTCAGGTCATGATCTCAGGGTCCTGAGATCTAGCCCCACATCAGGCTCTCTCCTCAGCAGGGAACCTGCTTCCCCCTCTCTCTCTGCCTGCCTCTCTGCCTACTTGTGATCTCTCCCTAGGAATTCTCCACTTAGCCATACTACTGGTGCAAGCTTACATCATCTCTTACCTACTCTACTGCCACAGCCTCCTAGGGTTTGTTTTCTCTACCCTGCTTTCTTCTGTTTGTTTATTCTTAACACGTTGCCCAAACATTCTTAAATATATGTCAGATGTCATCACACCAGTGTTTCACGTCCCCCAATGACTTCCCATCTTATTTGAATGAAAATGAATTCTTCCTGGACTGACCTGTAAGATCTAATGGGGAAACTGGTGCTACTGCCTCCCTGAGCTCACCAGCTCTGGCCCCCTTTACTGACTCAGCTCCAGGCTGTCTGGCCCCTGAAATATTCCAAAATTGATCATAACTTGGGACCTTTGCTTTTCTGGTCCTTCTGCCTGGGGCAACGTCCCATATACCTGAACAGTGTACACTTCCACTTCCTTCTGGACCCGGCTGAAGTGCCACATTATCACTGGAGCTTGGCCATGCAGACTACTTAAATATCAACTCCCTTCTCTTCGAAATTCCCTGCCTTCCTGATCTTTATCTCCTTAGATGTCTTTATCATCTGATATACTCATTTACTTGTTAAATGTTAATTTCTATCCCTCACTTCAAAAATGTAAGCTCAAAGAAGACATGGATTTGGTTTACCTTTTTCTTTTCTTTTTCCTTTTTCTTTCTTTCTTTCTTTTTTTGACACATAATTCTCACTTTGAACAAGGCTTGGCATATAATAGGTGCTCAGTAAAACAACAACAACATATAGATAGAGACAGGTATGTATATGTATGTATGTATGTATGTATGTTTGAGTATATAAAGGGATAAGGGATAGATGGATGATGGATGGATGGAATATTATTTATTTATTTACTGGAACTTTTATTTTTAAGGTAACTAAAATTTATGAATTTAAATGTGAAGACTTTAAAACTAAATTTTAACAAATACAATGAAAAATATTTTTAAATATGTTGCACGTCATTGCCTTTTTCTTAAAATGTGTATCCAAAATATATGCTAATTTTTAGTATTTTAGAGTCCCCTTTAGTAATACAAATGAAAGTACTGAAATAGTCTAGAAACCACTATTTTATAATTCCATTTGCCCTTATACTAAATAACAACAGACACAGTTTTTTATGTTGCTTTTGTTTAAATATATATTTGTTGCTCTCTCCTTCATTATAATGTGTCATCCCCTGCACCGAACTGGTCATTATTATTAATTCAAAAGTGCTTATTCATTTCCCATGTCATGATGGCCACTGTGTTAAGCACTGTTAATTCAGTATTAAATAGGAAATTATTCTTTTCCCTCTAGCACTATCCTAACCTTGAAAGATAATCTCCATTTTTCAAAAATTACTGCTCTAAAGAAAAAAAAAAATCATTAATTTGATTTCAAGTCTAGGCACACACACACACACACACACACACACACACATACACACACACACAAATACACACTACCATAATATTAGAAAGCTCACTTTTGAGACTGCTAAAAGTTTCTCTTCTATTAGAGGAGGGCAAATTTATTAATAGTTACCAGCCTCTAAACTTTGAACTATATAATTCATGAAAGGATATAGAGAACACCAACCCATGATGAGAGTATTTTTTTAAAAACTTTATTCTTGTACATGAGAGGAGAAAAAATATAGCTATGGAAGTGTATCTAAGATAGATAACAAAAAAAGAGATATCTGTAACAAGTGGTTTTAAATTTATTTTTCCTATATTAAGTGTCTTTTATATTATGTACCTAGTAAGACTTTTGGAAGGATTAAATTAAATAGCTAGCTGGCATATAGTGGGATGTTGCAAAATTATAACCCTCATCTGAGTTTCCCAGTTGATTATTTAAGAAGAAAATAATGATTTTTTGAAAAAAGGAAGAAAATAATAACATTAAAAATTCTATATCGAATCTAGCTATTGGAGAAAATATTCTATATTTAATCTGAGAGTCTATGTAGTATGACTATATTTAAAGAATCTAATATAATCTGTGAATTCATCTTTTATTTTCCCACTCTCATCTTCTTTTATAATTTGTCCTAGAATTATACATTAAAATTTAAGTAGACTATAATCACAGGAACTCTATGTAGTATTATGATCTTCAGATTTATCCATCCTAATATTTTTCAGACCCAGTGTGCCTATATTCCATACATGTCACATTTCCTCTGCTTTCCCCCCTCAAAAAAGTGACAATTTCCATCTTTCATGATTGTTACCTAGAGAACTAGAGAAATACAGCAAGAGAGAGGTCACTGTAGGTGCAGAAGACAGTGTCAAGGACAAAGGATCCCTTGGTTAGCTATTCCCAAGACAGAGAAGTAATATTCTTTTGGACTGTGGACTGAACGATAATTTGTCTGGTAGTAAGAGTCATGAAAAGATATTAAATACCTTCAGTTCTGATATGCAAATTAGAAATTAGAGGCTTATTTACTTATAGTAACAACATTCAGAAGGAATTTGATTTCTCAGAATAAACTCCTTGAAGATCTGTGAATATATAATTTACTTGAAATAAAAATCACAGTACTATTTCTAAAGCAGTGTGTATAAAATGTTCTCAGCTATTATAAGTTCACATATTACTTACACATGAACATCTGGAAAAAATAGCATTGATAAACTATGTATAATTTATGTTATATCCCTAATCAGAATTATATATTATATATTATATTATATATATATATATTTATATTTATATTTATATATATATATATATTTGGGAAAATGGGGTCCTAGCTTCCTAAGCCAGCTTCCCCCCCCACCCCCTGTAGATTTTTAAAAGATCTGATAATAATGCAGATGAAATGAAGCCAGGTCTAAAGTTTGGCAGATGCATCTCGAGATGGAAAGAAAGATGAAAGTGTATAAAACTGGCATGTGTCCAAATGAGACAAGTGACCATAAAATATCATCCACTAAGTTCAATTTAGGTAGGTTTAAAAGAAGAGGGTATTTTCAGATCTCCTAAGCAGGAAAAAAAGAAACCATATTGTGACTAATATTTTAAATTTCAGTTATTTTTATCCATGTTTATATAGACATCATATACATTTTCTTAAAACTTCCAAATCTGTATTTTATACATTACAGTCTTTCTATTTTATTTTGATAGTAATGGTTAAAATTTCAAGAGACACACATTATCTCAAAATGATCCTGGAAAATTTAAATAAAATATGTAAAGTAATGAAATTACTTTATACCATGGAAATCATAACACTTGAGAAAATATAAAGTAAGCAGTTTTCTCTTTAAAAGATTGATTGTACAAAATAAGTAATATAATTCCCCCAAATGTTTTCTACAGTAGAAAGTATTTTTCAGGGGGCACCTGGGTGGCTCAGTCAGTTAAGCATATGCTTTGACTCAGGTTAGGATCTCAAGGTCCTGGAATTGGGATTGAGCCCTGGTTCTGGCTCCGTGATCAGCAAGAGGTCTGCTTTTCCCTAGCTCTCTACCCCTCCCCACAACTCGTGTGCTTGCTCTCTCTCAAATAAATAAAATAAAATAAAAAATTACCCTTGAAAAATAACTATATATTAAATATATCAATATCTATATTAAATATGCTCATATAAAAATCTATATTTATATACTTGTGGAAATATTTTCATTAAAAACATAAAGTTTCCCTTAATTGTATCATATTGCCCTGAGCAGTGTGAGTAACCAAACAGGACCTAGTACAAAAGTCAAAATAATGAATTTTCCCAAACCACCTTGGACATTCTGCATATGATTTCAGGAAATGAAAAGATACTTAACAAAAACCTGAGTCATCATAAATATGAATGCATTATTTTAGTGCCATTTTGTATTCCTACATTCATGCAATTAACTCAGCGATTTACATATGAGAATTTCTCAAGTATATACATTTATTGCTTGATTCAAATCAAAAGGTCAAATAAACCAAAGAGGTAGAGTGGATTAAAATGGCCCCTGAGGCTCAATTAACACCTACAAAGGATGTTTATTAAGCAGTCACTCAATTGCTACTTAACCAAACTATACTTAGACTGTAATGAAGATTAATAGACTTTGAACAGGTTATGTTTGTTTTAAGGAACAGTGGGAGTCCTTGCTATTGTACGTAAGATTACTAAATATTAATGTATATGTTATTGTGTTTCATTCATTTCTGGAAAGAAAATGTCATTAGAAAAAGATCTTCATTTAATTTCCACATCCACAATGCTGTACACTCATTTTGAATGATATACACTTGTTTTAAGTGATATTTTCTTGTAATGTGCATAATATGTCATTAAAATAAAACAAAGATAAACAAAAATAAAAACACAGGCACCATCATAAGGCATTATCATTCAATTGGATCATAATTAATCATTTAAATGCTTTTGTTGAGTGCTACAATGTAGAGGCGACTTATTTGACATTCTAGAGGGGCTGTCAAAAGGAAGAGAATCAGAATTTACTTTTCCTGGATAAGCACACCTCTAATTCTGTTTCGAAAACAATTACTAAAAGGGAAAAGTCCTCCACTCAGAAAATGCTTGTGTCTAAATCCAATTTTGTTTATTGTTTAAATGTTTGAGTTAAAAGTTTGAGGAACTTTCACTGTGGCATATTTAATATCCATGTTGGATTTAATAATTATGTAAAGAGTTTTGTACATGTGTATAGTTATAAA
The DNA here is from genome assembly GCF_002288905.1 of Enhydra lutris kenyoni. Lineage (NCBI taxonomy): Eukaryota > Metazoa > Chordata > Mammalia > Carnivora > Mustelidae > Enhydra > Enhydra lutris. The sequence continues at coordinate 26,188,332 of NW_019154099.1, read as the reverse complement.
TGCTTGAGCACCCTCCAGATTTTTAGTATGCTGATTGATGTTTTTTGCTAAGGTTGTGTCAGGGAATTATGGCCATAATATGAACACTCATTTGAAAGATCCTGATTGACTAAAATTACAGTTCAGGTTAATTAAATAGGATGAGAATAATTTAACTGATTTTGTCTTTAAAAAAAATGTAATGTGATTATTAAGATTCTTTTAAAAAGTGATCTATATTATGTCAGTGTCCTCTTCCTTATAAACTTGGTTATCTTAACCCTTAATTTAATTGACTTACAAGTCAATTATTTATTATGACTGGCTAAACAAATCTTTTTTGTTAGCTCTTCCAGCCAGTTGCAAGGAACCTGATTCTTACATATATGCTAATACTTGTCATTGGACCCAGTATGTAGTAAGTGTTTAGTTAATTTTTAAAAATTTTTGAATAGTGGATAAATAAATTAATGAGTGCTGTATTTCAAAAACCATAATTTTTCAAGGATTTTTTTCTAATATGTAAAGCCAAGTCATGATGTCTTAGTAAATTGATTCTTTTCTTTATTCTCTCTCTTCTTTTCTTCCTGCTTTCTTTTTTTTCTTCCTCTCCCTTTCTTCTTTGTTTTCTTTCTCTTTCTTTGTCTTTCTTTCCTTTCTTTTCCTTTCCTTCTTTCTTTCCTTCCTTCCTTCCTTCGTTTTTCTTTCTTCCTCTATCTTTTCCTTTCCTTTCTCCTTCCTTTGTTACTTCATTTTTTTCTTCCTCCTTCCTTCCTTCTTTCTTACCAATAGTATAATAATAAAAAATAATAAATAAATACTAAATTTTAAGAATATAATCAAGCATTTTCTTCAGTCATTTCATATTATTTCAGGCATACTCCATTTTTTAAGTCCTGTATATTTTACTTGGAAAATTAAATGAATTATGTTTAAATATATTCCTCAGCAAGAGTGATTATTGTATACAGATTGATAAATATAGAAAAGTGGTATTTTAAATAATAGCTTGCAACAGTGTTTACAGTACTATAAGACTACCAAAGACTAAGAAAAAGTACTAAATATCACTACCTGACTAACTATATTAGTCATCATTTGTTAAATATGCTTTAATATTTTAATTCAGGTTCCTTTATAACAAAACTCAAAATTATGATATTATGATCTCTTTTGGATCATATAAATTACTGACCTTTAAATAGATAACTTTTAAGCTCTATAGTAATATCAGCATTTCAGAGTAAAAGGCGAATACAAAATGGAATTTCAGATACCAACAAAAATGAATTTTATATTACAGTTTTTAAATGGTTACAAATATTAATTAATGAAGAATATATACTGGGGTGCTTGAGTGGCTCAGTGGGTTAAGCCTCTGCCTTCGGCTCAGGTCACGATCTCAGGGTCCTGGGATCGAGCCTGCATCAGGCTCTCTTCTCAGCAGGGAGGCTGCTTCCCCCACTCTCTCTGCCTGCCTCTCTGCCTACTTGTGATCTCTGTCAAATAAATAAATAAAATATTTAAAAAAAAGAATATGCACATATAACAAATGTATATTATTTTTGTTATTTTGTTATATTAATTAAATTAAAAATTGTATCAAGTTAGAAAATCTGTGAAGCACCAATTTCTATAGAAATTATTTAATTATGTGCATCTGAAATTCCTACATTACCCCTCACAGAAAGTTTTCTCTGTCCTGTTTGTGATGTGTAATTTCATACACTGTTTCCTTCCCTGAGGGAAATACTTGACTCAGTTCTTGGATAAAAATGATCTGTCACCATTGTTGCTTTAAAGGGCTTTTTTCTTTTTCTTTCCTTCCTTCTTTCTTTCTTTCTTTTTTTTTTTTTTTAAACACTGAATACTGAAAGAAAAATCAAGGCACTGGGGATTGCAGCCCAGCTGTTGTGGCATAAATCAATATTTAAAATGCACAACAGTGATTTTTCTTCCCCTGAAAGTGGGAAAAAAAATGTGTGCTTAATTTCTTGTTTTATTAAAATGTCCAACTTTGTCTAAGAAGGATCTCATATTTAGCTTTGGTTTCTATTTAAGTTTACTGCTCAACAACAGGGTAACAGAACAGTAATAGAACTGCCCTTTAATATTTGATTCCTGAGCCCTGTTGGGGGTTGCTGAAGCTGTGAATTTCATGAATGGACAACAACCACATTCCTGGTGGACTTGGGGACCTTGCTGCTTCTCTGACCCCCTTTTGCTTTCAGCAAAGGTGACTGGGTTCTATTTTAGTGGCTCATTAACGGAAAAGATGAAAATTCCTGAGTAGTCATAGCTAGAAGGGCATCATAATCCTCATCATTCTAAATATAGGTATAAAGCAAAACACATCTTCCTTTCTTCAAACAGGAGATTTTTGCAGGACAGTAGTAGCTTTTGGATACATTTGTTCATTGCCTAAACTCTTCTATGCATTCAGTATCATGATTTATGCACCAGAAGGTTATACCTTAAAATTCTCTTTTATCATTTTATTCCACAGCTTGGTTTACACCGACAACAGCTTTCATTCTAAGGCTACACACCAAATGCACTGATTTTGCAAAAGTTGTCCCCTGTGCTCAGATGTCCATCTTCCAATTTCTACTGTGTGCCTCTGGCCCCCAGGGTGAAGCGCTGCCCGAGTGTATTAATGGCAGAATCACAATGTAAGTGTCAGAACGGTGGCATTATCACACCTTGACGCCAGCATCACTGTTTCTTCTGTGTCTCACTACAGGGAAACTAAAGCTAAAGGTTAAAGGATGCGGTTTATTAAATAATTCAAGCCATTAACCTGCAACCTGCAAACCGATGGTAGCCTATTAAGTTTACGCTGCCATGATTCATGTTTGGTGTTTACTAATGCTAAAACATAATGCCTGTTTGCTTTACTTTTATTACTATACAGTAATGTAGTGAGGAAGGGGGATGAAAAAAGGTGACAGGACCTAGCAAGGGGACAATAAGAGCGGCAGACTCACTTGCATAAAGAAGATTGAAGCCTTCCCTCCCTCCCTGCATCTCTCCGTATAGGCCCCAGTGCACATCTGCGTCACTTGCAGGGGAGGAGGAGGCGCTGAGGCAGAGAGAAAATTGTACTGTGAGGACCTTGACAGCTTCACGGGCGGGCTTTTCCTTCTGCCTCCCTATATTTTCTGGAATATCTGTTCTTCTCTTTTACAAACTGACTATATAAAACCACCCCTTCTCGCCTTGCAGAAGGCATCTGACTTTCTCAAAGATACCAGACAAGCTCTCAGAGCATCCTCGGAGAGGCCAGGGACAGGGGCGCAGGTGCACCGAGAAGACTAAGGGGTGCGCTTCTTCGCGACTTGGGGCTCTTTCTCTCTCTGCGCTCTCCAGGCACTGAACTCTGAGCTGCAAGGACAGGAGAGCCGACCCTTCCCGACAGAGGTTCTGTCAAGGGTGCATCCCAGGGAGGTGTATCCAGCTGCCGCCGCCTCCCGGGCTCGGAGCGCGCAGACCTCCTATCTTCGCGCACCTCCATCACCCCGGTCGTCCCTCCCTGCCGTAACCACGGGGCACCGCGCGCGGATCGAGGAATCTCTGCCCTCTGCGTTCGGCTCCTGCCTCTGATCACGGCCGGTGGGCTCCCTACGCGCGGGTCCTTCCGGACCTGACCGCCGCTGAGCCGCGCGGCTGTGCGCTCCGCGCTCTGGTGGTTGCCTAGCAGGGCGCGCATCCCGCCTCGCAGCCTGTGCTCCAGGGGTGCAGAGGGAGCAGTCCTCCTTCTTCTCCTCCTTCCCGACCCCCGGCTCTGCTGGCCTCCCCCACCAGCTGGCCCGTCTACTACCGCTCCCGGTGAGGTGTCTCTGCCTTCTTGCGTCAAGCATGTCAGGCTCTGGGCGGAAAGACTTCGATGTGAAGCACATCCTGCGACTCCGCTGGAAACTCTTCAGCCACCCGTCGCCGGCCCCCGGCGGCCCGGCGGGGGGCGGCTGCCTGCAACAGGACGGCAGCGGCAGCTTCGAGCACTGGGGACCCAGCCAGAGCCGCCTGCTCAAAAGCCAAGAGAAGGGCAGCGTAAGCACTTTCTGGAAGAAGCCTTCCTCTTCCTCCTCTTCTTCGTCGTCCTCCCCGTCCTCTTCCTCCTCTTCCTTTAACCCACTGAATGGCACCTTGCTGCCAGTGGCCACAAGGCTGCAGCAAGGGGCGCCCGGGCAGGGCACCCAACAGCCAGCCAGGACTCTCTTCTACGTGGAGTCTCTAGAGGAGGAGGAGGTGCCAGGCATGGACTTTCCTGGACCACACGATAAAGGGCTGGTCCTGCAAGAGCTCAAAGTGGAGCCGGCCAGCTCAAGCCAGGCAACAGGTGAAGGATGTGGACACAGGTACAGTCAGTCCCCATGGGGCATGTAGCATCTCCCAATTTCCACTCGCGCCCTCCCCCGCCCCCCGCGGTGTGCTTTGGTAGTTACTAAGCTTAAAACGTTTCAGGTTGAAAATTCTGATTGAGAGAGGACAGCTTGGTTTTTATTACCCAAGTTGTAATCTCACTAGAAGTTTGCTAATTCATTTTTACTGGCTTATTCATATGTTTTTTTTTTTTTTTTTTGCAAGTTTTCAGAGTTGTAATCACAAATTGAATATATATGCATTTGGGTAAATATCTAAGTGGAGAGGTTCTCATATGTCTGAGATGATGGTATTCTTCTGTCATCTTTTGTCATTGGATCACATCGGTCTTCCAGTTATCTGATGCAAGGTGAAACTTGCTTTCTACACCATCCAGAAGGATCTCCTGTATGGGCCTAGAAACTGACTTAGTGTGTTATTCAGAATCCCTGTGTCTTGAATATATTCCAGGACTGATGAACTGGGCAAATGAGGCCACTGGACAGCAATATTTTCTCTCTTTTTTTTCTTCCCTGATATAGAGTGTCGTTATTCTCTATGCTAACTTCCCTTTTTTATCCTATTTCATGTTCACTTTTGCCTTGTTTGAAGTCTTAGAATTAAACTGTTGCTGAGCCCCTCTGCATTCAGCTCTCCTGATTTGTTGGCTAAATATGGGATTGTGTATCTTTAGAAACCAGGTGAACATTTGTGTTTTGTGTATTTCTACTGTTACATTCTTTGAGTAGAGTTCTACTTTCAAGACTTACAGAAAACCTTCAGACACATAAAACTTCTGAGTTTTACATTTTTAGAGAATTGACTCATTATTCTGCACTAGATCATTACTACTTTTGGCAGATAGTGAGGCTATGAAAAGATTTGCATTTAAATTTGTATGATATCAGAATACATTACTGAAGAAACATAGGAACCAGAGGAAAATGATAATGAATATGTTAATAGAATTCGGTTACCTCTCCATAACAAATTAGAAGCAGAAACAACTTTTTAAACTTCTGGTTGGTTGAATCAGGTTCGTATAAAGTTCATTAAGTCACAAAAGGAATGCATAGAGCAAAATAATACTATAGGTGCTCTTTAATTATGTTGAAAGACATAAAAAAATCATCCTTAAAATATTCGATTATGTGGATTATATGGATTTTAATTTGAATTTCAGGAGTCTTGAACATAATCTAATATATGAAGACATTTCATATAATGTAATACTATTAAAGAAGGAGAAGTTTAGCTTAAAATTTTTAAGTATGATGAAGTTTTTTTCCATGTACAGCAGACCTAAATAGAAGTTTATCTATTATTCAATTAAGTAAGATATTTTACCAAAATGGTTATAACTTTAGGTATCATTAATAACATAAAGTAATTTTATTTATCTATTCTTTACATATTATAGTTTTAGACCTTATTTCAATAAAATATGTTGCCCTTTACCTCCTTTAATGTAGAAAATATAAAACCTCTTTTTTTCCAGTTTTCAGAAATCATAAGCACTTAGCAATTCAGCTTATATATTTAAAAGAAATAAGTTTAAGTTAAATATATACTAATTACTATATTGAAACTAAAATTTTTGTGACTCAAACAGTTCATAAAAATCTTTTTTCTTTCAATTTTGTGAAGTCTTCAAATCAGCTTAAAATATGTGATCTGAAATATTAATGTTTGATAATTTTTAAAAATTTGTTTTATAGCAAATACATTTAAGTAAATGAGGCATATTTGTCATGAAGATTTTCATGTGAGTTGAAGAATTTGAAAATACTAATGGAATATTGCTTTGCTAAATTACAATAAATAAAAAAGTAAAACTAATAACTAATAATAGCTCAATTAGGGACAAAACACCCATCAAATGTAACTTCTGATCCCTCACTTTTGAATATACACCAATGATTTAATTTACAAAGAGTCATAAGTGAAAAGAATTCTGAAAATAAGAAAGTACCACCAAAACCATCTTTGCTATTGGAATGAGGGTGTCCTATGAGTTCTTACATGTATAAAATACTGAAAATCAGGTCTCATTTAATTTTAAAAATTCTTATTAAGACTTAAATCCTTTAGATAAATTTAAAGTTCTCAATGGACAAATCAGCACTGATAATGTGGATGTCATGAGTTCCTAAACCTTCATAGAGCATTGGTTCTATGCTCATGATGGATCAAAACCATGCTACTAAACTTGATAGTCACTATATATAGATATTACATATATATTATGATTATATATGTATAAATTTTAATTTGTGGTAAGAATAGGGTTGACCTTTCAGAAGAGACAGCATTTCCAAAGTCAAGTACTAAATGAAGAATATCATGTATAACAGTCAGTAGTGTGGATTTACTTTTGTGTCTATCACATCACATGCAGGGAATCTACATAGTGTTTATAATGATCAATGTGTGCATAAATTATATAAACCCTGCATGATTATTTTAATTACATGGGTCATTATTATTTCACCATACTGTGATGTCACATTTGATATTTAGCATTTTGTTTTATCAGTTCTGACTTATATGCAAAATTAATCTTCTTGTCTAAAATAAGAGTTGGCCCCTTTTTTTTCCTCTTCATTTTCTGATCTTCTTTTTATTCATCTGGTCCCATGCTAGTTAGGAACATTGTTTTAGACAAGTATAAGTAGCTTGGTTGGTTTTACTTATTGTTCAAAAGCTGCTGGAGGATGCTCAGGGGAGAATTACCCATAATCTTAGAAATTCTGGAAAGGTCAAACTCTAATGGAGTTTAAGCATAAAGGTAGCAAGAAGACACTGGTAAACTAATTGATTGCCTAAACCCAGTCTTTATCTTATCCCACCCTACTAGGCATATGTAAACAGATCTCAGTATTCTAATACCTTGACCATTATACTGTTAAGAATTCTAACGTATAGTAATAGGCTCCTGACCTATGTTATTAAGTCATTTATTTTCTCTACTTAGTTCTGAACTTTTGTTGGAAAGTGTGTAATTTCCTAGCTATTCAGATTATCATGCATTTGTGGTATGGATATTTTTATCCAAAATTCTATAGGTAATGAACTAAGAACCAGAGAGAAATATTTATATATCTTGCAGTTTGTAGTAAGGTGAATGGAAGAGGAGATGCCATGGTCAACTGTTCATTTTTTTGGTTAGTTTTCTTAGTTTTCACACAATGCAGTCATCAAATTCCATGGTTTCAGTTGCTGTCCATAAACTGTATTTCTAAATTTGCATCTCAAAATCTGGACCACCCCTCCTGCCCTCCCCTCCCTCAACCTCTGGTCTCACACACCCACCTCTCTGCTTGACACAATATATTGTGTGGATATTGCAGACACAATATAAATACAACATGTACAAAACTGAGCTCATAATCTCCCCCTCTCTCATGTTCAGTTTCCTTCTTTATCTCAGAGAATAGCTCTCCAAGCATTAGGTTGTGCAAGCCAAAAATCCAGGATCATATTTGTCAACATCCTTTTCCCCATCGTTTTCAATATTCCGTCAAACCCTGATACTTTCATTTAAAAAATTTCCCTCCTCGGAGTGCCTGGTTGGTCCAGTGGGTTAAGCATCTAATGCTTGATTTTCACCCAGGTCATGATGTCAGGATCCTGGGATTGAGCCCCGTGTTGGGCTCCAGGATCAGCAGAGAGTTAGTGGGGATTTTTTTCTCTCTCCATCTCTGTCTGCCCTTCCCCCACTCTGTCAGTCTCTTAAATAAATAAAATAAATCTTAAAAAAAAAATTCCCTCCTCTATCTGTCCAGTATCCTTCCATCTCTCCATTGTCTGTACATAATTCTATGATATGTCCCCTTTCAACTCAACTTCTATCACTGCTATCTGCATCATTTTCCCTCATTAATTTTGCCACCTCTAATCCAGTCTCCATAGTGGAGTGAATGAAAATTATAATATAAAAATCTGAAATACTTTACTACATCCCTGGCTCTCCTTTTCTTTTTTTCCTTTAAAAAAAAAAAAAAAAGCATTTCCACCCCTGTCTGACCACAATCCATATTGTGCACAGGTAGGTCCTGGTTGATTTGTCTTTTGTCTATTATCTAGGTCTTTCACTCACCAACCTCCCCAACACCCTCTGTCTTCCAGACTCAGTGTCCTCCCTTAACATTTTCCTCTACCTTTGGGCCTCACAAACTTAATTTGTACCCTTGTATAGTCTCCTTCCCTCAACCTACCCTTTTCTGAGTTCATTCTTATTTATTATTGAGATGTCTTGAGTAAGAGCTTTGTACCTTTCTCAAAGAGGCATTCATTGATCCCCTAGGCAAATTAATTTAAAAAAATTTTTAAATTTATTGGGACGCCTGGGTGGCTCAGTTGGTTAACCAGCTGCCTTCGGCTCAGGTCATGATCCCAGGGTCCTGGGATCGAGTCCCGCGTCGGGCTCCTTGCTCCACAGGGAGCCTGCTTCTCCCTCTACCACTCTGTCTGCCTGTGCTCTCTCTCTCTCTCTCTGACAAATAAATAAATAAAATCTTTAAAAAAAATTTTTTTTAATTTATTACATATGCTTATTTTAAGTTCTTAGAGTAACTGCTCTCTACTTTTTCTTCAATTTCTCCTTGTAACCTGTAACCGTATATTAATATCTATGTTGTTTTTATTGTTTGTCTCTAACAAAAATTGCCCAGGGGACAGAGTATATCTATTTTCCTCATCATTTTGTCCCTATAACAGAGCAAGTAGTTACTCAATAAATATTGTTAAGTAAGTAAATATTTGTCAAAATCATAATGAGTGACATTGAGTAAGAACTTCCTATTTGCCAGATAGCATGTTGAATACTTATATTGTACAACTTAGTATTCAAAACAGTCCTTTGATTCTGGCACAATTATGTATCCCTTAGGTATAATGATTGCATAGATGAGGAGACTGAGATATAGACAGGTAATTAATTTGCCCAGAATCATAGGTTTCTTTTTTTTTTTTTTTAAGATTTTATTTATTTATTTGACAGACAGAGATCGCAAGTAGGCAGAGAAGCAGGCAGAGAGAAAGAAGGAAGCAGGCTCCCCACTGAGCAGAGAACTTGATGCGGGGCTCAATCCCAGGACCCTGAGATCATGACCTGAGCCGAAGGCAGAGGCTTTAACCCCCCGACCCATCCAGGTGCCCCCAGAATAACAGGCTTCTAAGCAGTAGAGCTGTACTTTTAATCCTTCCTATCTAAATCCAGACATCATGTTTGAGGCCACTTTGCCAATTCTTCTTTCCCTCTGCTTAAACAAACAAACAGAGCAGAAGAAAAGAGGCTATAGCTAAGGTTATGCTGAAGCAGTTTTCTTATTCTCCTTGTTGTAATGAGGCTGTGTTTGAATCTTTAAATAGACTTCTTAAAATAATAGTGAAGGACAATGTCTGATAAGACTGAAAGTGGACTTTTTAGCCTGTTAGAAGACACTGAATTTTTTCCTGAAGTATGGATCATTCCGTGTGTTTTACTTTACAATTAAATACTATGAGGAAATAACTTAGGGAAAACTAATTTAATTTTGGAATCCGAAATAGAACTTTATGACAGAAAATCTGCTTCTGGGGTACCTGGCTGGCTCAGTCAGTAAAGCGTCTAACTCCCGGTTTTGGCTTAGGCCATGATCTCATGCTTCCTGTGATTGAGGCCCATGTGAGACTCCATGCTCAGTGGGGAGTCTGCTTTAAGGTTCTCTCTGCCTCCCTCCTTACTCATGTATGTGTGTGCTCTCTCTCTCTCAAATAAATAAATAAATCTTAAAAAACAAAAAAGAAAGAAAGAAAAAAGAAAATCTGCTTCTGAAAATCAAAAAACTGATACAGAAAGTTGTCACCAGAAGAAGGCATACATACACCGTTAAAATGTCATGGACACTGGTGAGAAACTGAGCTATGTATTTGTTGGGAATTTAAAGGAATCAGCCTTGCCTCAGTCAAAAAGGAAAAGAAAATTTAAAAATGGTTAGAGACTATCTCTATGCTTCTGTGGAACACTAAAATGAAATCATGTTCATACTTTCCCTGTAAACCCAGTTTTTAGTAGATAAGAGTATGGAATGATTTTACTCAATTTTATATCTTTTTGGCTTATTCATCCCAGGCTGAATATTATAGAGTCTACTACTTTTTAAACCGGAACTAGCAACAGATGATACCTTATTTGGGGAGAGCTTCTTTTATTTATTTTAGGATGGATTTATTAATATTATGAACTATTTTCTAAAGAAGCCCACAATTTCCAGGTGCCTTCCCCTCTAGGCAAATTTGCTTCAGAAAACTAAGGAGATCATAAAGGAGAAAGAAATGAGACCACTTGCTTGAATTTATACGTACCCCAAAGTCCAGAGCCATCTAAGAGAAAAATGTGAATATAAGTGCAGAATGAGACAAATGCAACTTTTAATAATAACAAACAAAAAATCCATGCTAATTGAAGAACCATTTTCTTCTTTTCATTAGTGAATTTCTACTGACTGCTTTGTAAACTACATTATTAACCTCTTTAAGGTACAAGTTTAAATAATCTAAAAATAACAAGATTTTTAAAAATCTAAAAATAATCCCTGTCCAGTCAAAATGAGCATGTGGTTTATATGGAATATAATATTGATCAGATATTTGTTATGTGGGTTTATTTTTTTCTAAGACTTAAAAGGTAATTTGTGTATTTGGGGGATAACACGCTTCTGATGACTACTTAGATGATGGTGTTTCTAAGTCAAATTTTGTTGTTTTTGACCAGAAACTCTTACAAAATTTACCAAAAACTGAGATCTGCAGTGTATTTTAGAGTTTCAAGTTTCTGGACATGAAAATGTGCAGCATTTTAAACAGTCTCTAAGTAACAAGACTCTACTGATTTTATTTTACCACCTAAAATAACTGCAGATATTTTTGTAGTAGTTGTAAAACAAATGCTCTAGAATTTACATACTAGTTTGGACCAAATAATAATTAATTACCTTTCTACATTTAAACTAATGTTACCTAAAACTTTGAAGAAAATTTCTGATACAGACACAGGAAATCTGAGCAGAATTAAAGATCTGAAAGATTTGTAAGTCAAGAATAGGCAAAATAACTACAAAAAGCTGTTGCTGTATATGAGTTTGAGGCTGACTACTTTGCTGACTTTTCTGGCCAGAATTTGAAAACAGATTGATGCTTATGAAAGCTTAACATAGTTTTTCCTGACCAGAGAGCATGTGTGCTATAATTTAGGATCCCAAGAAAAATCTGTTTTGAATGCAAAGCCTATGAGGTAGATCATTTTGACTGAAGATCATGCCACAGAAATGTTGCTTTTTGAAAATGATCTGAAAGTCTCTAATAATAATAAAGTAGAATCAGTTGATGTTAATTCTAAATCTGGCCTTTCCCATTCATTTGGTGGCCTTAGTCTAATTCAGATAACTGATTCTCATAGGAAATCTTTCAGTTTGAGAACTTATCATAATTGTTTGTGACACTGTGTCCTGGTAGGTTATCCAGGCACATTTTTCCTTAGTGATATTCATTGGTATTTGCTCATGTAAATCAACACTTTCTTCTTGACTGAATTTTGGTGGAGCAACTTAAATTATGATATCAGAGAATTGGGAAAGGAAGAATTCAACAATTTCATAGTTTTTCAAGAGATGAATGCCAAAAACTGCTTCGTATCAACAATAAAGTATATAATTTGTTTTGTTTCTTTAGTAGATTCTAATATTACTAAAATATCTAAGATGTGTCTTTAGGTCAATATTCGAAGGTATCAGAGCTCCAGAGAAAATGGAAAAATAGCTTTTGGAAGGAAAAATATTTTTAAAATCTGTTATTATTAAATTTATGAATACTAAACACCCTGACTTTCTAACTCTGAGATTCAAGCATCAACTCTACTATTTTGAAAATAAATTTGGAGTTGTTTATGTCATTTGTAATGAAATTTCAAAGCAATTCCCACTTTTTCAGTTATCTTACATTTGATATACTCATATGCAATTTTGGTAGAGAAGTTTGTACAAATTAATACCTAGATATTTGGCATTTGGCGATCCCCTGATGATTTTAAACACTTATTTGTGTATTTTTTTTTAAAAGGCATGACATTTTTGTATTATAATTAGTTTTATGATTCTGGTTTTGGATAGATCAGTAAACTGTTATTAGCTGGGGAATATGCCCCTATCATCTGTATATAATTTACAGATTGTGGAAAAGCAATTAAGATAAAAAAAATCCTAGACCAAAAAATATTCTAATCATTTTATTAAAGTTATCATGAAAGAGCTGGAACTCTTGCCTCTGGCTGAGACAGAATAACACCGACTGGACCTACCCTCTTACCTGAAACAGCAACAAAGAATGAAAGAAGGAAGGAAAAGAAGGAAGACAAATGAAGAAAGAAAGGGTAAAAAAGGGGGGAAGAAAGGAAGAGGATATACAAAACATTTTTCAAGATGCTGGATATCAGGTACTGAAAGAGAGTGCTTCTTTGGATGTGAAAAGCAAATGAAATGACCCTGTAATTGTTCCAGCTTACTGCCCTGAGAGAGATTCCAGTTACTGATACAGGCCAGGGGAAACCAGGAAAAATGTGATAACTACTCTGAATTGAAGAGATGGAGCTGTGTCCAAAGAGCCCAAGGCAGGGAGATCTCACAAGACAAGAAAACTCCAGAAATCTGTGGAAGCGCTCATTGAGTATTCAGCAGATCAGTATTCAGTAGAATAATGACAGATATGTATTTATGAAACAACCCAAGTCTTGGGAAAGAACTATATCAGAATTAGAGGGAATAACACCTGTTCCTAACAATCAGAATGGCATGATTCATGGAATTCGATAAAATATTTGGAGGGTTATTATACTAGTAATAGGAAATGACTAGCCCTAGAATAAACAGCGCCATGGTTTCACTTAACAAATCTTAACAGCAAGATCCAAAATTATCAAACTGTTTCCAAATAATGTTAACTGAACCTTGGAACAAAGTTGAAGAATAATTCAAGTATTCAGAAGCATTTCACACAAAACAAGGTAAATTTTGCAATGTCTGACATCCAACTGAAGATAACTAGTCAACAAAAAAGTAGGAAACCATGGACCATAATGAGGAGCAAAAGCAATCAAAACTGTAGCAGAAAAGGTATTTAATGCAGTTAAACCATATTCTGTATATTCATGTAGTTAAATAGGTCATGATAGACAGGAAAAGATCAGTGTCAAACTGCTAGACCAAAACAAAGTATAATGCCTGAGATAAAATACATATATATATATATATATATATATATATATATATATGTTGAAATTAATGACAGAGCACGGATTGCAGAAAGACAGGGCACCAGCTGGTGCAAGGAATGGAAACCACCGGAAATTATAACTACATGGGTAAAAAACTAAGATTATTTTTTAATTATTTAAATCTGGAACATTTGAAATATATATGATGGTGAAACAAACAAATAAAACTACTATAATATGAGGGTTTGTTTACCAAGTGCGTAAGGTAAATATATGACAATAATTGCATTAAGACTGGGAAGGGAGAAATGAAAGTATAGTACTACAAGGTTATTATACTGGTGTGAAATGGTATATCATTTGAAGGTAGTCTCAGAAGTATATTATAAATCCCAAAGCAACAACCAAAATAACAAAACAATGATAAGCAGCTAGTAATCCAACAAAGAAAATAAAATGTTCTCATAAAAATTATTTACTTAATCCAATAAAAAGAGGAAATTAGAACAAAGATGGGACCAATAGAAAGCACACAGCACAATTATACAGCACGATTATAGTGTTCAACCTAACTGTATCAGTAATTACGTTAAAAGGAACTGCTCTATGCATCACTACTTAAAAGGTAGAGATTATCAGGTTGTATAAAAAGCCAGATCTAAGTTTATTCTGCTAGCAAGAAGTACACTTTAAAAATAAACACAGATATTGGTTAAAAGGAAAAGAGTAGAAAAGATATAACATGCTAAAACTAATCAAAAGGAAGCTGACATGGATATATTAATAATAGATAAAATACAACTTGGAACAAAGAATATAAGAAAGAAATGGGGCACCTGTGTGGCTCAGTGGGTTAACCCGCTGCCTTTGGCTCAGGTCATGGTCTCAGGGTCCTGGGATCGAGTTCCGCATTGGGCTCTCTGCTCAGCAGGGAGCCAACTTCCCCCTCTCTCTCTCTGCCTGCCTCTCTGCCTACTTGTGATCTCTCTCTCTCTGTCAAGTAAATAAATAAAATCTTTTTATTTTTTATTTTATTTATTTATTTATTTTTTTAAAAGATTTTATTTATTTATTTGACAGAGAGATCACAAGCAGGCAGAGAGGCAGGCAGAGAGAGAGGAGGAAGCAGGCTCCCCTAGAGACCAGAGAGCCCGATGCGGAGCTCGATCCCAGGACTCTGAGATCATGACCTGAGCTGAAGGCAGCGGCTTAACCCACTGAGCCACCCAGGCGCCCCAATAAAATCTTTTTAAAAAATATCAATCTGCTGACAATCTTGAAAAACCTACAAGTAACATCATAATATTGAAAGACTAATGTGTTTCCTCTAAAAGCTGGAGCAAAATGAGAATGTGTTCTCTCACCACTTTTATTAAGCATAGTACTGGAGATACTAGTCAGTTCAACAAAGAAACAAAAAGAAATAAAGGGCATTTATATTGAAAAGTTAGAAATAAAATAGTTTTAATTTGCACAAGAATTGATCATCTGTATAAAAATGAAGTAACATGTTCTTTATTTGCAGACATAATTGTTTATTAGAAAAAAATTTATGGAGGGCGCGTGGGTGGCTCAGCGGGTTAAGCCTCTGCCTTTGGCTCAGGTCATGATCTCAGGGTGCAGGGATCGAGTCCCGCATTGGGCTCTCTGCTTGGCAGGGAGCCTGCTTCCTCCTCTCTCTCTCTGCCTGCCTCTCTGCCTACTTGTGATCTCACTCTATCAAATAAATAAGTAAAATCTTAAAAAAAAAAATAAAAGAAAAAATTTATGGAATCTACAAAGCAGATAATGGCTTTTTTTTTAAGGAAGCGGGATATAGAATGAGCATACAAAAATCAATTATATTTCTATACACTATCAAAGAAGAATGGAAACTTAAAATATAAAAATAATAAATTTCATATTAATATCAATAAAGTCTGAAATACTTAATAATAAATATGACCAAAAGCTATGAAACACTCATACACTGGAAACAATAAAGCTACTCTGATAGAAATCAAAGACCTAAATAATGGACAGATATACTATATTCATGGACTTGAAAAAGTTACTATTATTTAGATATCAGTTCTTTCCCAGTTCATCTATAGATTATACACATCCTCTGAGAAAATCTCTGCATTTTTTTGGTTCAAAGTGATGGACTTATTCTAAAATCCATTGAAAAATTTAAAGGCTATAGAATAAACAAAACAACTTTGAAAAGAATGAACAAATTTGAGGACTAACACTTCCTGGTTTCCAGACTTGTTATGAAACTACAATAATTAAGACAATGTGGTATCAAGATAACAACACATAAGTAGATTAATGGGGAATGGATAAATAATTCTGGTAATAGCCATATTATGAAATACATTATGCTATTAAAAAAATAAACAACCAATCCTCAAACACCATGGTTGAATGAGAAAATGTTATTATGAGCCAAAAAACTCACTGTGTTGTGTATTTTGTCCTTAAATTTATCTATTATAAGCAAGATAAACTTATTCATTTATTGGTAATTCATACTTTGAATAGAAATTTGATTCAAACTTGCTTTGAATCATTTATTGGAGTCAAATACCTCTTGAGTTTGATATATGGCCTAAGAAGTTATCCACTGACATCTTGCAGAAATTAATAATGAAATATTCACACTGAATCTTTTGCTGCCTTCCTCTTGGCAGCAGATGAGAAATAAAAGAAGGCTAAATAGTTTTAGAGTAAGTATTTCTGCAAAGAAAGTTCAGAAGGCCTTGCCATATGACCACCAAGGGACTTTTTCTTGAGGCAACAGAAGCATCTCCTTTGACAGAACTTGAGGAGCCGTAATACCGCCCATGAGCTTTACCTTGATACAGAAAAGAACAAGCTATGTCCTCTTTTCTGACTCCTCTTTGTATTTAACCAGATGACTTGAAAGTACCATAAACCTATTTTTCCACAGAGAAAAAAGGGGCTTATTTTTCACTCCTTTTGTTGTCCTAATAGATATAAAATGTTTACATGTAATTATTCTCCCTAACAATAGACTGTGACTTTTAAGTAGATTTCTTACCAAATACTTTTTCAATTGTAAAATTAAATTTGTATTAGTACAGAGCCCTTCAAAGACACAATTTAAAAATATTTTCTGAATGGAATTTTTTTTCTTTCCCCAGATTGATACACCTGTTTGAAATCTTGACTAGTTAAAGATGCCTTTGTATCTGTTCTCACTCTTAGGTTCTGTCTTTGCCTCATACAAAATTTTTTCTAAGTATGGTCAATATTTTAATTTTTCTTCTTCAATAAACTCCAGAAAAATCTTTTGTTTTTATAATATCACAACTGAAAATATGCAGTCTATAAATATTGATAATTTTGCATACATGTGTTACTATAAGTTAATATTGTTTGCCTTCAAATATATCAGCCTCCACAGTTGCATGCTACAATAGAAAGAAGACTGGATTTGGCATTAGAAAACCTTAGTTTTAGAGTAAACTCTGCCTGTTTAGGAAAATGTCACCATTGCCACTTAAATTGCTTTTATCTTATTTTGCCATTAGAATATGACAGGAAAGGGCAAGAAATACATCATATCTAAAGTCTTCTAGCCTTGCCACCATAAAAGAAAATAGTGGATCTTTACCTATAGTTGATTCAGCTTGACTCCTAGTATAGCAGCATGAATTAGGCTGCACTTTAATGACTTAAGATATGAAGTAAGCTCTATTTTGAACACTCAAGGTATATTCTAAGCCAGATGTACCCCAAGGAAAACACTAAATGTTCCTTCACTTAACAAAAAACATTTTAAATCAGTTATTCGTTTCCAGACAATATGCCAGCTTCCTGAGATATAAAGAGGCATAGAAAACTCTCTTTTTTTCAGAGTTAAAAAAAAACTAGTAATAAATATTAACAGATGAGTAATTTAGAGATTTAACTTGTGCTATACTAAATATATATTAAAAGGACTTTTTAAAAGTACATAAAAGGAGGGTTTTAAATAGCTCTTTATAAAATTCAGACCAGCATCAACATGTGCAGTTGCTAATTAGAAGGACAACTAGCAAGTGAATAAGCATGGCTATGCCCCAGTAAAACGTCAAGGGATCTCTGACTGGGGCAACAGATCATAGTCAGACAACAAGGGGCTTTCAACATCATATTAAAAACTTTGGATTTTGTGTATGGTGACTGTGGATTAATCCAGCTGATAAGATTCAAACTTCAGAAAATTTCCCTGTTACAGTATGTGAAATGGACTAGAGAAAAGATGGGGAAAGATGGAAGTGGAGAGGCATGTTCAAAGGATCAAACAACAGTCCTGGTGAGGAATCACTACTAAGAAAGGGGACAAAAGGAAAGAAAGCATTTAGAAAATAAAATGCCGCAATTGCCAATTCGTTGAGGTTTCATTGTGTGTGTGTGAGAGTGAGAGAGAGAGAGAAGAATATCTACAATTCTGGACTGGAAAATGAATGGACTTTCTTGTTGTGCCACAAAGTGGACCATGTAGGAGTCTGGAGGGAAGAGAAGAATCTGAGTCCAGTTAAGGTGTTGACATATATACTTTGATTTTTGCTTCAGTCCTTGTGCAGTAGTTGTATTGGGGTAAAAAACAATATGGAGAAATTAAAATTTAGGAAAATGTAGTTAGGGAATAAGTAGAGACTTAAGATTTCACATGAAGAATAAACCTGGATAGTGACAGCTATTTGAATATGTGGCTGTGAGAATGAGTTAGCCACTTGAGTTAAAGGTGTGGAATTCAAGGACCTGGCAGAAGGGGCCAAGAAGTCTACAGATGACTGGATATACTCAGGAATATAGTTGGATTTGAGGGGTTTCAATGTTTTCAGTGATTAGAAGGCACAAAACCAGAAATATGAGGTATATTAATACAAACAAATCACTTGAGTCTTCAAAAGAGGAAGGACTTTGTTGCTTAAGGACGAAAGGCCCATGGGTGCACAAATGCAGTGCTACAAATTTCCAGACTCTACCTCCAGGTGCCATAAATGTGAGGAATATGAATAGCCTACAAATGAGAGGGTTGCAAGGGACGTAAAGCGATGTATAAAAGCACTTTTGAAAGGAGTAGTGCAAGTTTCAGACTGAAAATCTCAAAATATCAGCTGAGGCAAAATTCACATCTTTATGTGTATAAGGCTATGAAAGAACAGAATGAGTAAGGGTTAGGTCAAGGATGCAATGGTCAAGGATGGTAAGGGTTAGGAGCATTAGTGAGATTAGATGGATATTGTTCCATATATACCCATGATGAAAAGTTGGTGGATATGAGTCTATTCTTCAGGTATTTTGAGAGAAGTTATGACAGGTTATCTGTCTCATCAAGCATTTGAGAGATTTTTTCATGGGTAAGAGAGTGGGGTTGGGTGCTGTCATTATGAACAGTCCCAGGACAGATTGTGTCATCTGTGGGGCCCAAAGCAAAATGAAAACATTAATTATTAATAATTAAACAATTATCAATTGTTGTTAAAAATTACTAGGACTTTAAAGACCAAGATGATAAAGCATAAAACTAAGGGCCTTTCTGAACATACATCTCTGTATTATTATGCAGGTCCACATACATGAAGCTGGCCTTGAATTGGAATGTGACCACAGATTATAAAATGTTGGGAGTGCCTGGGTGGTGTAGTTAGTAAGCGAATGACTCTGGGTTTCAGGTCAGATGGTGATCTCAGGAACTGGAGATCAAGCCCTTGTCTAGCTCTGCACTCAACTGCTTGGAAATCTCTTTCCCTCTCCCTTTGCCCCTCCTGCTTGTGCTTTCTTTCCCTCTCTAAAATAAATTAATCTTTAAAAAAAAAGAATATAAAAAGTTGAAATAATCTGTAAAGCGACCTCTTTACACAATGCTAGGGATAAGATGCATTTTGGAAAGCCAAGAAATGGAAAATCACTTACAGCTTAAACAGCTACATCTTCAATGAGTTTCACCAAATAAAATTTATAGATGGCAATATGAAATTACAAAGCTCACAAAATACTTTCTAAAATGCTCTTTAAATTTACTAATTTGAGGTGATAAGTAACTTCCCCAAACAATACAATACTTCTAAAATAGCCAACATACTGTTATTCTTGAAAAGAAGGCTATTGGAAGCAAGAAGTTAGTGTCAAAAGCCTGAGCCTCAGGGAACTTAAAAGTATGTATCCTTAGCTCTACTTCAAAATAGTTTTTCCATATTCACACACATGCCTGTAATCTCTCATGTTGGGTTTTACATATTAACAAAGTTGATTCCTACATTAATTTTTTAGAAAAAAAGAATTTATGAGTAGCTTTATATTTCATTCAGCTTTATCCAGTTGTACACTAGGTTGAAGAATTGCATTGGTCAAGGAGCTAGTCAACGATAAGCATACCAATGTGAGCCAATGCAATATCATCACAATATACATGGACATCAAAATAGTATATTCAATTCTGAAAAATCAGTGATTGCCACTATCTCGGGAAACTCCCTTCTTATTTCTTATTGATCACAATTATATTATGAGGTTAAGTATAACTTTCCTTTTAAAAAGTATTATATTAAAAATAAATAAAAAGTATTATATTTTATTTAAATTTGTAGTAAATTTAACTGGAGATATAAAAGTAAATTGGCAATTGTTTTTGACTTTGCTTTCTTCAGACAGAGAGAAACTATGGTAGTTAAAAATTGGAAGAAAGGATGACACACTTGAAATTACAAATGTAGGATTCCTTAAAATAATTATGAAAGCTTTATGATGGAAAAGGTTAATTTCTCTTAAATAGCAAACGTAACTAAAACAGAAATTATGTCATGATACATTTCCATTAAGTAAATGGCTTAAATTTATGTAGTTATAATATATAGGGTTAGAGATAATTAGGAAATATTTCATTGCTAGTAGGAACGTAATTTGCTGTAGTGCGGGGGTGTGGAGAGAGCAATGGGACAATATCTAATGGTATAAAAGAATATAAAAGGCTTTTAATTCAGGAACACAAATTTTGAGGACGTATCTTTCAGAAATAAAAACACTAGACATTAAGGAACAGCCATGCTCCATGCTTGTTCATCAATAGAATGACAAAAAATATCACTTTATATTCATCATGTAAAAAATCATATAAAACATATGATATAAAATATATCCTGTAAATCTGTAGAGGTAGGAAAAATATAATCAAATGTAGAACGTCTTAGATAATGCTAGTGTTCAATGCATAAAGCAATTTGAGATATGTGTGTAAAAATAATGGGTGAAATATGATTACAGTATAGTCAAAATTAAAACCAAAAAATCAGCACATGCATATTTATATGTGTAAATTCCTTTGTAAGATCAGAGAATAGTATAGTTGGGTCAACACCACATTTTTACATTTCTTACCTAAAGATTATCAGATGGTTTTCCATGTTCTTGATGTGTTACACTGAACATTATTGCTATTTTGAAAATTAATAAGTAAGAAAAGGTTGCAAAAAAACGCATTTATAAAACTTTGGGCATGATGCATATAATGAGTGCCAAACTTTGGTAAATGCCTCTTGGAGGTGTTCAAAAAGAGTAATATTGCCATCTATTGGTCATTTATTCACATGGAAGATACATGGTCCCTTGAAAACAATGTGAGAGATGATTGAGCAGTTAAAACTATATATAATACACCAGATAAATAAGGGTGTCAAAATATCCTAATAAACTAATGAATTGCTGTGAAATATTTTCTTCTTATTCTTTATATTCAACTTTCATTACACTCTCAAGGAAATGATGGCCTTGTAAAATGAGTTTGGGAATGTTCCCTTTTCTTTGATTTTTTGATGGTTTCTATATCTTTGTTGAATTTCTCATTTTACTCAGGCATTTTTTCCCCAATTTCATTTAGTTGTCTATGTGTTCTTATAGTTTACTAAACTCCTTTAAAAGGATTAATCTGAATTATTTCTCAGTTCACAGATCTCCATTTCTTTAGGACAAGTTATTGGAACTTTATTAGTTTCCTTGGTGGTATTGTGTTCCCCTGATTTTTTGTGATCCTTTTATCCTTGTGTTGGCAGCTGCGTTTGAGTAAGTGATCTCCACTTACACACTTTTCAGGTTCACTTTTGAAGGAAAGCCTTCACCAGTCTGCTTAGCTTGAGATATTAGATAGATTGGCAGGTATTGCCCACAGGCAGGCAGGGCTTACTATCAAGTTTCTTAATTGGGTGAGGCCTTTGCCCACCTTCTGAGGTTTGTAGTTGGGGGAGGAGATGAGTGAGGGGGTAGTGGCCACTGACTGAGCTCCATGATTGGGTTAGCCTGCTGGTTAGGCTCATATTTGAGTGGGGCTTCTGGGTAATCTCCCTGGTTGTGTAGGACTTACATGCTCTGTGGTCAGGTGGGGTCACTAGCTGGACTCTGTGATCATCTCTGGGCAGTTGGGGTCACATACTGTGTTCTCTGGCAGGGCAGTGCTACTAGTGAGACTCTGTGGTGCACAGGGCTCCAGGCTGGACTCCATAATTACTCCTGGTTAGGTGGGACATCAGGCTGTACTCCTTGACTAGATAGTACCACTGGCTATGTATGCCCCAGGGCCACAGCGTGGGCTTTCTTGAGCACTGAGACCTGGTTATCCACATGGGCCTCACTTTTCCCAGGAGAAACCCTGGGGTGGCCTCTTGTTGAGGTGCTATGCTGGACAGGGACAGGAGAGATGTGGTCAAAGTGAAACTAGTGAGGTCCTTTGCAAAGTCTTTGTGGCCCAGGAGGGGTCTATAGCTTCAACCCCAGATTCTGGGATTTTTACAATAGTGTCTTATCTGGATAGTTGCTAGTCAGTCTTGTGATGGGGAGTGAAGTCAGGAGCAACCTATGTCAACGTTTTCATAATGTCACTCTCCCCAATTTTTTTAATCTCAAATTTTACTTAATTTTTTTCCAAAAATATTGAAAGAGAATTAAGAGAATTAAGAGAATTAAGCCTGTCTACCTCATAAAATTCAATAATTTCCTTTTTAAAAAGATGTTATTTATTTATTTGACAGAGAGAGACATAGGGAGAGAGGGCACATAAGCAGGGGGAGTGGGGAGAGGGAGAAGCAGGCCTCCTGTTGAGCAGGGAGCCCGATGCCGGACTCCATACCAGGATCCTGGGATTATGACCTGAGCCCAAGGCAGATGCTTAACAACTGAGCCACCCAGGTGCCCATAAATTATATATAATGTATATATATATATATATATATATATATATATATATATATATATATGTATATATATATAAATATTATATATAATATATATATAATGTATAAGTATAGTGTTAAAAGAGTACTACCTATAATTCAAATGAAATTTTGTATTTTAAAAAGACCACACATTCGAATCATGCAAAGCAAATTTATGGAGTCTTGATTCAAAGGAAAAATTAGCCTGCTAATCTTAGGTCTGTGTCTTGTTGAATTACATGAGGTTCCAACTCTGCCTTAGCACCTCACATGCAGATTTGTTGAGTGAATTATGACAGAGTATCTGAGAGCACGTGGAGACTAACACATTGCCCCATAACGGTTGAGCTGGGAATGTTGGGAGTGTGGTCCATATACCAGAGTTAATGAAGCTAGATTGAAAATGCTAGCAGTATGTCACTTTTCCCCATCAGACCAGAGATTTTATAGGCTTTATTATTGCCATGTAAAATTTGCTAGAGAATTTTTATGTAGAACTTGCTAAATATAGCATGTAACCTTTCAACCAGTATTACAAACTAACCTGACAACATCTCCACAGCGGATCATTGGCTATTATAAGGAAAATAAAGAAATAAAAAGAAATCTGAAAACAAGGCAAACAACTGTCAAACACTGGGCACTCTTTAAAGTAATTCTCTGAAAGTTTCTCTGAATTTCTGAAATACAGTATAAGGACAACTTTTCAAAGTCTTTATAGCAGCAGCATGCTCTAATTCTAACTCTAGGTATATTCTTCAGAAGAT
This sequence comes from Enhydra lutris kenyoni, assembly GCF_002288905.1. NCBI lineage: Eukaryota > Metazoa > Chordata > Mammalia > Carnivora > Mustelidae > Enhydra > Enhydra lutris. The sequence goes on along the minus strand of NW_019154099.1, from coordinate 26,164,774 downwards.
CATTTTGCCCTGAAGCTAGTAATTACAATGAGAGCATTCTCATTTAGCTAATTGTTGCCTTAATATTTCAAATTAAGTTTTGTTCTCATTCAGACTAGATAATCCGGCAACTGATTCTCCTTTTTATTCCACTTCCTTCAAAGACACTGTATATTGATAATTCCCTAATCACAATCCCTCTCCAACCTAGAATGTGTGGTCAAGTTACAATACACAGAGCAAAGAACTTTTCCACTGCTTTGAGGTTTGCTTCTTTTTTTGTTTCTTTGCTTGTTTTGTTTTGTTTTTTAAGTCTATTTTACCACAGCAAATACATTTCAGAACTTTAACAATTGGAGAGTTTTTCCTGTTAAGTACAAACCCTGGTCAGGTACTCAAATGGAGTTGTTCTGAAAAGTCACTTTGAATTTTCTCCTGAGGATATTGTTTGAAAATTCTCAAAAGCCCAGTAGTGTAAGTTAATTATACTAGAATTGAATTATATTATTGGGAATGCCATTAAAATTCTAATTTGAGGATTACAAAAGAAAATTTTCCCCCCAGTAGCTTACATGGCATTGAAATAGGGACTCATTTTACACAGCATGTGAAACAGGATCTAATCCAGTTCCAAATCACTATTGGTTTTTTGTGACCTATGGAATCTAGATCACACTCTTCCCATCCTTCCAGGAGCATTTAATTGATTACTGCCCCCTCCCAATCTTGCTACTGTCTTTTGATTAGAAGATTTCACACATCCTTAACTTATAATAAGAGATAGCAAGCCATGTTGTAATTACTCACCTTCAAGCCTATCCTAAAATAATCACAAAATAGTAATGTATTTTTAAGGGATATTACTGCTGGCAGCAAAAAGAAAAGAGAGAGAAATGACATAGAAAGAAAATTACAAATTGGTACAATGTCTCAAGAAAAACCTAGCCATATTCGAGACAGCACAAACTTCATGGACATGCAATCTGCCAGTGTCTCAGGGCCCCATGCTTAGGAGGGTCCTACATTTGGTTTAATGTTGTACTGTCTCTCTCTTGAAACTCCTAATAATGTTGAATGTTTTCCTGCACTTGCATTTTTCACTGAGTCCCACAATTATTTCATCAGTTCTTGGTGAACCTGAGAATATAAGTAGAGCAAGTCTTTCCCTTTCCTGTGTCTTAAACATCTTTAACCTTCCTCTTGAAACTTCTGCCAATCATTGTAAAATTTTTATTTTGAAAGTATTGCAATAAACTCTCTCATAAAGAGTCCCACCATCTCAGGACTATTCCAAATAATAAGTATTGTTCCAGTCATTGATCTCTTCAACATAGTATCAGTTATAGGATCTAAGATCTTAGATCCTATAACTGATACTATGTTGAAGAGATCAATGACTGGAACAATACTTATTATTTGGAATAGTAATTAGGCTTTTGATCACTCTTAAGATTGCATACATCAACACTATCTCAGAGTCATTGAAAGTAAGATGTCTAGGTATATGCAGAAAGGAAAGACTAGTTTTAGTAGCAGTGGAAACTAGGTATAGGACATGAGATTTATTCAACTCCTTTCCCACTTCTCTTGCAATCAGTTCTCTTGGCTAGCTCAGCATTTAAGTGAGTTGAGAAACAGGAATAATTATTTTGTATATTGGGGTGGTATGAGAAGAAAACCAGATAGGCAGTTAGAAAAGAGTTTCACAGAGGAAGGAATGATGGAGAGCAAAAGGATGTCCTAAACTCACTTAAGTAGCTAAGGAAGACATTCAAGTTACCATGTAAAAACGGCAGTCTCCATTTTTCTCCCAAATAAATCAAAGTACACGCACAGTAAAATGGCTCCTTCTGCTTTAGATGGATAACTGAAATGTGGTGCCTCACAGCTTAATTCTAAACCTTTTAAAACACGATCTACCCAACAGCTTTCTGACATGTAAGAATGTGAATTTTCTATTTTAGTCTACATGAGTCTAATAATGTTACCAGGTGAAATTTTGCCTTTATTCCAAGCAGACCTGTTTTGCCAAATTCAATCTAGTCAGCAATGAGAGAGTCCATATTGTCTTATATTAAAAAATTTTAGAGGATTGCAGTATTTCTTTAACATAAATTTTAGACAAATTTCTAGAAGCTCTAAGATGACCTCTCTGCCTCATATAAGAGGGCTCATTTCTACATAATATCCTGGTTAAAGAATCCAATTTTCTCATGTTAGAAAGAACTACTGGTAATTTAAAACAAAATTAGTTCCCATGATTGGTAAAATTAAACATAGCCTTTTACCATGTTTTAGTGTAATGTGTAATTCCACAATCAGATATGCATATTATCCTCAAATAATGTTATTATAGAAATTCTTATTGTTTAATTATTTAAGTATATTAACTAACCTTATATACATATGATCTTGATAAAATATATATGCCAATTCGTAGTATGAACTGCAGTTCTAATTGTCACATAGCTTTTATATCTTAGCCTTCATACTCCACCATTTAACACCCCCCAAGTCTGAATCAATCCATTTGTGGAAAAGCTGTTTGAGAGTGATATAATTGGTTCAAAATACCACAAGAAAATAGCCTGTCTGTCAAGGCCAACTGATGTCAAACACAAACTTAAATTTGGAAATAAAAAATTACTTTAAAATCTAATGAATTAAGTAATACCTCCACACAAACACTTCCTGTGTCCCATGTTTTTATAATTTTTTTTTTTCTTTTTTACAATGGGGCAGATTTTTCAGGACCCTAAGAGAAAAATTTGAAAAAAAAAAAAAAAAAGACATTGCTGCTCCTTCAAAGAATATTTTTTGATAATTTATAATGCCTAGAAATACTTAGATTTTTTTTCCTCCCTATTCCATTATCTACCTGAAGGTAAGAGTCTGCATTGTTTAAATGATCTAAGCCTTCAGTACCAGTCCATTTCATTTGGTCTTTGGAGGTCTTGTGATAGAGGATGTGTGCACTCTTAAATACCTCAATAACAAAACCACTATCACCCACATGCTTAAGGAGAACATCCATAATTAGCATAAGAATATGAGCATAGCTGAGACGTCAAGAAGCAGTTCTGGTCACAAAGTTCAAGGCAAGACAGAATGTAATAACAGCAAGCAGCTAGGATTCAGGAGATAGATTACAGCAGTGCCATGAAGCAGTGCTCCTCTGTACTTCCTCTTTCCTCCCTTTTTGAGCAGGAATGTATGTAGCTGTTACCCTGTGTTTGTTCTACTGTCGTATATAGGGACTATTTAGGGTAGATACTTTGTCTGTACTTTCACAGATCTACAAATGAAGAAGAATACTGCAGTAGTAGCTGTACTAAGTGAACAACATACAGGAGTCTCATCTGCACATAGGCCTGATTTAAATGATGGGATTTGGAGCCTTTGAGTTGACACTATAACAGGTGGAGGTTCTTGGGAGAGAAGTAAATGCATTTTGCATGTAGAAGGAGCATGCATCATTGGGGATCAGAGGGTGGATTGTCACAAATAGACCTTAGGAAATGGCTGTCAAGTCCATATCCTGTATAATCCCTTTGCTTGAGTGTGAATGGGGAATGTAACCAGCTTCTAACTAACAGACTATGGCAAAAATCATGGTATTTAACTCCCATGATTAGCTTACATTATATTGCAAAGGAAATAGGATGATAGATATAGATATAGATGGTTGTAGATATAGATAGGTAGAAATATAGACATAGATGATATAGATATATAGATAGTTGTAGATATAGATAGAAATATAGACATAGATGATATAGATAGATATAGATATAGATGATATAGATAGATATAGATATAGATATAGAGATGATATAGATATAGATATAGATAGATATAGATATATATATAGATATAGAGATGATATAGATATAGATATAGATATAGATATAGATATAGATATAGATATAGATACAACTACACTCTGAGCATATACAGTATAGATTCTCTTTCCTTGCGGGCTTAGAGGAAGTCTGATGCCATGTTACAAGGGACCTATGGAGAGATCCACATGTCATGGATCTGCTGATAGACACTAAGCAGCAAGGAACAGAATTTGATTAACCAGCAGAATAAGCTTGGAAGCAGATTCTTAGCCACTCGAGCCTCCACGTGAAAATCAGAACAGATAACACTTTGATTGCAGCCTTGTGAGCCCTCCATCTTGACCTAAGAAAACCAGGAGGTAATAATTGTGTATAGTTTTAAACTGGTAATTTGTGGTGATGTGTTATATGGCAATAGAAAATGAATATACCAACTGTGCCAGTTACCCAGAAGTGAAGTGTTCCCCAGGATATGGGACTTTCAGTTTTAACTCTGAGATATCCCTGAGCAAACAGGGATATATGTGTTGTTCTAAACCTCCCTTACTTTTTTGTTGGCTCTGATGTGAATTTTAAAGGATTGTAGGTAAAATTCTTCAGGATTTTTACCTAATTTTTAAATGATACTTACTTTACAATATTTTTGGAAAATGAAGTCCCTGGATTGAATTAAAAGAATATAGACATACAACATCCCTAAGAATAATATTAAAAGAGACAATAATCTTTCAAAATGGTTAAACACTTATCAATTGAACAAATAATGGTTGAACAAAATTAATTTAAAGCAGTTGAATTTCTATGTACCAGTAGCAATCTGAAACTGAAATTTAAAAACAGTGTAATTTACAATGGCATCAAAAATCATCAAGCACTTAGGGGTACATCCAATAAAAGATGTGCAAGTCATCCACAATGAAACATACAAAATATATTTTTAAAGATTTTATTTATTTGACAGGCAGAGCTCACAAGTAGGCAGAGAGGCAGGCAGAGAGAGAGGAAGGAAGCAGGCTCCCTGCTGAGCAGAGAGCCTGATGTGGGGCTCGATCCCAGGACCGTGGGATCATGACCCAAGCTGAAGGCAGAGGTTTAATCCACAGAGCCACCCAGGCACCCCATACAAAATATTTTTGAGAGAAGTTCAATAAGATCTAAAGAAATCAAGAGACATACCCTTTATACAGATTGGAAGACCTACTACTGTCAGTATTTCCTTCCTACTAAAACTTATATATAGACTTAAAATGCAATTGGAATCCAAAAGCCAGATACTTTTGTTGACAAAATTGACAAGCTGATTTTAAAATCTGTGTGGAAAATGTAAAGGATATAGAATAACCATAACAATTTTGAAAAAGAACACTTTCAGGGCCTACACTTCCTGATTTCAAAGTTTAATATAAAACTATAGTAATGGGGACAGTAAAAGGTACAAAATAGAGCAAATGGATCAAATAGGATAGAGAATCAAGACATACACCTCACACATTTATGTTCAATCAATATCCAATCAAATTTCTGAATCAATTCAATGAGGAAAGAAAAGCTTTTTTTGTTTTGTTTTGTTTTAACAAAGTATGCTTAAAATAACCAAAAATTTGTATTGGGCAAAAACCAAACCTCAACTTCTACTGTACTCCCTACACAGAATTTAATTTCACATGGATCACAGACCTGCCTGTAAAAGCTAGAACCATAAATCTTCTAGGAGAAAATGTATAAAATATTTTTATAACATGAATGGAGGCAAATATATTTTATACAGGAATAAAAAGCATTAAACATGGAAGAAGAAGAAAAGTGATAAATTGGATTAATCAAAAGTTAAAATGTCTGCTAATCAAAAGATACTATTAGGAAACGAATATATAAGCCACAAGAGTGGGAAGAATTTATTTTCAAGGAAATATTTTGGGTAATAAAAATGGTCTATATTTTATACTGAAGTATGAGTTACACTAGTATATATAAATGTCAAAAGAAAGAAAATTACAAGTAGGTGATATAATATTCAGGCACAAAATCCAAAAGTAAGAAGATAGAATATTTAACTAAATGAAATATTAAACGTTTAATGGCCAAAAATATCCAACTAAAAGTCAACTTAAAACAATGATCTGTAAAAGTCATTTTAGATGCTGATGACTGAAGGAAAATGGACATGTAATATATGGGCATATAATAATAGGGAAATTAAAATAGTGATCAAATATAATAATTTTATTCAAATTTGGTAATAATTTATGAAAACAAGAAATCTCATTCATACCCATCAACCTGGCAAAAAATCTTAAAGGAACTGACAACAGATTAGGATTAGAACTTTAAAACAGGTAACAAAAAGTACTCTTTATGTTTTTGGCAGAATTTTGAAAGTTACAACATTGGAGGAACATTCTGAAGACAGCTTAAATATTCACAGTTACAGGGATGCCTGGATGGCTCAGTCAGTTAAGAGTCTGACTCTTGATTTTGGCTCAGACCATGACCTCAGGATGCTGGGATCAAGCCCCAAATCAGGCTCAGGGCTCAGCGGGAAGTCGACTTGAGGATTCTCTCTCTCTCTCAGCGCCCCCTGCCCCAGGCTCTCTCTCCTAAATAAGTAAATAAATAAGTAAATAAATAAATAAATCTTTAAAAATTTTTAACAGTACAGATATTCTTTAACTGAGAGATTCTCAAACTTGATTCAGTTGATCTGACAAGATCATCATGGTGGGGTCTGTCCTGTGCATTGTAGGATATTTAGAACATCCCCGACCCTCCCCAGTGTGACAGCCTAAAATGTCTCTGGACATACTCAATGTCCTTGAGGGGACTCTGTTGCCCCTGGTAGGAAACACAGTTTTAATTCACTATATGTCAAATAATTGGAATTTAAATAAAAACTGAAAAAATGATAAACACAGTTTTAATTTAACCTCTCAAAATATTTTTGTTGCTTTGGTATATAAGCAGTTTGGTAAAAAATATGAAAGACAGTCAAAAGTATAAATGACACCATGAAATAGTATTCAGACATTAAAATATTGAATCAACATTCTACTATACTGATTAATTAGAGGGATGCTCATAAGATACTACTGAGTAGAAAGAAAAGAGAAAATCAAGCTGGAAAATATGATCATCCTAAAACATAAAGAACACTTGTGATTTTCATAGGCCTCTATCCTTACATTTGAATTAAAGTGTGTCCATATGCATGTGTACATAACCAGAATAAATAAGATGGTTGAACATTAAAAAACTGAATTGTAACATGACCGTGGTTGACCAATATATCCGTCTGTCAGCATATTTATAAAACTAATATGAGCCAGAGTGAGAAGAGGAGATACAGCAAAGGGAAGAGGCATTATTACTAACCTCTAGGTTTATCTGGTGGATACAGAATGACTTTGTTTTAGAACTATACTGTAAATGCTTTAATTTTAAAGCTCTTTCCTCCAATTATCACACCTCTTTCTGCATTTATGATTTTCTTTTGGGAAGTATAAATGATCCCGTGGTCACTTAACGACTGCACTCCCTGAGCCCTTGCCAAATGTTGACAGGTGTCTGAAATAAGAGCCACCACGTTGGCACACACCTCAGATTCATTCCCTGGCCCAATCAGACAGCACTCGGACTAGCAGACCCACAAAGGCAGTCTGAAACCCAAGCTAACAAGCATCCTTTCAGACTCTGCCAAATTCTTACACCAGGCGGCATGCTGACTAATGAACACCATGCCTTATTAGTGGCAGTAACCGCCACGAAAGATGCATCTTGGGACTGTCCACAGATCTCTTCTTTCACCTATTGAACCCGGGATTGAATCAAGAATTATCGGATACACAGTCATGTCCTGGTATAAAGCTACCCTGGAGATCTGCTGTGGGATTATTCTAAAACCATTCTAAAAGAGTAAAATAAATTGGGTACCTGGGTGGCTCAGTGGGTTAAGCATCAGACTCTTGATTTCGGCTCAGGCAGGGCATGATCTTAGTGTCATTAAGACTGAACCCCACATCAGGCTCTGCACTGGGTGTGGAGCCTGCTTAAGATTCTCTCTTTCCCTCGAAATAAATAAATAAAGTATATATATATGCAAAATTATATATAATATATATTTATTATAGTACCATATAGTACCCTGAGTTCAAATAACAGGTCTAACACTTAACTAAAGGTGTGACCATGGTGAAATTAGTCTCTCTAAGCCTCTATACCTCATTTGCAAAATGAGGATAGTATTACCTACTTTGTTGGGTTGTTGTAAAGAGTCGATATTCTTAAAACCACTTAGAACAGCATCCAGCACATTATAACCATTACGTAAATGTTTGTTATTACTATTATTCCACCTTTGAAAATGTTGAGACTATAACGTATGTGAGTAGTCTTAAAATATATTACTCTGGTGCTTGCTTCGGCAGCACATATACTAAAATATATTACTCTGTTCTTATGCTGATGAAACTAAGAAGACACCCTATTTTTTTTTAAGATTTTATTTATCTATTTGACAGAGATCACAAGTAGGCAGAGAGGCAGGCAGAGAGAGGGGGTGGAGCAGGCTCCCCACTGAGCAAGGAGCCTGATGCAGGGCTCAATCCCAGGACCCTGAGATCATGACCTGAGCCGAAGGCAGAGGCCTTATCCCACTGAGCCATCCAGGCGCCCCAGAAGACACCCTATTTTAGATTAGATGGGACATTACCAAACAGAAGTATTTTTTTAGACATGATGAAACAAAGTGAAAAGCACAGGTTCCATAGGCCTCATGAACAGAGTTAGAAAATTATGCACCCTGATACTTTACTAGGTATCTATCATGGCATATATGCCACAGACTAGAGACTTTAATGTACAGGGGAAATTACCTGGGAGTCTCTGAGCAGTAACTTTTGATAAGCCCCATCCTTGCAGATTTGGATTTGGTAAATGTGGTATGGACTCTGGGAATAGGAATTGTTAAGAAGCTTATCACAGGAAACAAACTGAGGGCTGCTGCTGGAGGGGGAGTGGGGAGATGGAGTAACTGGGTGATGGACATTAAGGAGGACATGTGATGTAATAAGCACTGGGTATTGTATAAGACTGATGGATCACTGACCTGTACCTCTGGAACCAATAATACATTACATGTTAATTAATTTAATTTAAATTTTAAAAAAGTAAAATCTTAAAAGAAAGAACAAAAAAGGAAGGAAGGGAGGGAGGGAGGGAGGAAGGGAGGAAGGGAGGAAGGAAGGAGGGAAGGAAGGGGAAGAAAGAAAAGCTTATATGTGACTGTCAGGGTCAAGCTGGTCTGGATATCACTGATAGGAACAAATTTGCTGAAATTACTGACCCTGCCTTGATCCAAGTCTACATTCCAGGAAGTCTTAGAGAGTCTATGTCAACTGTCATATGTATGACATGCTTGATAATTGTCTAGCTTGTATTTCTGTCAAATACTCTGTAGCATTCTGTCTTTAATTACTTGGGTTGAATATCTTAAAACTGTTCCGTTCCTCTGCTGGTCATCAAACTGTACAGCTTGTCAAATGGAAGAACTGATAATTTGAGCTAATGAGAAAACCAATGTGTGTATTTTGAGATAGATCATTTTAAGAGCATTGGTTGTTTAAATTGACTCATTGCAACATAAATGCTTTCATTTCATGTTTTTTTATAAATATTTAATCAACTATATTAAGTTCCTTATTTGCATACTTACATATTATATTTTTGGTGTAAGAATTCCAGTTATAAATGCATTTCTAATAATAAAAATATGTTTATACCAGTGCACTGAATGGAGTGATGATATTAAAAGAACAGTCAAGCTGGCAATGATCTCCATTAGCTGGAATCACATTCTTATTTTATAGAAGAGAAGGCAAGGAGACTAAAGCTCTCAAATGTTAATTGACCTTTACAAGGTCCCAGATCTCATTAGCAGTTTTCCAAGTTCTAGAAAACTGTTTGTCTGACTGCAAAGCCAATATCCTTCACTAAGCTCCCTGGCCTTCAAATAACTGTGAGTTTGTAAAAAAAAAAAAAAAAAAAAAAAAAAAAAGTTGTTTTTTATTGCATATTTATGAATAATTTGAAGAAAAATTTCAAAGTTACACAAATGGAAGTTTTCGATGATTAAATTTGTCATTAAAAACCTAATGGGGTATTTAAATAACTCTTTGAACATCATTCATTTGCTAATCCCAAATACTCTTTTTGTGTGTGAATGAGGAGCCTATTTAATATGACCTTTTAAATATAAGCAGATGAAATTGAATCTACTTTCCTCACTGTGGATGTTGTACTAAGAAGATTGTTGGCTGGTGCTTAAGTGGTCCAAGAATCTCCTGCAATATATCTTTTTCTCTTTTGCCCAGAGTGAGTTAATTCCCTTCATTAGAGAATGCCAGGCACACATAGAGAGCTGAACCATGCCAGTAAATCCTCCCTATCTCTGCTTAGACCAGGCAGAACAGATGCAGAGACTCTGCTAGGTAAAGAATGCCCTCTGGAAGGGCACCTGTAAAGAACAGGTTAATAGGATATTTTCCAGTACAGGATTTTTAAAAGAATAATAAATATGGACTGAATTCTACTTGACCTTTTATTTAATGAGAAGAAGGTCTTTGAAAAAAAAACACACACGCAAAACCTAACACAGTAAATATCACAGAAAGGGCACAGAGCATATGCAGAGAGATTTTGCATGGCTTCTATCTCATTGGAGAAGACATTATTTTTCCAGGACTTTTTGTGCTTATCAACTAATTCCGAATATTTATAGCCCGATATCAATTTTAAAACAATAGAATCTATTTTAGAGTGGTTTAAGTTTATGGGAAAATTGAGCAAAAAATAGAGTTCCCATAAACTTTTCACTGCCCCCCCCAACCAAGTTTCACCTATCGTTAACATCTTGCATACGTGTGGTTCATTTGGTACAGCTGATGAACCACTATTGATACATTATTTTTAACTAAAGTCCATGGTTTATATTGGGGTATACTCTTTATGTCATATGGGCCTATGAATTTTGCCAAATGCATAAAGTCATGTACCATACCATTCTTGTATGCTACAAAATAGTTTCACTGCCCTAAAAATCCCCTGTGCTCCACATACTCATTCCCCTCATCAAGACTTGCTGTTAATTTTTTTTTTTTTACAGTCTGAACAGTTTTACCTTTTCTAGAATGTCATATAACTGGAATCATACAATATGCAGCATTTTCAGATTGGTTTTGTTCACTAAGTAGTATGCATTTAAGGTTTTTCCATGTCTTTTTGTGGCTTAATAGCTCATTTTTTAATCACTGAATTTTATTTTATGGATATAGGTATACCACTGCTTGTTTACCCAGTCATCTTTTGAAGGACATCTTGGTTGCCTCCAGTTTTTGGCAATTACAAATAAAGCTGCTATAAACATTTGCAAGCAGGCTTTTCTGTAAACATAAGTTTTCAGTACATTTGAGTAAATATCTATGAGCACAATTTCTGTATCATACGGTAAGAGTATATTTAGCTTTTTAAGAAATTGCTGAATTGTCAGGGACAACTCGGTGGCTCAGTCAGTTAAGCAACTGTCTTCAGCTCAGGTCATAATCCTGGAGTACTAGGACTGAGTCCCACATCAGGCTCCCAGCTCCATGGGGAGTCTGCTTCTCCCTCTGACCTCCCCTCTCATGCTCTCTCACTCTGTCTCTCTCAACTAAGTAAGTAAAATCTTTAAAAGAAAAAAAAAGAAATTGTTGAATTGTCTTCCAAAATGTCTTCACCATTTTGCCCTCCTGCAAACAATGAATGATAATACCTTTTGCTCCATATCTTCACCAGCATTCAGCATTGTAAGTATTTTGGATTTTAGCAATTCTTACAGCTGTATAGTGGTATATCATTGTTATTTGAATTGCAGTTCCCTCATGACATATGATATTGAACAACTTTTTCTATGCTTATTTGGATCTGTATGTGTGTGGGTGTGGGTGTGTGTGGTGTCTGTTCAAGTCTTTTGCTTACTTTTTAAATTATTTTTTCCCTATTGTTGATTTTTGAGAGCTCTTGTGTATTTTGGATATAGTTGTTTTATTAGATACGTATTTTGCAAATATTTTCTCCCAGTATTTCATTTATTTTTTCATTCTCTTAAGAAAATCTTTTGCAGAGCAGAAGTGTTTAGTTTTAATGAAGTCCAACTTCTCAATTTTTTTCTTTCATGGATCAGGCTTTTAGTGTTGTGTCTAAAAATGCATTGCCAATCCTAAAGTCACATAGATTTTTTTCTCTGTTATCTTCTGGAAGATTTATAGTTTCATATTTTACATCAGATGTATGATCTATTTTGGTTAATTTTTGTGCAAGTATAAAGTCAATATCTAGATACTTTTTTTTTTTTGGCATGTGACTGTCCAGTTGTTCCACCACTTTTAAAAAGACTATCTTTTCTTCATTGGATTGCTTCTGTACCTTTGTAAAAGACTCGATTAAATTTGTGTGGTTGTATTTCTACATTCTCTATTCTGCTTCATTGATCTATATGTCTGTTCTTTCCCCAACACTACACTATAGCAAATGTTGAAGTAGGCAGTGTTAGTCCAACTTTGCTCTTCCTCAATATTGCATTGGCTATTCTGGGTCTTCTGCCTTTCTTTAGAGTTAGTCAATTTTCACAGAGTAACTTGCTGAGATTCTGATTGGAAGTGCATGGAATCTATAGATCAAATTGGGAAGAACTGACATTTTAATGATGCTGAGTCTTCTTATCCATGAAAGTAGATAAATTTTCCATTTATTCAGAGCTTCGATTTATTTTATCAGTTTTATAGTTTCCCTCATATATATTTTGTTAGATTTTATCTAAGCATTTGATTTTTGTATGTTACTGTAAATAATGTTGTGTTTTACATTTCAAATTCCAGTTGTTCATTACTGGTATATGGGAAAGAAATTAACTTTGTTAACCATGTAGTGTATCGTGCACCTTTGCCGTATATTATCATACTGCTTAGTAGCTACAGGAGTTTTGTTGATTTGGAAAGGGGATTTTCTACATAGACAATCCCGCAAAAAGAAACAGATTTATTTATTCCTTTTCAATATTTATACCTTTTGTTTTATTTCTTTTTTTATTGTGTTAAGTGGAACTTCTAGTATGAGGTTGCTTAAGAAAAACAGCATCCTTTCCTTATTCTTGATCTTTGGGGGAAAGCATCTAGTTTTTCACCATTATTACTATGATGATAGCTGCAGTTTTTTTGTAAATGTACTTTATCAAGTTGGGGCTGTTCTTTTTTCCTAGTTTGCTGAAAGCCTTTATCATAAATGTTTGTTATACTTTGTCAAATGCTTTTTCTGCATCTATGTGATATGATCATATGATTTTTCTTTTTCAGGTTGTTGATTTGATGTATTCCATTAATTGATTTCCCTTTTTTTTTTAAAGCTGCCAGAGAGAGATCACAAGTAGGCAGAGCAGCAGGCAGAGAGAAAAGGGGAGGCAGGCTCCCTGCTGAGCAGAGAGCCCGATGAGGCGCTGGATCCCAGGACCCTGAGATCATGGCCTGAGTGGAAGGCAGAGGCTTAACCCACTGAGTCACCCAGGCACCCCCATTAATTGATTTCTGAATATTGATCCAGCCTTGCATAACTGGTATAAATTTCCACTTGGTAATGGTAATAATTATCTGTATACATTGCTCTATTTTCTTGTTAATATTGGGAATTTTTGCATACTCAGGAGATATACCAGTTTGTGGTTCCCCTTATAGTCTTTGGGCTTCATTTTAGTGGAATGCCTCACAGTATAAGTTACAAAATATGGCTCCTGCTTCTATATCTGGAACAGATTTCAGGGAGCTTGCATCATTTATTCTTTAAATGATTGATAGAATTCATTAGTGAAAACATCTGGTCATTGTGCTTTCTGTTTTGGGTTGTTCTTTATTTGATTCAGTTTCTTAAAGGCTATTCAGATTATCTGTTTCTCTGCTTCTGTCAGTTCTGGCAGATTGTGTCTTTCAACAAATTGATCCATTTCATCTAAATTACCAGACTTGTGAGCATACAGTTGTTCATAATATTCCTTAATTATGTAAATGTCCATGGGTTCAGTACTGGTGAGCCTTCTTTTTTGATATTAGTAATTTGTGTCGTCTCTCTTTTTTTGTTAGTTAGCCCAGGTAGGCGTTTAGCAATCTTATTAATCTTTTCTAAGAATGAGATTTTGATTTCTTTGAAATTCTCTATTGTTTTCTTAATTTCAATTATATTGATTTCTATTCTGATTTTTATTATTTCTGCTTTATTCTTCTGCTTACTTTGGATTTAATTTTCTTTTATTTTCCTAGTTTCCAAAGGTAGATATATAGACTATTGATTTTAGATCTTCTCTTCAAATATATGCTTTCAATGTTAAGTTTCACTCTAGTGGTTTTGATATATCCCACATACATTGATAGGTTGTGTTTTCATTTTCATTTAGTTAAAAATGTTTTTAGATTTTTCTTGAAACTTCTAATTGATCTTTATTTTATTGTGAAGTCTCAAAATCTCCTAATATTTTGGGATTTTTTTCTAGTTATCTTTAGGTTATTGATTTCTAGTTTAATTCCACTATGGTCTGAGAGCATACTTTGTATAATGTCCATTCTTTTAAATTCGTTAAGGTGAGTTTTATGGTTCAGAATGTCATCTATCTTGTGAATGTTCTATGTGAGCTGGAGAAGAATGTATATTCTGCTGTTGTTTGATGAAGTATTCTATAAATGTCAATTAAATCCAGTTGATTGATGGCCCTGTTCAGTTCAATTACATCCTTACTGATTTTCTGCCTGCTGTACCTGTCGACCACTGATAGGGGAATGCTGAACTGTCCTAGTATAGTAGTGGATTCATATTTCTCTTTGCAGTTCAGTTGCCTCACATATTTTGACACTGTGTTATAGGCACATAGATATTAAGGATAGTTATGTTATCTTGAATAATTGACCCTTTTATCTTATGTAATGCTGATCCTTATAATTTTTATTGCTCTGAAATTATGTTCTGTCTGAAAGTAAACCAAGTTTTCTTTTGAGTAATGTCAGCCCGGAATCGCTTTTTCCATCCTTTTAGTTATAATTTATTTATATCTTTATATTTAAAGTGGGTTTCTTGTAGATAATATATAGATGTGTCTTTGTCTGTTTGTTTGAGTTTTTTTTTTCTGCTACCATCAGATTATCTGTCTTTTTTTTTGTTTTATTTAGACCATTCACATTTAAAATAATTAATAGCTGCATTTCTTACTATTTGTATCTACTATATTAAATGTTTTCTATATGTTGTCATTGTGCTTTGCTTTTCTTTTGTTTTCTACTTTTTCTACTTCTTTAGTTTTAATTAAGAATTTTATATGAAGGGTGCCTGGATGGCTCAGTGGGTTCAAGCTTCTGCCTTCGGCTCAGGTCATGGTCCCAGGGTCCTGGGATCAAGCCCCGCATCAGGCTCTCTGCTCAGCAGGGAGCATGCTTCCCCCCCCCCCACCCCCCAGCCTTCCTCTCTGCCTGCTTGTGATCTCTGTCTGTCAAATGAATAAATAAAATCTTTAAAAAAGAATTTTATGAGATTTCAATTTTCTCCTCCCTTAGATTATCAATTATACTTCTTTAAAAAACAATTAGTGGTTGCTTTAGAGTTTGAAATACATAATTATGAGTAATATAAATACCATTCCAAATAGCATTACAGCTTCACAGATACTGCAGGCACCTTATAAGAGAGATTTCCCAATTCTTCCCTCTGTTTACTTATAACATCCTACCATTTATTTCATTTACTCACGAGTTTATTAACCACCAAATACATTATTGTTTTTATTTTGAACAAATTGTTAAATCAATTAAAAATAAGAGAAAATTAAATTTTATATATTACCTTCACTTATTCCTTCTCCACTATTTTTCCTTTTTTATGTAAATGCAAGTTTCTGAACTATAACATTTTCCTTCTCCTGGTATAACTTCTTTTAACATTTCTCACAAGGCAGGCTCACTGATGATAAATTCTATTTTTGTTTCTCTGAGATTGTCTTTATTTATCCTTCATGTTTGAAGAATAATTTCACTGCAAACAAAATTTTGTGGGGATTTTTATTTTGTTTTTCTTTCAATCCTTTAAACATTTTACTTGCTCTTTCTTCCTTACATAGAAGAGAAGTTTCTAAAGAGAGTTTGATCTAACTCTTATCATGCTTCACTATGAGCATGTTTTTCCCACCTTCCTTCTGGTTTCCTTCAAAATTTTTTGTCTTTCATTTTCTGCAGTTTAAATACAATATGCCTAGATACAGAATTTTTGGTATTTATCCTACTTAATGTTCTCTGAGCTTTCTGGATCTGTGGCTTGGTGTCCATCATTAGTTTTGGAAAATTCTCAGCCATTATTACTTTAACTATTTCTTCTGTTCTTTTCACTAATTCCTCTCCTTCTGGTATGCTACCCTTTTTGTAATTGTCCTAAAGTTCTTGGATAGTATGTTTCATAGTTTTCTTTTTTTCTCTTTGCATTTCAGTTTTGAAAGTTACTATTCTCCTATCTCTAAACTCACTGATTATTTCACTAACTATGCCTGGTCTTTTCGTGAGTCCACCAAATGCATTCTTCATTTCTGTTACAATGTTTTTGAATTATAGCATTTCCTTTTTTTTTTTTTTCTTTGAGTTTCCACCATTTTGCTTATATTACCTATCCATTCTTGCATGTTGTGTACTTTTCCCATTAGAATCTTTGGCATGATATATGTAGCACATTACTGTTCCCATTACAGTCAGCATAGTTATTTTAAATTGCCAGTTTGGTAATTTCAAAATTTCTGCCATATCTGAGTCTGGATCTGATGCTTGATCTGTTTCTTTGGACTGTACTTTTTTGTCTTTTTAAACATGACTTGTAATTTTTGTTGTTGTTGTTGTTAAAAGCTGTACATAATGTATCAGGTAAAAGGAATTGAGGTTTTATGGTTGTCTGGCTACATGTTAGGCTATGTTTACTAAAGCTGTGGTATCAGAGGTTAAAATTTCCTCTGGTGCTCTTATTTTTATCTCCCTTATTTTCATTGTGTATCCCTAGAGACTCTTTAAAAAGAATCTAAGCCTTGCAGTTCTTTTAGATATAACTCCCTTTTATTTTACTGGAATATTATTGATATAGTGGTAGAGTGTGGGGTTGTGGAAGTCCTATGATCAGTTCTTGGGCTTTTAGTGAGCCCGAGGTAAGTTTTTCACTGGGTTAAGTTTCGATAAAATCCCAATAGGTTTGATACTGATACAACAGTTTAATAGTTTCCCTTGTGATCAGGCCTTGTTAAGGGAAACAGAGAACTCTTCAGGCATTTCTAAAGAATTACTTTTTTTTCCCTTGCCCTGCTGGAAGCAAGAGGGGATTTTTCTCAGATCTTTATAGTAAGACTCAGGTAGAGGGCTCCTGGAGTTCAAACCCAGAAAATACAAAGCTCCCCTAAGACTGGGCTTTTAGAACATTTTAACTCTCAAGTTAAGTTCCTAGTGTTTTTTTTTTTAATCTTTTTTTTTAAATTATGTTTTGTTAGTCACCATAGAGTACATCATTAGTTTTTGATGTAGTGTTCCATGATTCATTGTTTGTGTATAACACTCAGTGCTCCATGCAATATGTGACCTCCTCAATACCTATCACCAGGCTAACCTGTCCCTCCACCCCTCTCCTCTCTAAAAACCTCAGTTTGTTTCTCAGAGTTCATTGTGTCTCATGGTTCGTCTTCCCACCTGATTTCTCCCCTTCACTTTTCCCTTCCTTCTCATAATGTCCTCCATGCTATTCCTTATGTTCCACAAATAAATGAAACTATCTGATAATTGCTTTTTCTACTTGACTTATTTCCCTTAGCATACTCTCCCCCACTCCCATCCATGTTGATGCAAAAGTTGGGTATTCATCCTTTCTGATGGCTGAGTAATATTCCATTGTATATATGGACCACATCTTTTTTATACATTTGCCTATTGAAGGGCAGCATCTTGTCTCTTTCCACAGTTTGGCTATTGTGGGCTTTGCTACTATGAACATTAGGTTTCATGTGGCCCTTCTTTTCACTACATCTGTATATGTGGGGTAAATACCCTAGTAGTTTTAACTGAATGTTAGTTATTTTTATGTGAAGGTGGAAAAACTGATAGCATTAGCAAACAAATCAATCTTTCAATTATTTGCATGAATTTATTATCAAATTTCTCTATCAGAATTTACATAAAGCCATAAGCTCTTTAGTTATTTCTTAGATGAGCTCATCCATCTCTATTTCCACTCACAAAACAGGTACATTTTTAAAGACTAGATCATATACATAACCAGTGCATATAATGACCCGAATACAATATTGGAATTTCCTTGTAGGTGAGGGGACATTTGTGAAACTTAACTTGAGGTCCAAAACTCAAATATGTGCCACTGTAAAAAAGATAAAGAATTGAAAAACAATCAGCTACACCCAATACAATATATCTTATTCTAGAAGACCTTAATGACTTTAAAATCATAATAATTTGCTGATTCATGTCACTGTAAGTAAAATAAAAAGTATTATTTTCACATATACTATTTGATAGGCCTAATGGTCAAAACTTGAGTGAATAACATATGGTTTATCATGGTCAACGAAAAGTTTGAAAAGGAACAGCACATTCTGTTGAAAGTATAACTCTGTGACAGATACTGAATTTATAAATATAAAGCATATAAAAAACTCGTTATTTTATGCATTGTGTTAAGTTTAGAAGAGTTGATACATGTTTCTGCTAGTTTTAAAACAAATTCTAAAATGAATTGAAATAATTAATATTAAGTAAAAAATAATTAGGGATATATGCAGTTCTTATAAATCATAAGTAACAAAATATCAATGACTTTATTTAAAATGAATATTTAGTGACATAAGCCAGACAGACAGACACTGCATGGTGTTGCTTATATGTGGAATCTAAAAAAAAGTCAAAGCCACAGAAACAGAGAATAGAAAAGTGGTTGTTACAGACTGGCAGGTGAGGAAAATGGGGAGAGATTGGTAAAAGAGTAGAAACTTCCAGCTGTAAAATGAATAAGATCTTAGTATCTAATGCAAACCATGGTGACTATAGTTGATAACACTATATTATATAATTGACGTTTGCAAAGAAAGTGGACCTTAAATGTTCTTACAAAAAGCAAAAAATATAAATATGTGAGATGATGGATGTTCTAATTAACTAGATTAGGAGAATTGTTTCACAGTGTATACATAAACCAAATCATCACAACATACAGTTCAAACATCTTATAATTTTGTGATTTATACTATAATAAACCTGAAAAAATTTAAGAAGAGAAAAAGGGAACATGTAAAAGCCATTTGAAAAAAAAGATAAAGCTGGATCCATATATCAGAAAAGTCAAATTAAAATTGATTTAAAATTAGCTTGGTTTTCATATGATAATTGGGTGTGTGCATGTACACCAACTTATCCCTAGGAAAACAAACCCAAACATTTTTATTTACATTAAGAATAGCCTTCAGAGTTAACAGAATAATTGAATGTGCCACACACTCCTCCATAAAAGTGGCTGGGAAATGATGATCTATGTATCTGACATTGTTGGTAATGTCTGGAGTAGTCTGGACTAGTCACTGTGCAGGCCTGTTTCCAGAGTCTTCCTTCTTACCAGAGTTTTTGGGGGTAGCAACTGTACCTTCTCCTATTTCTTCTGTACCTCCTTTTCGTTTGGGGTACAATTCTGCTCCAGTGGTGGGTGGGATTACCTGAGGATAGCAATGGTTATGGTAGAGGTAATGAGGAAGGATGGTGGCTCTCTATGGCTCCAAAGGAAATTCTGGATTCACAGTTCTTGGAAAGTGCCATTGCTTGGGGATTTCAGCCTGTTTCCAAGAACTGTGGCACCAAGGACCTCCCTAAGAAGATTTTGTGCAGGAAGCTGTCATCCCAACTCCCCTTTCTGTTATTGCCTGTCCTCTTTCTATTCTGTAGGAAGAAATTCTACTTGAATGATGTGCTTATGTTGGACCACAACTTGGGCAGCAAGTGATCTGGATGACAGTTTACCACTAGTTCCTCACTAGCTCTCCCCAGACAGGGTTCAGACCCTGGGTAACCACTTAGTGGCTATGTAACATTTGACAAGTCTCTCACCTTCTCATAAACCTAACATTCTCTGAATAAAATGGAAAGGAAATTGAGATAAATATAGGAAGAGGGGAAAAAATGATACCCATGTCACACAGTGTTTTGGAAAAGTAAAATAGATAATGCTATTAGTTCAATGCATTACATAGAATAAACTCTGACTACAGGGTATGTTTTACATATTGCCTTTTTTTTGGGGGGGGGGTAATGTATAAGGTGAAAATGCTGAGACATGTTTCCCCAGGTTGGATTAGTGTGTTTTTTAGGTACATTCTGAACGTTTGTTCAGACACTGTTTGGATGATCATGCCATGACAGTTTCATCCGGTTGAACTTGATTATAAAACTGAATCTTATGAAAACTATATGTGAGAACCATGGGACAGAAATGGAGTTTTATTCTTTCTATATTCCCAATGCTCTGGTTAGTGCCTAGAAAGTGTTCATTAAATATGACTTTGTAAATTGGATGCTGAAAGCTATGCTTTGGGAGTCATAAAGAAAATATGAGACTCTGAAAAAGGGGAAACGTGCCTAGGGAGGTGAATAGATAGATTAGTATTTAAGAGTTGTCATATAAAATGATTGTGTTTCATTCTGTTAAAATGCAATCTTTCCACTTCAGCAGAAGTGTAGCATAAACATATTGTGGTTACAAATAGGAATCCAAGAATTTACCCAGGCCATACTGTGCCATGCAAATTATCTTATATAATTTCAGCCCTGACAGTGCCAAAGACTCTTGCAACATGCCTTGTGAGTACTGTCCCTAATGACAAAGAGAAGCAGATAAAATAAAACATCCTCAGCATTATCAGGCTCTGGGATAATGACCCAGGAAGAATCATGGATCTGGGGCCAAAACAGAGGTAATATATGGAGTTTCTGATTCCCAATCCTGTTTTTAATGTACCCTTAAGGAAGAATTCTGCTCATTTTCTTGATTTACTAAGTCAGTAACCTGGAGTTTAATTATCCTTCAGAATTTTGTATCATGTCTCTATGTTTTATTCTCTGCACACCCTAAATATCTTCTTTAAATCTATACCCTCAGACTTCTCACAGTTCCTGGCATACAGTCGGTGACAAATAAAAGCTTAGCAAACTTTTTCACAAATATTTTTTCCAATAAATCTTTCATTGTCAGATGACTTAGACTGACTGAATTAGTAATTTTATCTGTACTTAATATGCTTCTAAAACGTGCTTCAAATTCTACCACCTCTTGAGAACTCAAAGCTTGAGTGTAAATTCACAGTGCAGACAGTAAAAAGCACAGCTGGTAAACCACAGGGCAAATTTGCAAACCCTTGTGTTGCTTGATTTAGTTCAGTTAATTACTGTTTATTTTGAATAATTATGCCATAGTCTGTAGTTTAAAAAACATTTTTGTCTGAGCAAATTGATAGAAATATTTATCAATGTCTTTAGTTAATGCTTTAATTTCCCCCAGATAATCACTGTGGAATGCAAAATTTAGCTTACTAGTCTCCATAATAAGAGTTGATATATGCTTAGCCTTTTCTTTTAAATATTTTTTGCTTTATCTTGGTTTTGATGAAGCAATGAATGTTAGTGGTAAACCTGGGAATTCTGACTACCATCTGTCTGATCCACCTGCTAAGCCCTTACATCAACGGATGCTCAGGTGTCATTGAACAAAGGCACTGCTTCTGGCTTTAAAGTGAATCTGTGAAGTTCTGACTATAATAGGTTTACATTATTCCCTTTTGCACACTTTATTTCCCCCAAAACGCAGAGATTTAAAGAACAAAATCCAGGGGGAAATGTTATGTTCCCTAAAACTTTCCACTGTTAACATTCTATTTTAAATAGTAATTAATGATGCAGGGTGTATTTCTTTTCCCATGTTAGTGAACAATAAAATTAAATAAAAGAATGACTGCTTTCTTGTTACCGATTATTGTAAGAACAGGCAAGCTCTGTGTCTTTCAGCCTTCCATTCTTAATCATCTGCTTCCCACCCCTTCCCAATGTATTGTCCTTTCCCTACTATGGCTCAAGGTGTAGGGAGGATTCACTAGCATACCCATAGTCTAGAGAGATTTGACCTTGAAGCTAGAGCTGATGGTGTTGCTAAGACCATTTCCTATAAGTGAAGTGCCTTGGCCTGAATCACTCAAGGACATGAAATTCTGCATAAAAATATCACCAGATTTTAGTCACTTGGGTAGTATTTAATTTATCCTTTACCTCTGTATGCACCCATAGTTAAGAATATTGCTATAAACACAAAGGAATCACTGAAAGAAGAAATGCTGGTATATCTGTATTCAAATATCACTGTTCCTGATGGCTTTAGTCTATAAACAGCGTTGTAGTATCAAGTCACCATCAGTTAATCATGACCTATATGGTTGTCAGAATTACCCTCTCCATTCTTTTGAAACCTGGTTCATCTTTTCCAAATGCACTTTTCCTGTTATTAAATAACAGCTATGTTTTATTTAATAATATCCATATTGCTAGAATATAAATCTCCTAAAGGTAGAAAACATGTGGTGTTTTGTTGGTTGTAGAAAAGCCTATCTCAGACTTTGGGTATGTTTTCAAGCAATATTAAATAAGTTTATGGTAATTTTAAGTTGTTTTTTTTTTAAAGACTTTATTTATTTATTTGACAGAGATCACAAGTAGGCAGAGAGGCAGGCAGAGAGGGGAGGGGGAAAGCAGGCTCCCCTCCGAGCAGAGAGCCCAATGCGGGGCTCGATCCCAGGACCCTGAGATCATGAACTGAGCTGAAGGCAGAGCCTTAACCCACTGAGCCACCCAAGTGCCCAAGTTTATGATAATTTTAAAGGAATATCAGAAGTGAAGCAACAAAGAAGGTAGCAGTCAATGTTTATTTGCTCCTTCCCTTCCCTAATATGTTACCTTCTTTCCTCTCATAACATACTTGTGTTAAGGAGTGACTCTGGTTCAGAAGGAAGAACGGATGTGGGGGGAATTGAAGTTGGGCCAGGAACTGACAATTGAACAGTTCAGTAAACATGGCCTCAAGCCAATCTGTGATGTGCTTTAGAACAAAGAAGCAAATGGGGTCAAAAATGTTCATTTGCTTTTGGAAACTGTCTTTGAGAAGGAAAATTATGTACTATTTCCCCTACTCTCTGTGCATATAGGCACATATAAAACATGTTTCAGAGATTCAGAAACACCAGTGATACCATAGGTTTGATAATTTGGTGGTCAGAAGTCCAAGAAGTAGAGACAAGAATCAAGAAGGCAGGAACTTTATTCAAAATAGCCCAAATCTGGAAATAATCTAAAAAGAAAATAAATACATATATTTTAAATTATAATATATTAATAAAATGAAACACTACTGAGCAATTTTTTTAAAGTTGAATCTCAAGAACATGCTGACCAAAAGAGAGTTAGATATAAAGAGTACATACTATATAACCCTATTCATATGAAGTACTATAAATACCAAATTTATTTACTATGAAGGCCAAATTTATTTATGGTGATAGAAATTAGATGTCTTTGCCTGATTGAGGGGTTTGAGGGGTATTTGACTGTCAAGGGATACAACAAAGCTTTTCTGGATTAGGGAAATAAAATGTAATTCAGAAGGGATAGTTTCACATGTGTACACATTAGTCAAAATTGGGCAAACTGTATACTTTATATGTGTGCATTTTACTGCATTAAAATTATACCTCAAGATTAATTAAAAAAAAGTAAATAATCAGTAGACCTTCAGAGCTGCAAGCTGCAGGTAACAATGTTGAGGAAACAGTGTTTAGGACTCCGTTTCCCTCTCCCAGCTTTAGACCTAAGTCAAAGTTAGCTGCAAGAGTCTGTTATGCATGAACATTGACAGGTGGCCAAGTTAGCAGTGTATTATAACTCCTCATTTATCCAAGATATATTCACTGTACCAGACACTGTTAGTCATTAGAGATACGTTGGTAGGCAATGTTACTTACCTTGTGAAGCTTACATTAAGTGAATACTAATCAAACAATTGAAAACATGAAACAATACAACCCTAGTGAGAGCTATCACAGCAGATGTGTGGGTGGAAGCTACGCAGCAGCTTCTGAATGATAAGTTAGAACAACCTTGTACATGTTAACGTTGAACATACTATGGCATTCCCATGTATTTTATGTTCACATCTGAATATTTAACTCAGAATACTTAATTCTAATGAAGCTGACCGTCTCAGATCACCCTTAATTTTCCAAAGGTCTGATGAGGTGAGCACACAAACACTTTTCTTGATTACTTTGTTCTTGTTTATATTTATGACATGATGCATTAAAAAAAAAAAAAAACATTTGTATGGTTTTTGCTGATACTATGCTTCGAACAGATACTGAATTTGAGGGCAAGCACTACCTTCTTTATCATTTTATCCAAGAAAACTAGCAAAAATTTTGGTGCCAACTGGCCAAAATAAATATTGTTGCTTTGTCCCTTCTCTTTATATGCTGGTTAACTAGTCCTCATAAATCATTGTTGCTTTGTTCTGTGTGTCTCATGACCTTTAATTATTCCTCTTAAGTTTGATAGTCAGTCAGTTTTCAGGATAACTAATTTTTAAAACCATGTTATTACCTCAGTATTTCGATGAATATTTTCCTGAAGAAAACAGAATTTCACAGTTTTGGTGTTTCGGGTTGTTTTGAGTTAACCCTGCTGAGTTTAAGAATGACTCAGACCCTAGGAAGAAAAAGAAAACATCCAGTTACATAGGCCCACCTACAAATATAATCTAAGTCAAAAGTTGATATTTGCGAAATTTATTTTCCAAGGCAGCACATCTCACACACAGCAAAGCAAGGCACTCATGCAACACAGTCAGTTGTGAGCTAGTTTTGAAAGATGTGTTATTAGCAACACAGTACTGAGTATTTTCATATTTTTTTTAACTGGAATGAATTCAAAATTATCTCAGTAGTTTTCCTCTTTCTCCTTTGGATTTCTTTGAAGTAAAAAGGTGAAATTATAACATTATATAAAATCAGGAATTTTACAAAGCCAAATTTCAATTTTATTTTCATTGAAGATTCTGATAAAGTGTGGTGGACAGTGGGTGGAATTTGAGAATTATCATCATGGTTGTTAGATTGTGAATTTGCATTTCCTTTTTCTTTCTCATTTATATTTTTTTACTTAAGTTTTACCAATGGATACATTTTTATTCAGATTTATTTATTTATTTTAGAGAGAGATCATGCATGTGTGGGGGGGAGGCAGGAGAGAATCTCCAAGCAAACTCCCTGCTGAGCATGGAACCCAAGAAGGGGCTCAATGTTATGACCCTGAGATCATGACCTAGGCCAAAATCAAGAGTCAGAGGCTTAACCTGTTGAGCTATCCAGGCGCCCCACCAAGAGATTAATTTTTAATGACAAAATGACCTGGGGAAATGAAAGTATGAGTAAAAGTGATGATATGAACATTGTACATAACATTTCATTAGTTATAACAATCAAATCAGAAGCCATGTGATGATACCAGTAAAGGTTTAGTAAATATATTACATGTTAAAATCAGTAAAAGCAGTGGTGGCAGCTTTTAAAAGGAACTTAAAATTTATCCTACTTAGAGGTAAAAATTATGCACTTATTAATGCTGTCTTTGGAGTGGCTGCCTAGGGGACAGAAAGACAAAACAAAACAAAAAATCCCACAATTATAACTCCTGGAAAAATTTATTGGAATATAGAAAATACTTGTACCTCCCAAGGACCTTATATATCCCACCTAAAACAGTCTACTTAGAGAGAAGCAATCAGAAAGGGACCTGGAGGCTTAGTTTTAGGCAAAGGTTTGGAATAATTGATGACTTAAAACTGAGCTGTGTTCAGAGAAAACTGAATTGCCATTAAGAAAGATCAGAACCTGTAGCCAAGTTTAACAGTACTATGTATCTCCAGGAAGCAAGTATGATGTGACTGGGAAAGCTAAATGATAAAAAGGAACTTTAGAAGAGGAAGTAAAATTCTTTATTAATTTAAGGCAAAAAGAAGATCAAAGTTAAAGAAACACACACACACACACACATCTCTGAACAGGAGAAAAAAATGATGACTAAAAAGTCAAATGCATTTAGTTTTTTAAGTTCTTTTTCTTTTGTAACAAACTTTAGCTGTGTCCATATAACTAGAATAGAATTCTGTTACACAAATATATATTGGAATGAAACTATTGAAACTGAAAAAACAAAACAAAACAAAACAGTATGCTTGTCCACAAAGGCAAGTCTAAAACATTAAAAATAACAATAAACTCAACAAAAAAGGTTATGATAAAATAGGCATGGATGGATATTTACTTATTCATCAATTAACTTATTTATACCAAATATAGTACGTAATCATTGTTATCTTGAACCGATTAAAGGTGAACCACTGCAGTTTTACTTAGAATAGAAGAAAAGAAAAAGCTGTGTATCTTATATTTGGAAATTTTGATCTAGATTTCTAGTTCAATATGTTTATGTACCCTAAATAATTTACTTAGGTTACATGTAACAGAGACATACTTTAAAAACACACATTCTGCTTTCACATCTCTATCAGGTGAGTGGTTAATAATGACTGGCAAATTTGGGTGAATAAATCTCAAATTTAAAATGTTCATGTATACTTCAAAATTCCACCTGAGTTCAAGTTAGTTCTATATGGATTTTCTGCTGCCCTTTCAAATTTATTATGTGTTGAAGAATGCAAGATATATGCCTCTGTGTCACTGTGTCACAGAAGTTGGAATCAGATACACCTCCAGCTGAGAATGAAAAAATGTGTATTAAAAATAAAAAAGCACACAAACAAAACCAGAAACCAAGACAGCAAGGACTTGGGGATGCCACATCCTGGAGTATAGGGAATGGAATTGAGATGAGCCCTACATTCGCAGCTACATTTTATCCTCAAATCCTTGGCCAATGCACAGGGCGTGTACTGGATACTATGCAAAAAGCCATGCACTGGAGGTTGTTGTAGCCTCACTATGCAGTGAGAAGAATGACTTTGGGCTACCAAGTCAGCAAAGACTTGAGGGCCAAAGTTCCCAGATACAGGGAAACAAAGGGGAGTGAGCCGAATATCCTGCCCACATCTTGTCCGCTTAAGGCAGCTGCTGGTTAATACACTGCTGAAGTTTTGGAAGGGAGGCCAATAAACCAAGAAGTAAATGGCTATTAGAGCTAAACACTAAACAAAGATATCAGATTCTCATGTAACTGTTTTGTCTCAGACAAAAACTGGAATTCAGGCCTGCCAAAAAGGAGGGACTAAGAAAAACCCTCCAGGTGTCTTGTTGTGACCCCCAAGTGGCTATATCCCAGGGCTAGCTGCAAATTAGAATTTGACTTCCCTCGCCTATCAAAAGATGATCTGTCTATACTTTATCATCTTACCAAAAGAAAATTTAATCACCTTAGAGGAAGATAATATAAAGAATCTCTGTAATATTTCATATACAATATCTGGTCTCAAATAAAAAGAATCAGGCATACCAAAGAAAATCAGAATCAAATGACCAAAATCAAATAAATTCCTTCCCTAAAAAACTTAATCTGCAGATAAATTTTTGAATGACTTAGGTGCAAGATCGCTATATAAAGTCACTTTACCACCTCTACATTAGAATAAGCTGTCAAAACCAAATGTGTGGAAGATGATTTTTACAAGAACTTGAAAAATTTAATCACATTACAAATAATAAATCTAATTAAACATATACAAAAATTCTACAATGAAAACTGTGAATATTACGAAGATGAATTTTTTTTTAAGATTTTATTTATTTATTTGACAGAGAGAGATCACAAGTAGACAGAGAGGCAGGCAAAGAGAGAGAGAGAGAGAGAGAGGGAAGCAGGCTCCCTGCTGAGCAGAGAGCCCGATGCGGGACTCGATCCCAGGACCCTGAGATCATGACCTGAGCCGAAGGCAGTGGCTTAACCCACTGAGCCACCCAGGCACCCCGAAGATGAATTTTTTTAAACTAAGTGATTAGACAGATTTAGCATATTCAAGAGTGGAAAGATTCAAAAGTATAAAGATACTAGTCCCAAATTATGTATAGATTAAATTATATCCCAATTAGAATTCCATTTCTTTTTGATAGAAGTTGTTAAGATTGACTATAATTTTAAGAAATTTTTAAGGATCAAAAGCAGTTTAAGCAATATTAAAGAGTTACTCTTCAAAATACCAAAACTTATAAAGCTAAAGGAAATAAAAATATTGTGTTATTGGTGCTAGGATAGCTGAGTAATTAATTGAAATCGGAACAGAACCACACATATACCTGCTATGTGACAAAGTCATCATTGCAATGCAGGGCAGAAATATGGTGTTTTTAATAAACAATGCTGGGTCAGCTGCGTATCTGAAAAAAAGTTTAATATTTTGATATCTTTCACACTATATAAAAAATCAATAATACATTTATCATAAACAAAATATAAAGAATAGAACAATAAAATATATAGACAAAATATGAAAAAACACCTTCTTACATTGTGAAAAGCAAAGATTTCTCAAAGATTCACAAAGGAGAAAGATTAATAAATTGGACTTTATATTGGAATTCAAAACTTCTGTTCATCAGAGAACACCATTATGAGAATGAAAAGGCAAGCCACAGAGTAGATGTTCATGATACATAGTTCCAAAAATGTCATCTAGAATATATATAGGATTTCTAACAGACAAGGTTGATACAAAGAACCAACTTTTTGAAAATAACAAACTTAAACAGGCCACTTTTCAAAAGATGACATTCAAATGGCTATCAATGCAATAAAATCAAAACGTGATGAAGTATAACTAAGTACTCATTAAAATGGGTAAACTTTTTAAAAAGAAAGGAATATTTAATATCCAGTATTTTCACGATGCAGTACAACCACTGGTGTGAGTGTAAATTTGTCTATGAGTATGAAGACACTTTGGCAGTGTGTGCTAAAGATGAGCGCGTACACACGTGACAGACCACCAGTTCTGCTTGAAAAGATGGACACCTTCAAAATAATCACATATGTGAACTCAGACATAAGTGAAAGAAGTTCATAACAACATTATTTATAATGACTCAAACTGGAAACAACCTCATATCCATTCTTAATGGAATGGAAAGGGGCACCTGGGTAGCTCCGTTGGTTAAGTGTCCAGCTCTTGATTTTGGTCTTGATCTGGTCTTGATATCAGGGTCCCGAGGTGAGCCCCACATCTAGCTCCTTGCTGAGCCAAGAGTCTCTGCCTTCTTCCTCTGCCCCTCCCCACCCCTGCTCGTACACAGGCATGAGTTCTCTCTCTCTCTAAAAAACAAACAAAAATAATTGAATGGATAAAGTGTGCATCTTCATACACTAGACTATTTTAACGCAATAAGAATTGATTCACTGCTACATGCAACCCAGTGAATCTCACAGACATAACTTTAAGAAAAATCCAGACACAAAATAGTACTTACTGTACACTTACATGAAATGAAACTTCAAAATAAACATAGGTTTATTTAATTTGTAAAATTACACTTTTACCAGTTAAAATTATACCATGATATGCAGTTGGCTTTTCCTGACATGCTTGTTCTTCAATGAAAAATGAAGATGATGTCTGTTTCATTACTTCCTCATGGAAAGCAAATGGGATGATGTGTGTAGAGTATCTAACACAGCATGTGGCAGAGTAAATAAATGTCGGTGAAAGCTCTTTTCCATCTGATCCTGTTCAGAACCTGTTCATTTCTCCAGATATTCTGTATTTCAGAATAGAAACCTTGAAAGCATCTTTCTTCAATTCCTCTCTTTTGTCTCCCATACTAAGTCAGTCCTCAATCCTTTTTATCTCTCAAATATGTCGCCACTCTTTTTTTTCTTTTCTCCTTTGTTTCTGTTTTAAGTAGACTTTCACAACTGTATCATAAATTTCCTGTATTTAACCCATTTCCCTTGATGAAATCCTCTGAATTAAATTTATCTTTAAAAATGTATCTTGTTTTCACTTTTCACAAAGGTCTCAGTGTGTCCCATGGCTTATACCATAAAGAATAAAATTCTTGGTGCTGCACAGAATGCACTCATCTCTCTTTCACTTCTTATATTACCCATTGGATATTTAAGGCTCTGCCATTCTGGAAAACTCTTGTAGTTAAATATCCTAGAAAAGTCTTGTAGTTAAATATCTCTTTCTATGTTTTATTCATAGAAACTGCTATACTCTTTAAACTTTTGATTTCATATCATACTTTTTTAAAATGCTATATTTTCTTTCTTTCTCCAAAACTACAGTCAAATTTCACCATTTACATATAATTTTTCTATCTTCTTCTCAAAGTTAATAGTCTATTTCTTTGTCTGCTCATAACAGTTCATTTAGTATATATATATAGATTTTTTTTTAAGATTTTATTTATTTATTTGACAGACAGAGAGCACAAGTAGGCAGAGAGGCAGGCAGAGAGAGAGGAAGGGAAGCAGGCTCTCCGATGAGCAGAGAGCCCGACGCGGGGCTCAATCCCAGGACCCTGGGATCATGACCTGAGCCGAAGGCAGAGGCTTTAACCCACTGAGCCACCCAGGTGCCCCTCATTTAGTATATTTATTGTAATAATCATTTTTGCCTTATATATGTTTCTGTTAATTGGGTACTTATTTATTTTGCCCACTCCAGCCTATTTTCATGCAGATCAAGTAACATGTGTAATTCATATTTTTATTTCTCCATATTCAAGAACAGCACTTAGCACTTGATTGATTCCTCCCTCAGCCCCCACCCATGTTTTTGCACTGAATTTAATATATGTGGGAAAGGAAGGAGGAGAGCCTATTTCAGAGGAAACAAACAAAAATCCAAGTTAGATTTTGTTTTCATTTCTAAAGGCAAATTAAAAAGAACCGTTGTTAGGTCTTTAATAATAAATCACTTTGAGTAGTTAATATTGCTAAATCTTGGCACTCAAAATACACTGTAGAATAACTAATATTAAAATGTGTTATGGTATGTCTAGGACCTTTACCATGTTTAGCAAAAACATTTTACTAAATTCAAATTTTAAGTAATAGCTTCGAATACGGGAAAACCTCAGTTTGATAGTGCCTTCTAAGTTTGGAAGATAAAAGATACGGATATTGAGTTTTTTTTTCCTTACAGTTTAGCTGCTATCACAAAAGAGGTCTCCTCTTTTAGAATACAGCTACTCAAAAACACTCCTCAGAAATACCGAAGAAGTGTGAGAAATAAATGTTCTTCAGGATTGTGCCTTACCTTTCTCTCAAGTTCTCATAGGTAAGATTATTGATTTTTTTACCTTTATGTTCCACGGTTAAAGGCATTATAGCCTTATAATAGTGACACCAAATATACTACATTAAAAAGAGACATAACTCTTATTTTATTATGGATTCATTAACTTTGAATTCCACTGCTGATTGAGCAAACACATTTTCAGTGCATCGGAATTTTTGCTAGTTACTGGAAATTTGGATTCCAGTATGAACCGAATTCAAAATCAGTGCCCTATACAACTGCTAAGAAAGTAGAGATCAATGATAAAGAATATGAAATCTAGGTGTCTGAAATATTGGAAGTATTTGTCACATATAAGAATAGAAGTTAATCTATAAAAGTATAGCTTACTAGAGTTTGACAAATCAAAAGAACTTTGTAAAAGCAAAAATGGAAAAATAATTTTTATTTCCATTTCTTTAAGTTAGGATTTTTATTTTGGAACCCATAATCAATCAATCAATTAATAAGATGTAGATTTCCTTAGTGATTTACCATTATCTATGAAAAGTTGGTAGAACATATTGGCAGAGTCCATAATGTCAAAAAGGGTAGATAGAATCATAAATCATAGGTGGGAAAGGCCCCTAAAATTAGTGAGGCATCCACTCATCTAGTCCAGGAAACTCTTTTAACATGTTTGTCATGTGCCCCATTACCATAAATTTAAATAATTCAAATAATGTGTAATTCACTACCTCCTTTAGACAATCTCAATGCTGGAATTATCCTTTTTTTTTTTTTTTTGAGTTAAATTTGATTCATGGAATGTCTTCATAAAAAACTTGCCCCTTAATAGGGAACATCCATCGGAGTTCTTTCCAGTGAATATCAAGTACCTGCTGCATTGGTTTGCTCAAAGTAAACAGTAATGGCTAAGAACGTTATATAGTAAGAGCTCTAGGATAAAACTAATATTTTCTGTAATCAAAAGTAAAGTCTGATGAGCTGAAGGCAACTATCAATAGAGGATATAACCATCAGTTATTCATTTTCACTTGCTAAGCAGGGGCAGAAGAAATGTCTTCAAATTGTCATCTTGTGACATTTTGGTTTTAGGAAAAGCAGTAATTTTAGTTAGGATTAAATAAAATGCTATGAAATCTCTATATGACATAGTTAGGCAACAGTAAGAATAATTTATCAGACCCCAAATTGTTACATGGTAAAATATATTAATGATGATTTTATAAACCACCCTAACTCCCCATTCCACGTATCTATTTTGGTAGGAATCTGTGATCTAAACATATCTAATGTCTTTCCCAGTGACATATGTTATATTCCAAATAAACTTGGCTTGGGAATGTGACTAACTTCTTCATATTCTCCAGTATTGATTTCTACTTAAAATTCTTTTAAAAGTATGACATTAGACAATGACTCACTTATCTGATATAGCTAGCTATGGAAAATATGATGTTCAACTTTTTTAGGGATGATAATTATTACCACAAAATTTGTTGGTGCATATAAAAACTTTCAAAATAGTAAAATGCCACACATATATTGATGATAATGTGTTAAAGACTACTGTGAAATTGCTCTCATAAAAATGTTATATTTAGGGCTTGATAGTTAACAGCTACCAAGTTAAAATTTGTCTTTTACCATAATTAAAAATATTTTTTACATTGTTTCATAGGCTAGAGAAGTGGAGCTTGCATCATCATAATTAAACCTAGATATTAAAAAAAAGTAATTCAAATCACCATAGTAACTGGCCAGATTAATATTTATTTTAACTTGAGTCGCAGTACCCCAGTTATGACACATGAAAAGGGAAATCAGTCAATCACCACGGTCCTTTAGGGAATTTCTGAAGTGCACTGTATATTCAGTTCTTATGCTCTTCATAGAGAAAAGAGTAAGAATTTAAAAAAAGAAAAAAGAAAAGCCTCAGCTCACTTTCTCTGAGTGAACATATCAGAACTTCAACCTTTATTTTAATATTTTATAATCTTAAACCTTATAAAATTTTAACTCTCTAGATAAAAGTTTCATACAGAGGTAGATGCTGGCTTCTGAAGAAGACTTTTATGGAAAGGTTTCTTAAGAAGAAGGGTCCAGAATGATGTGTGAATATTTCATGTAACACAAGTCATTTTCCATCAAATGGCACCTTTTGATGACATACAGAGCATCAAAATTGACTTTCAAATTTTGGATAGATTCTATTACTAATATTAAAGTGATAACATTAGTTGTTATTTCTTTGTTATAGTTTCACCTAATCAATTTTAGTATATGTGCTGCCGAAGCGAGCACTCACCTAATCAATTTAAATGATCAATTATAGGCAGTGTTTTCACAGTAAAACATTAAAGCAGTAAATTGACTGTTTACAGTTTTTATTTTATATTTCACATTATGGAAAAAATATTTGTTAAATTATCACTTCTAAATAAATTATCTATTAGTCTGACTCATTCCTCATGTTTTCCTCCCATTTTAATGTTTTGCAGTTTTAAATAACGGCTTATTGTCAGTACTAATGTTCTGTCAAAGGACAGCAAGCAGGGTAATTTGGTTTTTTGTCGGGGTAAGCCAAAACAAATTTGATCAGTACTAAATTTGTATTCCTAACTCCCTGTCCTGGGGACACTACATCATTTATGTGGGCTTCATTTTCCTCAATATAAAATGAGGACAAAAACACCTTTCTTTCTCACTTTTAAGTTTGTTTGAAGTTAAAATGGGATCATTGTTCTGTACTTAAAAGCACACCGTAAATCATAAAATCCAGTACAAGTAAACTATGAAAAGTTGACAGAGCTTTGTGTGGTGTCATTTTTTGCCATGTCATAAATTATACATGCTGATGTTTATGGCAATGATGATTACACTCTCTGCAGATGGTGGGAGCACAAGTGAAATAGCCACAGGTCATTTGTGTGAGGATTTAGGGGCTCATTGATGTTTTTATTAGTAATTCAGACCAAAGTCAAGTAATGATTGCTGGAACTCTGAAATCTGAGAAGTTGTTAGATGAAGTATTTTAAAATGTAAGTAGAGAATTTTAAAAAGGAAAAATGTCCTTTATCAAGAACTAATGATATTTCTTCAACTTAGATTTAGAGACAAAAATAAAAGAATTGGTGGGATGCCTGGGTGGCTCAGTCTATTAAGTGGCTGCCTTCGGCTCAAGTCATGATCCCAGCGTCCTGGGATCGAGTCCCATATCGGGCTCCATGCTCTGCGGGGAGCCTGCTTCTCCCTCTGCTTCTGCCTGCCACTCTGCCTTTCTGTACTTTCTCTATCTCTCTGACAAATAAATAAATAAATAATTGGATTTAGGGACAAAAATAAATTTAAAAGTTGGGTCCTATTGTCACGTAGAAGCTCCATGATGAAT
Organism: Enhydra lutris kenyoni; assembly: GCF_002288905.1. NCBI lineage: Eukaryota > Metazoa > Chordata > Mammalia > Carnivora > Mustelidae > Enhydra > Enhydra lutris. The sequence goes on along the minus strand of NW_019154099.1, from coordinate 26,130,139 downwards.
ACTCATCTAAACCCGCTTGGCCTCAATTTTTTGTATCGCTAAAACAGGGTGTAATAGACCCCTTTTGGAAAAAAAAAATTCACAGGAGATATAAAATTAAGTAACGAATAAGAAAGGACTTTCTAGGGTCACCTGGGTGGCTCAGTGGGTTAAACCTCCAGTCATGGTTTCAGGTTCCTGGGATTGAGTCACGCATCGAGCTCTCTGCTTGATGGGGGGCCTGCTTCCCCCTCTCTCTGCCTGCCTCTCTGCCTACTTGTGATCTCTCTCTCTCTGTCAAAAAATAAATAAAACTAAAAAAAAAAAAAAAGAAAGGACTTTCTAAACTGTAAATTGCTAATGAAACATGTATTATCAGTACTAAAGATACTGTATCCAATTTGTGCATCTGAGCTGTGACAAATGAATTTCTCTTTAAGAGGAAGTATACTTATGACAATAATGGAGACCAGAGTAAATCAAAATAAAAGTGGATAAAATGACTCTTGTAGCCTTACCATTTTACCTGGCTTAATTTTTCCTGTATTTGCCCCTTTTTTATTTTTTTCTTAGGTTTCAGAATCTTTCTAGTAGACTGCCCTTCCAGATAAAGTTATTTAATAACCTTCTCACTTACCAAAGACTATGATTGGACCAATCTGTATTTTCTTCAGATATGCTTAAAGGTAAAGCTAGAGCTAATCACAAAAGCAAAATTGAATCTTAAATTATATTCCAAAATATACACAAAATTTAGGTAGTTATACATTCTAAGTTATCATCAACATTTTTGATAAGTGGATAATCACTCACCATCAAGTTCTGACTTCTCAGAATGTTCATTTTTTGTCAAGCCAGTCTGGCTTAGTGAAGCTCTAGGGAGCATATATTTGAGTTATATTCTTGGAAAACATAATTTGTACAATAGTATCATGTTTCTTTTTCTAAGATTTTCCTTGAGATAGCATGCCAAGTTGTGGGATGATGTATGCCGGTGATAAAGAGCTGAAGTCTTCCCCCAAAATGAAATGGAATCTTGTTGTTTCAGACTTTGAAGTGATCTCATCAATAATTTATTTGAACATTTCCATTATGATATAAAGGATCTAAGGTCCAGAGATACAAAGAGCTACATCCAAGGTTTTAAATCTGACCACTGAAAGCACCAAGACCAGCCTCTGGCTTTAAATGAGGCACTTTATCTATGTTATCTTTGAATATTGTTCTGTTTATCCTCGAAATCCAGAAGTAGCCAGAAAAATAAGATGTAGTTACAAGCATCCATGGAAAGAGGAAAGCTACATTTTGAAGTTAAGAATTTAATTTTTGGAGTGCGTGAGTGACTCAGTGGGTTAAGCCTCTGCCTTTGGCTGTGGTCATGATCTCAGGGTCCTGGGATCAAGCTCCGCATAGGGCTCTCTGCTCAGCCGGGAACCTGCTTCACCCACCCAGCTCTGCCCTCTGCCTGCTACTCTGCCTACTTGTGATCTCTCCATCTCTCTGTCAAATAAATAAATAAAATCTTAAAAATAAAAGAATTTTTTTTTCTAATACAATGTTTCAATTCACATGTTTAGCTATATATTTTTTTAAAGTGGTGTGTTTAAAATTTGTTTTACTAAATGGAAATCCCTAAAATGTGACACGCATACTACTGCTTAGAGGTTAGAAGAATCTTCCTTTTCAATAAGACCAGAGTTTTATGCTTAATGAATGATTTCCCTATATGATTATTGAGAAATAGTGAATGGGTGAAGTAATGTGTCTCTAAAGAACATGGCCTTCATAATAATTACTATACGGAGGCAAATTATTCCTATATGATTATTATGTATATCAATAAACTAATTTCCTTTTTAAGCTAATTGGGATAATATGGATATTTTTGTACAATGAACTAATTTCTAATTTGGAATATAATCTCTTTCCGAAAATTAACCAAAAGTTTGTGATCTTGCTTTTATCTTTTACAATCAAACTGGCCAAGCTAAATTTTTGTATTTTTTTCTTATGTATTATATCTAGGACATTGTGTTTTTATGAAAAAAAATAGTGTTGTCTAAACATTTCAGACTCAGCTATTCCTGTAGTTGCACTGGTTCACATCAGTACTATTGTGTATGTGTTAGGATGCATTAGGATGGCTCAGTGCAGGCTTCACAAGGGAATAGGCATCTTATTGACGGCACTATTCATAATCTCTAACACAGGATAAATATTGGTAAAGAAGTTTATTAAAACCGATCAATGTACCCTAAGTTTAAAACTATAAAGCGAAGATCTAAATCCTTAGAAAAATAACTGCCTTAATGCTTTGGATGAGAAGGGAAGAGAATCCAGAATTGTAGCTTCAGTGCTTGGCGTGGTAATCTACAAACACATAGGCTGTGAAGTCAGATGAAGCTGGGGGCAGGCCTAGAACCTATCACCCTGTGCTGATGGGATCTTAGTGTGTTATTTTATCTGAGCAGAATGTTTTTCATTTGTAAGATGGCGACAATTACCCATACTTTCCGGAGACTTTGTGGGAAATAAATGTGATCATTAATGTAAAACTCTAATGATGTCTGCCACTGTGGTCCTCCTTACCGTATTTACCATCTTACTCTTTGTGACCTTTTATCTCATACGCAAGCCCCAGTGACAAACACAAGAAATGTTCTCAGTTCTTTGCATATCTTTTTACCAGCTCTATCCTCTTGGTAGAATGTTTCACTCCGCTGGCTTCTTGGCCTAATTGAATCTTCTTTCTATAGTGAGTTTTCCCTGTACTAAAAAGAATTCAACATTATGCCCTCTTTTCCTTTTAGAGAAAGGAACAAAAAAAGAAAATAGAAAAGAATGGCTTAACTATAAAGTATTTCCTTAAAAAGGTCAGTTGAGTGTTTGATTGAAGGAAAGATAGCTTTTACTGGAATGAGAAAGTTTCAGGCATAGGGTTTAAATGTGATTGAAAGTTTTGACAAAATTGGGAGAGGAAAGTCTCTCTGCTAATCTGGAAACTAAACATTAACTCTTGTCTTTATTAATAAGTAGAGTTAGGGAGGTGTTCCCTGACTCAAAAGAACTAATGTGAAACATTTGATTTTACCAATTAAGGAGATGGATGTTATGGGGATGCCCATTTGTCATTTAAAATAATTTTTTTCCCTTTATGTTAGACAGGCAATTATAAGAGTAAGCCCAGCAATGTTTTAACATTTAAACATATATTGCACTGAACTTTAGATGTCAGAAGGGAATTTGTTGTGTTTTGTGTTTTTTTTTATGGAGTTCAAATCGTTATATTCATTTATTAGCTCTTTCCCTATTCTGCTTCCTGCCAAGTGTAAGACACTTATCTCTGTATCTCTCACTTTTTGCAATTTATCTAACAGATGGTAAATTTCATATAAATATGTGAAGAATTAATAATGGTTTTGTTTTTAGAACACAATAAGAAAAATATTTCTAGAATATGTTTTCTAAATGGTTAGGAGAATGCTTGCAATTGAGGAATTGTACTAACAAAAAGTAAAACTTTAAAGATCAAGATAAAAAAGAAAAATTGGCTTGATGTATTGGATTTGTCATAGATTCACTTGCTCCTGATTGCAGTATAGTTGACTTAATAATTTTAAAAAGTAACGCTATTTTCCTCTTGGAAAGATCATCTTAGAGAAAGAACTCACAGCCTTTTGGATGATTTGGATGATGGCTATATGAATCAAGGCTGCATTCTTTGTGTTGTGTGTTAACTTCGGTGCTACAGTTCAAATAACAGTTTGTGCTGTGTGTGTGTAAAGACCCTAAGAGTGACTTCAAATATGAATTAATGCATATAACATCCATGAGAGTTAAGTGTTAATGTTTCCTTTTTATACCAACAAAACTCCATCACAGAAGGTTAAATGACTTTCCCAAGGTTACTCAGTGGGTCATAATCAAAACTGGAAATAGAGCCCTGGAGTCCAGTTCAGTTCTGTGACTCCTGTATGCTGACTATTTAAAACTGACAGATTTGCTTCTTGGAAGATGGAATAAATGGACTCTTCCCTATTCCTCTTGATAAGTAAGCTAAAACCACGACACACACTTACATACACACACATTCACACATATATATTCGGATATGTATGTATATAAGTATGCATGTAAAAATATATATGAATGTAAAATATATGTATAAATAGGTAAATAATGTACATATCACACACATATAAGTAACACATGTATATGTAAGTAACACACACATGTATATAGATATATAGTAGATATCTATTTGAATAAATATATGTCAGTAAGTAACACATAAGAAGGTAGAATATAAAAAGGAGGCAGACTGGTAAAATACCTGGGGAGCCAAGATGTCACAGTGGTGAATTCTCCAGTTTTTATTCCTGCTTTATATACCCCAGATTGAATAATGGAGAAGTCAGCAACCTGGAAATACAAATAGGCAGAGAAAAAAGTCCCGAGAAAATCTGTTCTCTCTAACCAAATACTAGGAATGGGCAGCCTAGCAAAACAAAAAGCTCTAGACCAGAAAAATTTTAGGTAATAAATAATCTATTACAGCCAGAAACATGAGGAGAAATCTATAGCTTCATCTTCATTCCCACCAGCAAATGCTAAGTAAGGAAACTAGGTACCTACCCTTGTTAGGAGATAAGGAGGTCCCATCATTGTGGCCTCAGGGAAAGCTAAGTGGGATATCTGGTGCTCCCTGCCCCCCCCCCCCACATGGCAATAACAAGACCCCTTCTCAGTGTGTCTCCTTTACCCCATCAGTGAAGACCATATGGGGAGTCTGGATTTCTTGCCTCACTAAGGGATAATAAGATACTTCTTCCCCCACTGCTAGGATGGGGTCAGAGAAGTACTAGTAGAGAGTACTCATCCCTCTTTATTATTAAGGCCACCACTCTATGGTACCAGTGAAAACCATCTGGGAAATAATAGTAACTTGTCCCTACCCATCCCAGTCAGAGTGGTATCACAGAGACCTAACGGAGAGCCTGACCTCTCACTTTATCTCTATCCCAAAGTAAAAAAGAGCACCTTACACCCCCTACTTTTCCATCACCCTGTCCACAGACAGGAGAACTTAGACTTAAATCTCAGGATGGAAATACTGTGGTGGTGCCCCCCTTCACCCAGCAGAGCAGTGCCAGAGAAGATTTGATAAAGCACAAGATTTAAACAAGATCCAGAGTATTACAATATAAAATCCAAAATGTCCAGTTACAATTAACAATTACTCATTATACTGATAATCTGGAGGATCTCAAGCAGAGTAATAAAAGCCAACACTGAAATAACACAGGTGTTAAATTAATCACTAGGATTTAAGGCAGCCAACATAAAAATATTTCAAGTACTATTATAAACATACTTGATACAATAGTTGATACAAACTTGAAAAACTGTTTCAGAAAAAATGCACAGAAAATATGACAAAGAATCACATGAAAATTACAGAACTAAAAAAAAAATACAACAATGAAAATAAAACTCAATTGATTGGTTCAAAAGCAAATGTCAGAAAAATTAGTTCTTTAACTTGATAGATTAGTAGAAATTGCCTAATTTGAGCAACAGAATGAAAAGAGATTGAAAAAAAAATGAACATAGCCTCAGGGACCTGTGGACTACTGTAATCAAACCTTTGTGTCATTTGAGTTCCATAAGGGGAGGAAAAGAAGATGACACTTAAAGATTATTCATGTAAGTAATGGCTGAAAACTCCCTAAATTTGATACACAAAACAAAATTTTAAAATGACAATACCAAGCATGTTTCTACAAGTCCAGAAGGTGAATGAATTCAAACTAGAATAAACCACAAACATTCCATATCTTGACACATCATAATGAAATTTCTGAAAACTAAAAACAAATACAAATTCTTGAAAGCAGCCATAGAGAAACAAAGCATTGCCTATAAGGGGAAAACAATTCGGATGACAGTGAATTGCTCATCAGAAATCAGAGGTCAGAACAAAGTGGCACAATAGTTTTCAAGTAGTAAAAGAAAAGAGCTGTCAACATAGAATTCTATGTTGAATGAAAACATCATTCAGAAATGAAGGGGAAACCAAGACATTCTCAGATGAAGGAAAGCAAATGAATTTGTCACCAGTAGACCTACTCTATAAAAGTGACTTTAAGGGGTCCCTGGGGGGATCAATTGTTAAGTGTCTGCCTTTGGCTCTGTCCATGGCCCCTGCACTGAGTCCTGCATCAAGCTGCCTGCTCATCTGGAAGCCTGCTTCCCCCTCTCCCCCTCCCCCTGCATGTATTCCCTCTCTCACCATCTCTTTCTGTCAAATAAATAAAATCTTCAAAAATAAAATAACATAAATAGTGCCTAAAGATGTTCTTTAACTATCAAAGAAATGATAAAAGAAGAAATTTTTAAAGGTCAGGAAGAAAGAAAAGAATAAAATTATTGGTAAATACAACATACATTGCTTCTTGAGTTTTCTTAATTATAATTAATGGTGAAAGCAGAAATTATAACTCTGTCTAATGTGGTTACCAATGTGTGTAGATAAATAGAGGAAAGCAAAGGAGTATGGGAGAGGTAAGGTTTTGACACTTTAACGCAACTGGCAAAATGTTGACACATAAAATTTGCTGTTATTTGTGTATAATGGAATACTTAACAGCAACCACTAAAAATGTTATAAAAAAAGATACACTAAAAGATACTAAAGATAAATCAAATTACAATTTAAAAAATGTTCAGGAAACTTAAGGGAAAACAGTAAGAAGAAAATAGAGAAATGAAAATCAGAGAGAAAAAATATAATACATAAATAAAATTAAATTAAAAACACTCAGTCTTTGAAAGACTCTATTTAAAAGAAATAAAAATAAAATGGGCTACATATGGAATAAAATCTTTACTAACCACATATCTGCCAAAAGACAAATATCTAGAATATATAAACAATTCTTAAAACTCAACCACAAAAAAAAAAAATCCTCAAACAATCCAATTAGAAAACTATGGGAAGAACCAAGATGCCCTTCAATGGACAAATGGATAAGGAAGATGTGGTCCATCTACACTATGGAGTATTATGCCTCCATCAGAAAGGATGAATACCCAACTTTTGCATCAACATGTATGGGACTGGAAGAGATTATGCTGAGTGAAATAAGTCAAGCAGAGAGAGTCAATTATCATATGGTTTCACATATTTGTGGAGCATAACAAATATCATGGAGGACATAGGGAGATGGAGAGGAGAAGGGAGTTGAGGGAAATTGGAAGGGGAGATGAACCATGAGAGACTATGGACTCTGAAAAACAATCTGAGGGTTTTGAAGGGGCGGGGGGTGGGAGGTTGGGGGAGCCAGGTGATGGGTATTATGGAGGGCACATATTTCATGGAGCACTGGGTGTGGTGCATAAACAATGAATTCTGTTATGCTGAAAAGAAATTAAAAAAAAAAGAAAAAATCCACTTAGAAAATATGCAAAGGACATGAAGTAATATTTCACATGAGAGCCAGTCACATGAGAAGATGTTCAACATCACAACCAATTAGGGAAATTGAAATTAAGACTATGATGAGATATGAGATACATTTCTATTAAAACAAGCAATATAAATAAAATGATAATATCATATACTAGTAAGGATGTAGAAAAACTGGACATCTCTTATTATTGCTGTTAGGAATGTAAAGTGGTCCAACCATTGTGGAAAATAATTTTGCAGTTTCTTTAAAACACACACATACACACACACACACACACACACACATTGAATATGACCCAGAAATTATACTATTGGGCATTTACTGAAGAAAAATATGAATATTTATTTCTGTACAAAGATCTGTACATGATATTTCATTATCATGTACATGCAACATTATGACCCCAAACAGAAAAGAGTCCAGATATCTTTCAACAGATGAATGGTGAGAAGATATTTGCAAATGACAGTACAGACAAAGGGCTGATATCCAAGATCTATAAAGAACTCCTCAAACTCAATGCACACAAAACAGATAATCACATAAAAAAATGGGCAGAAGATATGAACAGACTTCCCAAAGAAGACATGCAAATGTCTGACAGACACATGAAAAAATGTTCATCATCATTAGCCATCAGGGAGATTCAAATCAAAACCACATTGAGATACCACCTTACACCAGATAGAATGGCCAAAATTAACAAGACAGTAAACAACATGTGTTGGAGAGGGTGTGGAAAATGGGAACCCTCTTATGCTGTTGGTAGGAATGCAAGTTGGTGCAGCCACTTTGGAAAACAGTGTGGAGGTTCCTTAAGAAATTAAAAATAGAGCCTCCCTATGACCCTGCAATTGTACTACTGGGTATTTAACCCAAAGATACAGATGTAATGAAAAGAAGGGCCATATGTACCCCAATGTTTATAGCAGCAATGACTGCAGTCATCAAACTGTGGAAAGAACCAAAATGCCCTTCGACAGAAATGGATAACAAAGGTATGGTCCACATATACAATGGAGTATTATACCTCCATCGGAAAGGATGAATACCAACTTTTGTATCAACATGGACGAGACTGGAAGAGATTATGTGGAGTGAAAGAAGTCAAGTCATTGAGAAATGACTCAATTATCATATAGTTTCGCTTATTTGTGGAGCATAAGGAATAACATGGAGGACATGGGGAGATGGAGAGGAGAAGGGGGTTGGAGGAAATTGGAAAGGGAGATGAACCATGAGAGACTTTGGACTCTGAGAAACAAACTGAGAGTTTTGGAGGGGAAGGGTGTGGGACATTAGGTGAGACTGGTGGTGGGTATTAAGGAGGGCATGTATTACATGGAGCACTGGGTGTGGTACATAAACAATGAATTCTGGAACACTGAAAAGAAAGAAAAAATAAATTAAAACAAAACAAAATAAAAAACAAAACAAAACAGAAAACCCAGATGAATGGTTACACAGACTGTGGACTATCCATACCATAAAATACTATTCAGCAATAAAAAGGAAGAAACTGTTGATAGACACACAGCATGGCTGAAGCATAATAGTGAGAACAACAAAAACAACTTTCATTTACTGCATGGTTAAATTTATATAATGTTCTCAAAATAGTGTAATTATAAAGATAGAAAACAGATTAATGTTTGTCAGGGATATAGTGAAGAGGCAGAGAAAGATAGATGTGACAATAAATAGGTAGCACAAGGTAGCTCTCTGTAATAAAATAAAAATACAGTAAAATTAAACTCACAGGTAACAGTTATTAAAATGATCGGGATGAAATGTATAAAATGTACATACAAAATATCTATAGAAATAAAAAGGAATTATAAATATAATGAAGAAGAGCCCATCAAAAACAAAACAAAACAAAAACAAAACAAAAAAAAACAAAGATCAAACATATTGACAACAAAAAAATAGAAAAACTACTAATTGTTTTTTTTTTATTAACAAATAATGTATTATTTGCTTCAGGGGTACAGATCTGTGAATCATCAGTCTTACACAATTCACAACACTCACCATAGCACATACCCTCCCCAATGTCCATAACCCAGCCACCCCATCCCTCTTACACCACCCCCCAGCAACCCTCAGTTTGTTTCCTGAGATTAAGAATCTCTTAGGGTTTGTCTCCCTCCTGATCTGATCTTGTTTCATTTTTTCTCTCCCTACCCACCATGACCCCCTACCCTGCCTCTCAAATTCATCATATCAGAGAAAGCATATGATCATTATCTTTCTCTGATTGACTTATTTCGCTTAGCATAATACCCTCTGGTTGCATCCACATCATTGCAATTGATGAATCATAGGGTAGCACTATTTTCAACTTTTTGAATAACCTCCATACTGTTTTCCAGAGTGGCTGCACCAGCTTGCATTCCCACCAACAGTGTAGGAGGGTTCCCCTTTCTCTGCATCCTTGCCAACATTTGTCACTTCCTGATGTTAATTTTAGCCATTCTGACTGGTGTGAGGTGGTATCTCATTGTGGTTTTGGTTTGTATTTCCCTGATGCCTAGTGATGTTGAGCACTTTTTCATGTGTCTGTTGGCTATTTGGATGTCTTTTTTGAAGAAATGTCTGTTCATGTCTTCTGCCTATTTCTTGATTGGATTATTTGTTCTTTCGCTGTTGAGTTTGATAAGTTCTTTATAGATTCTGGGTACTGGTCCTTTATCCGATATGTCATTTGCAAATATCTTCTCCCATTCTGTCAGTTGTCTTTTGGTTTTATTGACTATTTCCTTTGCTGTGTAAAAGCTTTTGATCTTAATGAAGTGCCAATAGTTTATTTTTGCTTTTGCTTCCCTTGCCTTTGGCAATGTTTCTAGGAAGAATTTGGTGCAACTGAGGTGGAAGAGATTGCTGCTTCTGTTCTCAAGGATTCTGATGGATTCCTGTCTCACATGGAGGTTTTTCATCCATTTTGAGTCTATTTTTGTGTGTGGTATAAAGAAATGGTCCAGATTCATTCTTCTGCATGTGGCTGTCCAATTTTTCCAACACTATTTATTGAAGAGACTATCTTTTTTCCATTGGACATTCTTTCCTGCTTTGTCAAAGATTAATTGACCATAGTGTTAACAGTCTATTTTTGAGTTTTCTATTCTGTTCCATTGATCTATGTGTCTGTTTTGTGCCAGTACCATACTGTTTTGATGATTACAACTTTGTAATAGAGCTTGAAGTCTGGAATAGTAACGCTGCCAAATCTGGCTTTCTTTTTCAACGTTCCTCTAGCTATTCGGGGTCTTTTCTGGTTCCATATAAATTTTAGGATTATTTGTTGCATTTACTTGAAAAGAGTTGATGGTATTTTGATAGGGATTGCATTAAATGTATAGATTGCTTTCGGTAGCATAGACATTTTTACAATAATTGTTCTTCCAATCCATGAGCATGGGACATTTTTCCATTTCTTTGTCTCTTCCTCAACTTCTTTCATGAATACTTTATAGTTTTCTGAGTAAAGATTCTTTGCCTCTTTGGTTAGGCCTCTTTCCTATCTTATGGTTTTCGTATCTTATGGTTTTGGGTGCTATTATAAATGGGATCAACTCCTTAATTTCTCTTTCTTCTGTCTTGCTGTTGCTGTATAGAAATGGAACTGATTTCTGTCCCTTGATTTTATATCGTGACACTTTACTGAATTCCTGTATGAGTTCTAGCAGTATTGGAGTGGAGGCCTTTGGATGTGCCACATAAAGTATCATATCATCTGCAAAGAGTAAGTTTGACTTCTTCTTTGCTGATTCGGATGCCTTTTATTTCTTTTTTGTTTTCTGATTGCTGAGGCTAGGACTTCTAGTACTATGTTGAATAGCAGTGGTGATAGCAGACATCCCTGCCGTGTTCCTGACCTTAGGGGAAAAGCTCTGAGGTTTTCCCCATTGAGACTGATACTCACTGTGGGTTTTTCATAGATGGCTTTTATGATATTGAGGTATTTACCCTATATCTCTACACTGTGAAGAGTTTTGATCAAGAAAGGATGCTGTACTTTGTCAAATGCATTTTCAACATTTATTGAGAGTATCACATGGTGCTTATTCTTTCTTTTATTAATGTATTGTATTTCATTGATTGATTTGTGGATATTGAACCAACTTTGGAGCCCAGGAATAAATCCCACTTGGTCATGGTGAATAATCCTTTTAATGTACTGTTGGATCCTATTGGCTAGTATTTTGGTGAGAATTTTTGCATCTGTGTTCAAGGATATTGGTCTGCAATTTTCCTTTTTGATGGGGTCTTTATCTGGTTTTGGGACCAGAGTAATGCAAGCCTTATAAAATGAGTTTGGAAGTTGTCCTTCCATTTCCATTTTTTGGAACAGTTTCAGGAGAATAGGTATGAATCCTTCTTTAAATATTTGGTGGAATTCCCTGGAGAAGCCTTCTTGCACTGAACTCTTATTTGTTCGGAGATTTTAGATTAGTGCTTCAATCTTCTTACTAGTTATGGTAAGTTTTCTATTTCTTCCTGGTTCAGGTTTCTATTTCTTCCTGGTTTAGTTTTGGTAGTTTATATGTCTCTAGGAATGCACCCATTTTTCCAGATTGTCAAATTTGTTTGCATAGAGTTGCTCATAGTATGTTCTTATAATTGTTTGTATTTCTTTGGTGTTAGTTGTGATCTCTCCTCTTTCATTCATGATTTTATTAATTTGGGTCTTTTCTCTTTTCTTTTTGATAAATCTGGCCAGGGGTTTATCAATTTTATTAATTCTTTCAAAGAACCAGCTCCTAGTTTCCTTGATCTGTTCTCCTGTTCTTTTGGTTTCTATTTCATTGATTTCTGATCTGATCTTTGTTATTTCTTTTCTCCTGCTGGGTTTAAGCTTTCTTTGCTGTTCTTTCTCCTACTCCTTTAGGTTTAGGATTAGGTTCGTACTTGAGACCCCTCTTATTTCTTGAGAAAGCTTGTATTGCTATAGACTTTCCTCTCAGGACCACCTTTTCTGAAGATTTCGTTAAAGATTTCTTTAAAATCTTTTAAAAAAGATTTTAAACAGTTGTGTTTCCATTTTCATTTATTTCCATGATTTTTAAAAATTCTTCTTTCATTTCCTGGTTGATCCATTCATTCTTTAGAAGAACACTCTTTAGCCTCCATGTATTTGAGTTCTTTCCAACTTTCCCCTTGTATTTGAGTTCTAGCTTCAGAGCGTTGTGGTCTGAAAATATTAAGAGAATGATCCCAATCTTTTGGTACTGGTTGAGACCTCTTTGTGACCCAGGATGTGATCTCTTCTGGAGAATGTTCCATGTGCAGTAGAGAAGAATGTGTATTCTGTTGCTTTTGGATGGAATGTTCTGAATATATCTATGTTGTCCATCTGATCCAGTGTGCTATTTAAAGCCTTTATTTCCTTGTTGATCTTCTGCCTACATGATCTGTCCATTTCAGTGAGGAGGTTGTTAAAGTCCCCTACTGTTATTGTATTATTGTCAATGTGTTTCTTTGATTTTGTTATTAATTGGTTTATATAATTGGCTGCTCTCATGTTAGGGGCATAGATAAAAGTGTTAGGTATTCTTATTGGACAGACACTTTAAGTATGATATAATGTACTTCTTCATCTCTTATTGCAGTCCCTGGCTAAAATCTAATTTATCTGATATAAGGATTGCCACCCCAGCTTTTTTTTTTTTTTTTTTTTTAATGTCCATTAGCAGGGTAAATTGTTTTTCATCCCCTCACTTTAAATCTGGAGGTGTTCTTTGGGTCTAAAATGAGTTTGTTGTAGACAGCATATTGGTGGGTCTTGGTTTTTATCCAGTCTGATACCCTGAGTCTTTTGATTGGGGGCACTTAGCCCATTTGCATTCAGGGTAACTTTTGAAAGATATGAATTTAGTGCCATTGTATTGCCTGTAAGGTGACTGTTACTTTATACTGTGTGTCTTCATTTCTGGCCTGTTACTTTTAGGCTCTCTCTTTGCTTAGAGGACCCCTTTCAATATTTCCTATAGGGCTGGTTTGGTATTTGCAAATTCTTTTGTCTTTGTTTGTCCTGGAGGCTTTTTATCTCTCCCACTATTTTCAATGACAGTCTAGCTGGATATAATATTCTTGGCTGCATATTTTTCCTGTTTAGTGCTCTGAATATATCATGCCAGTACTTTCTAACTTGCCAGGTCTCTGTGGATAGGTCTGCTGCCAATCTAATATTTCTACCATTGTATGTTACAGACCTCTTGTCCCAAGCTGCTTTCAGGATTTTCTCTTTGTCACTAAGACTTGTAAGTTTTACTATTAGATGACAGGGTGTTGACCTATTTTTATTGATTTTAAGGGCAATTCTCTGTGCCTCCTGGATTTTGATACTTGTTCCCTTCGCCAAATTAGGGATATTCTCTGCTATAATTTGCTCCAATATACCTTCTGCCCCTCTCTCTCTTTCTTCTTCTTCTTCTAGGATCCCTATTATTCTAATATTGTTTCATCTTATGGTTTCACTTATCTCTCAAAATCTCCACTCGTGGTCTAGTAGTTGTTTATCTCTCTTTTTCTCAGCTTCTTTATTCTCCATCATTGAACTTCTGTATCATTAATTCCTTCTTCTGCCTTATTTATCCTAGCAGTAAGAGCCTCCATTTTTTATTGCACCTCATTAATAGTTTTTTTTTTTTTCAACTTGGTTAGATTTTAGTTCTTTTATTTCTCCAGAAAGGGATTTTATTTCTTCAGAAAGGGATTCTTTAGTATCTTCCATGCTTTTTTCAAGCCCAGCTAGCACCTTGATAATTGTTATTCTGAACTCTAGTTCTGACATATTACTAGTGTCTGTATTGGTTAGGTCCCTAGCCATCGGTACTGTCTCTTGTTCTTTTTTTGGAGGTGAGTTTTTCCACCTTGTCATTTGTCATTTTTTCATGGTAAGAATAGATGAATGAGAGAACAAAATACTAAAAGGGTATCAAGAACCCCAGAAAAATATACCCTAACCAAATTGGAAGAGACCTGAAACTGGGGGAGAATAAAGGAGGAAAAAAAATTATATATATCTATATAGATATATATAGATATATATATCTATATAGATACACACACACACACGCACATACCAAAACACACCCAAGATCAGGTGTGTGTATTTTGGTCTGTTAGAAGAAAATGTATCCAAAAATTTTAAAGAAAGAAAAACATATATATACAAAAATAAGTGCAAACACGATGAAGGGATAGAATATGACTGTTGTGATGAAAATTACAAAAGATTCTTAAAAAATTGATAAGATAAGAAGTTGGTTGGAAAAAAAAAAGAAAAAAAGAAGAAAGAATGCGATCAGGCTGAAGACTAGAACAAAGCCATATGCTAGATTTAGAGTATATTTTGATCTGTTAGAAGAAACTGTATCCCACAATTTTAAAAAAATATATGTATACAAAAAATAAGGTTAAATACATATAGAATATGACTATAACAATGAAAACTTAAAAATATTTTAAAGAAGGTATTGATAAGATAAAATAGTTAAAAACCATTAAAATAGGAAAGAGGAAAAATTTTTAAAAATAGAGTAAGAAAAAATAAAATTAAAAAAATTTAACTTTGAAAGACGAAAGAATCATGGGGGGAAAAAATCATGAATTCTATGTGCTGCTTTTCCCTAGCTCTGGAGTTCCACAGTTCTCACTATCAATGAACTTGGTCTTGGCTTCATGTTCTTGCTAATTTTTGGGGTAAGGGGCCTCTTGCCATGAGTCTCAAATGTCTTTGCCTGAGGCAAAATTGCACCACCCTTGCCAAGTGCAGGCTAAGTAATCTGCTCAGGTTTGCTCTTGGTAGCTTTTGTTCCCTGAAGGCTTTCCGTACAGCTTTGAGGATGGGAATAAAAATGGCAGCTTCCAAATCTCTAGCCCTGGAGGAGCTGAGAGCTCAGGGCCCTTCCTCAGTGCACCCTCAGAGAAAAGCAGTCAGTCACTCCCATCTCCCTGGTCTATGGCCACACTCTGTGCTCACCCAACCTGTGACCAAGCATTTCTATCTCTGGTGTACGGTCCTGTTTGGATTCTCCAAACCCAGCAGATTCCTACAGTGTGCTCCCATGCTGCTCCTCCCAGAGGAAGGAGGCAGTATCCCTGGATCTGTCATTTGTGCCATCCCTGCTTGAAGAGCAGCAGCCCAACCGTGCCTTGGATCATGGTTTTAGGTAATCTTGAGCTGAGAGCCCCACTCCTTGGCTCTTTCTCTGCAGTTGGGTTCGCCACTCTGAAACCTGGGAGTTCTGCCACACTCAGGCAACCCTGGTCTTTTTGTGACCCGATGGGTCCTGAGACTACACTGTCCCAGTGAGGGCTCCACGCCCCCACCCCAACCCCCACTTAGCCTCTGGAGCAACATTCATCCATGGAGCAGAATTCTAAAAGTTCTGATTTTGTGCTCCGCTGCTCTCACTTACTGGGAGCCAGCCCCTCCCCACGTGGCCTATCTTCTACAGGAAGATATTGCCTCTGATTCACTTCTCCACACATCCTACCTTGCAGAGAGTAGTCACTTTTTTGTTCCTAGAATTGCTGCTCTTCTTCTCTTCAATCACCTGTTGAGTTTGTAGGTGTTCAGAATGGTTTGATAACTATATAGCTGAACCCCTGGGACCCAATGATATTGGGTCCATCTTTCCAATACTAATTGAATTTAAGAAACCCAATTAATCTGTTAAAGCATTTAGTACTAGAGGGAAAATTCATGAACTGGAAATAGTTATGAACCTATTACATGAAACAGAGCTTAGGAAGACAGAGAAAGATGATAAATGCTAAAGAAAAGCTAAGAAATACTGAGGTTAGAGAGAGAAGTGTCCCCCCACCCCAGGGGGAGTTCTAACATATATAATTGGAATATCAGAAAGAAAATAAGGAAGTGATACAAAGATATGAAGTAGAGAATTATTTAGAAATAATAAAAGACATATTATTAGATTTTAGACAATAATTACAAAGAATATAAATAATGAGAAACCCACATTGAAACAAAGCATAGTTATATGGCAGAACAAAGACCCTAAACTCAACCAGATTTGCCCAACAGAACTGCAACACTAACTCTAAATTGTCAACAGAAATGGTAAAATCCAAAACACTGTAATTGCATCTTCAAGGTGCTTATTTGATGAAAGTTAAATAAGTCTAGGATATATCTAGTGACACTATCTTTCAAGAAAAATGACAAAACCATCTTCACAAAATTCCTATATCTACCTATATAAAACTGGTATTTAGTTAGTTCAGTACATAATTCTCAGATAAAATAAAATTATGAAAACAAAATACATAACTGTTGTAACTATTTTAAAAGCATAACTATTATTTCCAAATGTAAAATCCTTTGTAATCACTGGAATTATTCAATACATTGATCTTTATCATTGAAATATTTGTTTTGAAGCATTAGTAAATGATATTCCATTGCATAGTTGCTAAAGTGCTTGCATTATAAATTAAATACTTCCTCAGTCTTTATTTTTTTAAAGATTTTATTTATTTATTTGAGAGAGAGGGAGAGAGCAGTGTGCACAAGTGAGGGGGAGGGCCAAAGGGAAAGGGAGAGGGAGAAGTAGACTCACTGCTAAGCAGGGAGCCTCATGCAGGGCTCAATCCCAGGACCCCTAGATAATGACCTGAGCCAAAGTCAGACACTCAACTTGATCCACCCAGGTGTCCCTATCAATCTTTCCTTTTGATCTATTTTTTTCTGTATTTGTAACTATAGACTAAAAAGGTTCCTAATTAATATATTAGACACATCCATTCCTTTAGCAGCGTCCCATACTTAATTCCATATCAGGCCTGATTAAGTTCTCATCACCTCATTTGATTCCCCCAAAATGAAGATTTAACATCAAAGATTTTGCCCTTTTCTCATCAAACTCAGGCTCACATACTCCTGCTTTCTACTTTCCCCAAACTCTACCAACTTCATTTCCCTAATTTCTAAATTTCCCCCTTGTTTTAGAGTGAAACAGTGGTTCTGCCTGGGTCTCTAAATCTCTATAAACAGACCTGCTAGTAAACAGAAGACTCTTCCCTTAATATTTCCCAAGACTGATTTTCTTTGAAGACCTATTGATAAAAGTGATTTTTTTTATTTAATGAGTAATGTTAAATGTCAAATTATTTCATTTAGTCACTATGCCATTTTAAAGAGTATGCTTCATTATTCTATAAATACCACTAAATATTAGTGTTTATAACTATACACAACACTTGAATTAAATTGCATAATAGATTTTATGAAGAAAAAACCTCTTCATTATAATTCTATGACTTCTTATAACATTTTTTTTAAAATACACATAGAAATATTGATCAGTATATTTTAGTTTTTGGCTACTTTTGTAATCTGATTCAATTTCATAAGTCAGTTAAGGTGTAAAATATATTGATCTTATTCTAAACTATATGTAGTTGCTTAATGAAATTCAAATACTTGTATGTGTCTCAAGAAAAGAAAATATGGCTTATAATTTCCTAATGAATGCTAGTTGCCTTTCCCCAAAACACAGACACACATACACAAACAGATACACACACAAAGACAAACATATATACCCACACTTTTTTTTTTTTTCCTGGAAAAGATGACTGCAGAATTTTACTTCCTGATGTTTTCTGATTCTAACAAGGGAACTTTTTTTCTCAGTCATTCTCCTGATCCTGTACAAGCAGTGATGCATAGAAATGCAGTTGTCATGACAACTGTTCCACAAACTTAAGGCAAACCCATATCATACTAATGCTGAGACCCTGCTCAGCAGACGGATGAAGATCCCAGGTTCATATTCTTTTTTTCTGACTCTTCTGACCTGAAGAATCCATTTCAGCATGGAGAAGAGTTTGGTTTTTTTAATCAAAGTTAGTAGTTAATACTTTCTGTATTAAAAATTCCTTAGTCTCTTATATGTGAAAGATTTTGTAGTAAAGTGTTTATTCAAACATTCAATAAAATAGCAACAACAATTCATTTAGAATCTGTGTATAATCACAGACTTTCAGAGCAGAACAGTAATATTGTGCATGATTTAAAAATTAATGATATGTAATTTCTGGAAAGATTTTTTTTTAAACAAAGATGCATGTGTTATATCACTTGAAGTAATTCTTAATACTTAAATAACTGAAACACTGTCACTTTTTGTCTCTATTTTAGGGAAGTGCTCAGTTGTAGGTTGCATCTGAGTAAGGAAAGAGTATACCTAAGGCATTTGTTTAGCCTCTTTTAGGGATTCACGTTTGGATTTTCATCAAGAACACTTATTAGAGTCTTAAAGGCTGCCCTAATTATGGAGTTTAAGAGTAGTTGAGAGAAAAATAAACCAGGCTTTACTTAGATAAAGGAAAGTAAAATTTTTTCTTCCAACACATGTCAGTGAAACACAAAGCTATTCAAGGAATACCCAAAAAAAAAAAAAAAAAAAAAAAAAAGAAATGGGCAGTTCAGAAGGGAAATATTTGAGGAAAAATAAAGGTACTTAAAATATAGCTAAGTGCACATTTTAATACATATCAGCTTACAAAATTATATTTGTAGATTCAGATGAAATACTAATAGTCAGAAAGCAACCTCACTGGATTACGAAGGGAATCTATGCTCAAAAATGAAAAGCTTCAAATGATATTTAAGGAAGTTGAAAAGTATTATGGTATTTAATGATCATAAAAATATTCTAGTTATCTGAAAAAATCTAAAATTTTAGTCATTATATTTAAGATGCAACATATTTTAGTCATTATTTTGAACAGAATTCAAATCAACAGATAAATATTTTTCATACACATATTTAATATATATCTAAGTGCATAAAAACCCATTTAATCTTTTGAAGAACTTTTGGAAACTATACATTTTTTTTTAAGATTTTATTTATTTGACAGACAGAGATCACAAGTAGGCGGGGGCGGGGAGCAGGCTCCCAGCTAAGCCGAGAGCCTGATCCAGGGCTCATCCCAGGACCCTGGGATCATGACCTGAGCCAAAGGCAGAGGCTTTAACCCACTGAGCCACCCAGGCGCCCCGGAAACTATACATTTTTAAAATGAATACTTTCAAGTTCTTAATGGTCATGGAACTTTAAGTTTTTGTTTTGTTTTGTTTTGTTTTGTTTTTGCCAAACTAATATATGAGAATAAAATATAAGCTTGCTTGGCAAAGAAACACACAAACCTTGTAAAACATTATACTTGTTCCATGTTTATGAAATTGGTGTGCTCTACAATCATTTACTCAAGTTGCCCTGTCATTGTATTTTTTACCAAGTTTTTCCATGAAATAAGATGTAGTTTATTACTGGAATCTCCTGGTTGATATTTAAGCACATTGTTTTCAAATCTCTCCTCTGGTAATAAAAGAACTGCCTACCCTACCCAAGCTTTGAAGCTTTGGGAATCAGATACATTTCAAAAGTAATCATGGTAGTTACTACTTTCTCCCTTCAACCTTCTCTTACCTTCCTGTTCCACTCCAATACTCCATAATCATAGCAATATTCATGTGCTTTGCATTAGACATATTGATATATTTTAAAATGTCCATGATAAACCTTTAAGGGAAGCATGCTATCCATATTTTACCAACTTTGATCCTGAAATTCATACCGGTTAAATAGAGATGCCCAAGTCTATATAATATGTGACTGGTATATTCAGGTATCAAGCCCTACTCTTTCATATTCTAAATCTTGTCCTCTTTCTTCTCTATGCCATATCTTTCCATCCTTTGAAATCCTGCCATATTTTGACTCTGTTTTACTTATCTTTTTCCTTCTTATTATTTTCATGCTTATATTTTATTAATCCATTCTAGATGGTTATGAATTATTATTTTTATTTTTTCATTGCCTATTTTTCATTTCCTATAGGATAGTATACCATCACTGCGGCACAACTGGGGAAGCTACCACTTCCAAACTGATCACTTCTTATGACTTTCTTTCTGGCCAACAAAAGAAAAAAAGAAAAAAGAAATGAAAGAAAAAGAAAAAGAAAAAGGACAGTGATTAGGTAAATTGGTATTCAGAGCAGGCAGCTCATATCTAGCTCAGGATCTTGACTGATCATCCAACACCAATTTGCAAAGATTGCAGAGGTTGGCAACCTGTCCACAGCTGATATTTGGGAACCACTATGTTAGATCTCATTTAGTCTTTTGCAGTGTCTTAGACCACGCCTAAGGGAAAGAGAAAAATATATTTTTTTGTAGGCACTTTTCTCTCTGACCTCATCTACTCCCCATAGTACCTTATCCAATGTGGTTCATAAAATACAATTTGTTTTACTTTCTTCTAGGAATTTCTTTAGCCAGAGCCATAACTTCATTATGTATATGTTCTGCCTCTCATATATTCTATACAGTAGGTTTACCAAATATTTTACCAGTGCATAACATGGCCACTTTATTCTCTGAAACAGATTCCTGACTGATCTCTAAAAACAGATTCCTCTCTGTCCACCACTTGGCTCTGAAACCTATTCCAAATTTTTAGGGTTATCTTTAGTCAGCTGTTGCAGTGATAGAGAAACTTTTTATACTGTGTGTTTTGAAAGTGTCCCCTATTAGGTGACATTCAAGGACATTTGAGAGGGCAGTAACTGTCATGGTAGAATTGCAATATTGTTTTTGGTACAGTTTTTGCCTTTCCTGCTCTATGAAATGTGATCACTTTGGACTGCTACAGTAGGGAACTTATATTTGTATTCATATCTTGTCTTGGTTTTGTGACTGCAAAGTTCTGTCCTGAAGAAATGTGGGCTTTGTTGGGAGCCGTAAGAGAAGGGAAAAGAGCAGAATTTACTTTGAACTGATTCTAAAAGGGATTTAGGCTACTATCATTCTCCTTAGGCATTGTTTTGTACAAAAGCAATCACTGTAGATCTGTGCTTTCTTACTTTGTTTCTGTCTTTCCAGATCAGCATTCAGAAATATAAAGTTTGTAAATGAGAAGTAATGCTACTTTTCTACCTTTTAAAAATGTTACATTTTTAAAAACAGGCAAAAATGCTAGAATAGTCTTTTTAAATATAAACATCCTATACTGTGTGGTTCTCTTTCTCCATTTACTCTTTCAAAGTCACTCTTGTATTTGAGAATATTTCTTCATTACAATTATTCTAAACTGCCAACTTTATTCTCATAATGGGGTACCTGATATGTGCACAACCCAATGGTGCAAACTTGGGAACTTAGAGTTGTTATTAGAATTCTTTTAAGCATAAAACTGGAGGGGATTGCACATTTTAGAACATAGATAAATCATAGAAGTCTAGCCTAATTACATAATTTTCCAACAACCCTACATTCTCATTCCTCTATACTGTTTTTTTTTAATTTTATACTTTGCTTTTCCCTTTTGAATAATTATTTCTCCAAGATACAACTCAAATAGTGTCTCCTTCTCTTTCTCTCTCTCACCCACACACACACACAGTATATTTCTAATCCCTTAAAACCAAATTTCTGAAAAATGTCTTATCTTCTCTATTGAACTCTGCACAATACTATTGCTGTTCAAATGTTTATGTCTTAAGAACCATCCACACAATTCTATCAATTTTATATCATCCAAGGCCTTTTGTTTTTAGTTTCAGTTATACATTTCTCTCATGATATGTTGGAAAATCAGTTATTTGTTGACTATTTTGAATTTTTATGTGTAACTTCCTTTGGTGCTATCAAATATTCATTTATCTAGATTGTTTATTTACCACTGATTCTGTTATGCTTTAACAAAGGAGCTCTTTTAACTTAAAAAAAAACCTAGCAGCCAAAAGGATATCCTCCTCTCCTTTAACTGCAGGATGTTCCTGCAGTGAGCAGGGCATTTTGCATGACCTCCAGAGGAAGGCTGATGTGAGGAGACAGGGCCTGCTCTGCCTTTCCTGAACCTTCAAAACATTTTACCTGAGTCAGTGCTTTTGGGACCTGTGCTTTATTAGCTTTAGAGCTTCCACTGAGAGTGTTCTGTCTCTGTTATTTGAGCAGAGTAGGCAGTGTAAGGCTAGCATAAAGATGATCAGAGCAAGTTTACATATGTAAGGCAATCTGAGTGCCCCAAAATTCTTTCATTTGGAAAAAGTGAAAAAAAAATCATAAAATTAGTTTGGGAAGGTGACATGTTTGCAAATCGGGGTGATGTTCTGAACTTAAAGGCCATCTTTCTTATTTAACTTTTCTTAATTTATATACATACAAGACTTGGATCTCCTGACTTTAGGATGGGCTGCTTTTTCAAGTAATATGACCCCAAAACCTACTACTTAAATATTTCATGCATGTTCTTGTCCAGATGCTCTGTTCAGTAGTAAGAGCATGAATAAGGAACAGAAGACTAAACCTCATACATAGCATGTACCAAAATTCTTAAGGATAAATAAAGAAATGAAATATCAAACTGAGCACCTATATTGACTCATAAAATCAAAACCTCACAATCAACTAAAGAAGATAACCATTTAGAGATACAATCTATACTTATTTAAATAAAGACCTTGATCCTCATTAGCACATCATACTCACAGATTAACTTTAAAATATCCATGGAAACCCCTTGTTTCCAATTGTATAAAATTCTGGACCTCATTTTGGAAAATTAGTCAAAAGGACTTGACTACAGTGTACATGTGAGCAGCAACTTTGAAAAATGGAAATATGGAGGTTTTGTAGTCTCCCGACCTGGTTAAATTCCTGCAGGGTCACATGAAATTCATGTGTACACAAATTTCAGATTTTACATTAGAAATATAATACTTTCTTCATTGGACTCTTGCGAAGCTTATAAATAAAATATTTAAGGGGCCTGACCCATATTAGGAACTCATGAACTATTAGCTATTACCATTCCTGTGATTATTCTTTAGACCAGAGATTTCAACACTGGAGTATATGTACCTTTCAGAGCTATAAGGATTGGACTGTAGTCAAGGAAATTGATTTGCATATCCTCAACTTTCATAAATGCCCCTTCCTAATTTGATTTATGTAAGAATGCATCTGTGCTGTGCAAATTCTTCTTTCCAACTCCCTTTCATAATTATCATTCTCCCAAGTTGAAGAAAGAAAGGAAGAAAGGAGGGAAGGAAGGAAGGAAGGAAGGATGGAAGGAAGAGAAAGAAAGAAAAAAGGAAGAGAGAGAGAAAGAGAGGAAGGGAGGATTGAAGGGAGGAAAAAGGAAAAGGAGGAAAGGAGGGAAAAAAAAAAAAGATTTCTCCCAATCCAAATCTTGAAATGGATCATTGGGTGCTAAAAATTCCTGGACACTACATAAAGAGACAATTGTAGAATACATTTTTGTTAAGGAAGTTCCCCTGAAAAGCAGAGGAAAGAAGACTTCTGTAAGAAAAAAGACAAAGATACTCTTTATCTCCTCTTAGTGAAAAAATCATGGCAAGCCTCCCTGTTTCTCTCTCTCTCTCTCTCTCTCTTCCTTTCCTCACTTTTCATATCCCTGTCTATCCATGAATTTAGAAGTAATATGGTTATCATGGGAATATAAATAATCATGTTTTTTCACATTACAATGTTGTCATACTTCTGTAGTTAATATTAACTCTCATTTAGCTGGGCTATTTGCTAATTCAGTTTAATAAGAGATATTTTCCATAAATTAAATGAGCTAAAGTTACTGGTACAATTAAAGCCTATATTAGCCAAGTTTCTCTGGAGACACAGGATACACACACACACACACACACACACACACACATATACATATAAAATGTGTACACACACATATACATATAAAATGTGTATACACACACACACACACACACATTTTTTATGAGGAAGTTGCTCATGTGAGTTTGGAAGCTGAGAAGTCTTATGATCTGCCATTTGTACACTGGAAACCCAGGAAAACTGGTGATATATTTCAGTCCAAGTCCAAAGGCCTGAGAACCAGAGAAGCCAGTGGTGTAAATACCTGTGTAAAGGTGGGAAAAGATGAAAGGAAATGTCCCAGCTCAGGAGTGAGGCAGGAGAAAGGGACACATTCTTCCTTCCTCTGCCATTACTCCATTCAAACCCTCATCTGATTAGATGATGCTTACCCACATTGCTGGTGATGGGGAGAGATGCAATCTACCTTCCTGTGTCTACCAATTCAAATGCTAATCTCATCCAGAAACACCCTCACAGACACTCAGAAATAATGTTTAATCTTGGCATTCTGTGGCCAGTCATGTTGACACATAAAATTAAGCATTATGAAACATATCAATAATATCTAAAAATGCTAGGTCATATCCCCTTGGCAACAAATTGATTTTATGACAAACATTTCTGACATCAAAATAAAATGTGATCTTATGACAAACATTTCTGACATCAAAATAAAATGTGTGAGGAGGCTAATTACAAAAGAAAAATAAGTACTTCTATAATGGAGGTATCTTGTAGTCACCCCCTAAGCAGGTTATCAAATTTAGTAAAACAAAGAAAAGAGAACTTGACATATTATGGCATCTGATCAATGGAAAGCATGACCTACACTTGCCACAAATGTTTAACTTTCAGATAAATTTCCAATTACTAGCAATACAAAAGGTACACAAACAAGACAACTTAGACAAAACTATAAGAAAGTGATTAAAATAATAATGTGAGATTTGCTATGGAGAATTGCCCTGGTTGTTGTAACAAAGTTAATGTCATGGAAGAAATAAGAAAGGAAAGTTTGGAGGATGTAAAGTGGCTCTAGGTTAAAGGTGTTCAAACAGATACAACAAACAAATGCAATCTGTGAACTTGGTTAGATCCTACATTAAAAAATAATAAAATATAAAAGATATTTAGGACAATTAGGGAAATACTGATATAAACTGAGAAGATGTTATGGGATTATTGCTAATTTTCTAGGTGATGAAAATTATAATGAGTTTATACTGCAAAATGTCTTTATTATTTAGAAATTCATACTGAAGCATTTGGGAGTCAAATATTTTGATATACTGAAGATATCAAGTGTTTCAGGGAACAGCAAGTATGTGTATATGTTGGGGAGGAAGGCATATAAGCACATGTGTGTATGGAGAGCTATAGAGCAATAAAGCACATGGGAAAAAATTTTAACACTAAATCTGGTGAAGGGTATCTGAATAAAACATTCTTTTAACTTTTTAATAGAATAAGTCTGATAGGTTTGAACATTTTCTAAGTAAAAAGTTAGTATAAATGTTATATGTAACCCCTCAGAAATATGTGAAAGAACATATATTTTTCTAACATTTGAAAGGTATAGTGAGTAAAGGAATGTGAACAAAAACAGTGAAGAACTCTCCTTAAACAGAGGGACTCCTTAAGAGGACATAGATATATTATCCATCTGGAAAATATAATCCAAACTTCAACATAAATAAACCATGTTGTAGTTCTGGGCTTTGTGATGTAGTCTTACTCAGTACAGATTTTATCTTACTTGAGAACTCTTAATACAGTTACAGTTTGCCAGATTGCTTACTTTATAAACTATGCATCAAGGAAAGCATGAAATTAAGGCATAAAAAGGCTTAAGCTTCAACATATGCTTAGAGAATAACTTCACATCTGTCCATTTCATATGGTAGCATATAAAACAACTAGCTCTGTGTTTTGCTAAATTCACCTAACCTCATAGAGTAGTCCACTAATTTGCATACATTAAAAAAATCAAGGATTTTTGCTTATATTCATTAGCAGTATTAAACCTTAAAGTTATGCAAATAGTAATTTTGGGATGAATCTAAATAAACACACTTTTATCTGTTCTTTATATGAATTTTTTCATAATATGCCTATTTGTTCACCATATTTTATTACAGATAAATTACTTTTCATTTCTTAACTTAAGCAATAGAGTATAATAAAGACAATGACACAGAATATTTTGATGCATTCTGTTTATAAAACTCCGGTTTTGACCCCATTTCAATAAACAGGTCAGTGTGATTAGTCACAGTGGTGACAAGGAAAAAAAAAATGGAAATCAGATCAATGAAACAGAATAGAGAGCCCAGAAATAGACCTACTTAGTTATAGTCAGCTTGAGAAAGGAATAGAGACAATACAATGCAAAAAATATAGTCTTTTCAACAAGTGATGAAACAATGAGATAGCTACATGTCAAAAAATGAATCAGACACAATGAATACTGTTATGCTGAAAATAAATTAAAAAATAATTTAAAAAAATGAATCAGACACAATCTTACACCTTTCACAAAAATTAACAAAATGAATCACAAACCTAATTGTAAAATGCAAAACTGTATAACTCCTAGGGGGGGGAAAAACAACTTAGAAGAAAATCTAGGAGACCTTGTAAATGGAAATGACTTTTTAGATACAGAGCACCAAAGGCATTATCCATGAAGGAAAGAATTGATAAGCTGGAATTCATTGAAATTAAACATTTTTTATGCATTCATCAGTTGATGGACACTTGGACTGTTTCATAATTTAGCTAGTGTAGATAATGCTGATAAACATTGGGGTGCGTGTATCCCTTTGAATCAGCATTTTTGTATTCTTTGAATAAAAACAGAGTAGTGCAGGTCCTGGATCACAGAGTAGTTCTATTTTTAACTTTTTGAGGAAAGTCCATACTGTTTTCCAGAGTGGCTACACCAGAAGATGTGACATATACATACACAATGGGATATTACTCAGTCATAGAAAAGCATGAAGTCTTGCCATTTGCAATGATGTGGATGGAGCTAGAGAGTATTATGCTAAGCAATGTAAGTCCTTCAAAGACAAATACTATATGCTTTCACTCATTTAACAAATTTTAAAAACAAAACAAATGAGCAAAGGGGAAAAAAAAAGAGAGAGAGAGAGGCAAACCAAGAAACAGACTCTTAACTCTAGAGATCAAACTAATGGTTACCAGAGGGGAGATGGATGGAGTATGAATTAAATCAGTGATGGGGATTAAAGAGTGAACTTGTGATGAGTACCCAGTGTTGTATGGAAGTGTTGAATCACTATATTGTACAGCTGAAACTAATATTACACTGTATTTTAACCAAATAGAATTTAAATAAAAACTCAAAAATTATCCAAACAGAACATCCCTGTTCTGCTAAAGACTTAAAAGAGATTGAAAAGACAAGCCACATACTAGGAGAAAATATTTGCAAGTAGCTTATCTGATAAAAGATTATTACCTAAAATATACAAAGAACTTTTAAAATACAACAATAAGAAACCAAACAACTCAATTATAAAATAGGACAGGGACCTTAACAGATACCTCACCAAAGAAAATTTATAATGACAAATAAGCCTATGAAAAGATTCTTCACCTTAAATTTTTATTAGAGAGATGCAAATCCAAACAATGAGATGCCACTGTACACCTAGCAAAATGGCCAAAATCTGGAACACTGACAGCACGAAATGCCTCTGAGGATAGGTAACAACAGAAACTCTGATTCATCTTTGATAAGAATATAAAATGATACAGCTATTGAAGATAGTTTGTTAGCATCTTATAAAACTAGATGTACTCTTAGCACCTGATCCAGCAGTTGTGCTCCTTGGTACTCACCCAAAGGAGTTTAAAAAATGTTTGTCCACTCAAAAATCTGTACATGGATGTTTTATAGTGTCTTTATTCATAATTGCTAGAAGTAGGAAATAACTGAGATGTCCTTAGTAGGTGCTGCTCTTCAGTAGATGAATAGATAAATAAACTCATGGCACGTGCAGACCATGGAATGTCATTCAGCACTAGAAGAAATGAACTACCAAGACTTGAAAAGACATGGAGGAAACATAAATGAGCATTACCAAGGGAAAGAAGCCACTCTGAAAAGGCTGCATACTGTATGATTCCAAGTATATCCATTCTGGAAAAGGCAAAACTATGGGAAGAGTAGAAAGATCAGTGATTGCCAAAAATTGGGGAGAGGGAGGGTGAATAGGTAGAGTGCAGAGGATCTTTAGGTCATTGAAACTACTCCATAGATTACTATGATGGTGGATATGTTATGCATTTGTTCAAATTGATTGAATGAACAGCACCCAGAGTGAACCTTAATGTAAACAGTGGACTTGGGAGGCTAATGATGTGTCAACATAGGTCCGTCCATTAATTATGACAAATGTACCACTTTAGTGGGGCGTGTTGATAGTAGGCTATGCATGTGTGGGCAGGGAGTATATGGGAAATCTTTGTACCTTCTGCTCAATTTTGATGTGAACCTGAAACTGTTAAAAAAAGTCTACCAATATATGTAGATCCAGAGAGAGAGAGATGAATTGGTTTAATCCATTGTCAGTGTAAAACAATAATGCAATATAAAAATAAAGCATGTAAACTAATACTTTATTGATGTACTGGAAATATGGTATTGCATATATAAAAAATACCTACAATTAATAAATTCAGCAGACTTGTGTTGAGTGCCTTTCTGCAACTTGATTAGCTGTGTGCTACGATTTAGAGATAAAAGGTACAGCTCCTGCTCTCCAGGTTGTCTCAGGATATAGAGCGAGACAGTCAAATTAGCCAAAGATGAGAACACAGGTAAGTGTGATAAATCTACAACCATGATGCTGCATACTGAGAAATACACTTAACCTATATTTTAAGGGCAAGGACAAAGGGATTATAAAAGTCTTTTTAAAGAAGTGTGATTCTGTGAGCCTTGAAGGACTAATGTGAAAGAGGTGGAGGAAGAAGGTCAGAAGAAAACTGTGATACTTCTTTAGACCATTGTAGCTAGTGAACCACTCTGGAGAAATCATAACTTCTTGCATACTGGTGCCATTATGGCTCCATTTTTTTTTTTTTTTAATCCTCTCACCTGTTTGCTTTAGTGGCACTAATCTCTTCCATTTCTCTTCTGTCTTTTTGGCTCCAGTGCTATTTTTATCTATTTAATATTGGTGTAATTAAGGTCCTTTTATTTTTCTCACTTTACCAAATATCCTGACGTGACCTCATTCGAACCATTGGTTTCAACTTATACCTATGTACTATTGAGTTTCAAGTATCTTTTCCTACCCAGGCCTCTCTTTAAATCTTAGGACCCTTTATTCTGTTTGGATTAATTACATGTACCTCCAATAATGCAACTGAACTAAGTGTTTTATTTCCAACCTACTCCTTTTCTTTGCTCCCAGTCTCAGTAATGACAAAGTCATCCCACAAGTCACCTAAACTCTAAACTTCAAAATCACTCAGTAATTTGACTAGTGTGATAATGCTGCTATCAACTTTGGGGTGCATGTATCCCTCTGAATTAATATTTCTGTATACTTTGGGTAAATACTTAGTAGTTCAACTACTGGATCCTAGGGGTAGTTCTATTTTTAATTTTTTGAGGAATCACCATACTGATTTCCACAGTGACTGCACTGGTTTGCATTCTCACAAATAGTGCAAGAGTGTTCCCCTTTCTCTATGTCCTCACTAACCCCTGTCATTTCTTGTGTTCTTGATGTTGGCCATTCTGACCAGTGTGAGGTGATATTTCATTGTAGTTTTGGTTTGTATTTGCCTGATGATGAGTGATGTTGAGCATCTTTGCATGTGTCTCTCGGCCATTTTATGTCCTCCTTGAAGAAATGTCTATTCATGTCTTCTGCCCATCTTTTTTTTTTTTTTTAAGATTTTATCTATTTATTTGACAGAGAGCGAAATCATGGCCTGAGCCAAAGGCAGAGGCTTAACCCACTGAGCCACCCATGCACCCCTCTTCTGCCCATTTTTAATTGGATTTTTCATTTTGAGGGTGTTGAATTTTCTAAGTTCTTTATTTATTTTAGATACTAACCCTTTATCAGATATATCATTTGCAAATATCTTCTCCCATTCCATAGGTTGACTTTTAGTTTGTTGATTGTTTCCTTTACTGTGCAGAAGCTTTTTCACTTTAATGAAGTCTCAATAATTTATTTTTGCTTTTGTTTCCCTTGCCTCAGAAGCTCTATCTAGAAACAAATTGCCAAGTCCAGTGTCAGAGGTTACTGCCTGTGTTCTCTTCTATGATTTTAATGATTTTCTGCCTCATATTTAGATCTTTAATCCATTTAGAATTTGTTTTTCTGTGTGGTGTGAGAAAGTCCAGTTTCATTCTTTGCATGTTGCTGTTCTGCTTTCTCAATATCGTTTGTTGAAGAAATTGTCTTTTTCCCATTGAATATTCTTTCCTGCTTTGTTGAAGATTAAGTTGCTATATAGCTGTGGGTTCATTTCAGGGTATTCTATTCTATTCTATTCTATTCTATTCTATTCCAGTGATCTATGTGTCTGTTTTGATTCCAGTACCACACTTTTTTGATCTCTACTGCCATGTAATATAACTTGCATTCCAGAATTGTGATGCCTTCAGCTTTGCTATTCTTTTTCAAGAATACTTTAGCTACTTGGGTTCTCTTGTGGTTCCATATCAATTTTAGGATTGTTTGTTCTAGCTCTGTGATAAATGCTATTGTATTTTGATAGGGATTGCGTTAAATGTGTAAATTGCTTTGGATAGTAAAGATATTTTAACAATGTTTGCTCTTCCAAACCATGAGCACAGAATGTCTTTCCATTTCTTTGTGTCATCTTCAATGTTTTTCATCAGTGTTTCATAGTTTTCAGAGTACAGGAATCTTACCACTTTGATTAGGCTTGTCCCTAGGTATCTTATGGCTTTTAGTACAGCTGAAATGGGATTGGTTCCTTAATTTCTCTTTCTGCTGCTTCATTTTGGTGTATAGAAATGCAAAAGATTGCTGTGTACTAATTTTGTATCCTGTGGCTTTACTGAATTTGTGTATCAGTTCTAGCAATTTTTGATGAAGGCTTTCAGGTTTTCTATATAAAGTTTCATGTCATCAGCAAATAGTGAAAGTTTTACTAGAAAATATCTCCATCACTCCCTGCAATCAAACACTAATCCCAATAGATTTTACCTCTCAATTTGAATAGATGAGGTCCTCATTACTTTTGGTTGTTCTGCTATTACAGCTAGTTAATTAGACTTGAGGAATAAGCAGCAGGGTGGGAAACGGGGCAATCTCTAAATCCCCATTTTCTGTGTTCAATTCTCAGCTCTGGCACTTTATAGCTGTATGACATTGGGTAATACTTTATCTCCATTTTTCAACTTCTATAAATCTATAGATCTATTCAATCTATAAATAGATCAATATATAGATCTATTCAATCTATAAAATGGGGATAACCATAATACCTATATCATAAGCCTCTTATAATAACTACAGTAACATAATAAAAAATCCTGTCTTATGTATGCAATATCAGGGTTAGTTGCTATTCTAGCTCCCCTTAAAATGTTCACCTATAGATTACAAGATAAATTTTAAACTATTTTTTCCTTTGCACATAAAATACTTTGTGATTTCACCCCCACTCCTAACTTGTTATAGTTATCTCTTTCCTCTTTCCAGAAAGCGTCTAAGATTCAGTCACATTATACTTGAGCCCTACGTTATGTTTTACATTTGTATTTGCTTTTTATTTCCAGGCCATCAATTCTGTTTTCTTTGCTTCTTTAACACCAGGATTTTGTAGTCATAATTGTGTGTGTTTGTGTGTGTGAGCATCTGTGCATATCTGTGTGTGCTTTTTGTTGTCATAAATGGCTAAGTTAACCACAGAGGCCTACTGGAGAATTTTCTGGGGCGAAGTGGTAGAAAATCTTTAGAGGACAGAGAGGACACCTCCATTATCGAGTGTGTTCTTTCTTGTACACAAATGTCAGTGCATTCTTTTAGAAAAGGTTTGAGTTCTGAAACTGATATTTTCAAAAAAGTATGCAAGACATCATTTAACTTTTCTGTACACTATTTTTATTCATCTCTAAAATAAAAAGTATTAAAAATATAGGGTCTACCACACAAAGATGACATATACATACTCTACTGCTTCCAGTTTAATGGTGAATTCTGAACATGTTTATGAATCATTTCTCATTAATATAAACTACTTTAAAGTTTTTGTTATAATTTTTATCTTGCCTTATTTCTTTCATAATACAATATGCATTGTAATACTGCAATACAATATCCTGTGAAACAATATATCCTTCTAGAAACCTACTCTAATTAAAGGGGGAAATGAACTAACACACCCTGTTTACCAGCATATTTTTTCTCACCAAAGCAAATGTGTTTTGACTGTTTCTTCATTTGTTTTAGCTCTCCTATATTTCAGCCCCAGAAGCTCGGTGAAAATTCATAAACATCTAACATTATCATTATCATCATTCATACACTCCATTTTTATAAGACTTCACAATGCTTCACATTGATATTATATAAAGGTCCCATAGCAATTGGAATAACATTCTGACTCTTAGAGATTCTCATTATATATGCATGGATGATAGTATGAGAAGTATGAAAAACACCCAGACTTTATTTTGTGCTTCCTTATCTTTCTCACTAGCTTTCAATTTGACAGACTCAGTGATGATTTTCTTAGCTGTCACAGTCAAAGTAAGATTTCTATACTTTTCTCCTTTACTTTCTATCACATGATAAATGCTATTGGAATTCTTATTATGGACTGCAGCAGAGTATTCTGACGTTCTTCAAACAAAAACAATGAATTTTATAGCCACATAAAATGATTGATTTTTGATAAAGTTGTACACTCATTTTAGCCTCAGAATTCATTCCCTGTTTTCCTTACAAAGTTTATTAACTTTGGTTATTATGAAACTGGAATATATCCAATTATTTAAGCACAAAATTGATAGGAACATTGGAAATATCAAATCCATTTCAGCTCATTTTTTGTCTCAGTTTTTCAGGAAAGAAATATTTTCTTTTTCTCATTCAAATGCATTAATTTATGTAAGCACCTAAAAAATGAAGATACAGTTATTATTTTATATTCTGTATTGATATTTTTATTAGTATTCTATTTTGTGGGATACATGTCCCTAGAAACAACATGAGTTTGAATATGTTATTTTCTCCTTGAATGTGTTTCCCAGCACTCCTTATATTAGCGACCATGTAAATGCAAACAATTGTATTTTTTCAATTATAAAAGTTAGAGTATATACCATAAATTCATCTTAAATCACTGCTTATTTATAACAAGTAGTGATAAAATAACTTGCTTTATTAAATCTGGATTTTGTCTTATATCAAAAACCTGTATTTTATGGGTATGGAATTTTTCTATATTTTTTCTATATTTCTATATTATAGCTCAAACTGAATCATAGGCATCTGTGATATGATAAGCTTCTACCCTAGAAGAATAACAGAATACATCCTAGAAATTTGTCTTTTTAACAGCTTTCAAATATTTTATAATAGTTTAAATGCAAATATCATACTGAATCCCTATTAGGAAACTCTAAGTATCATGAGTCTTTTAATGTACAAACTCAGAATAAAACCAAGCTATTAGAAATAAATAAACAACAGCAACAATGATGAAAAACAGTTATAGCCTATTAAAATACACAGAGCAGTGCTTCAACTTCATGAGGTAACTTTCACTCTGATAAAATTAATATAGAAATACTCCACTACTGTTATATTACCATTTGGCATTTTCTCGAAGTTGCCCACAATGAAAGAAATCTGTGGGGGGAGACTGAAACTTTTCTTACTGTCCAGACAACTTATAAGAGTCATGAAAAACTCCTCTAGTGTAAGGCAAAGTACCAATGTAATACATAATCACAACTGGCATTTGCTGATGGGTTCTACCATTTCCTTTTTTGTCTTTTTGTGAGAATTTCTCAAGTATAATTTTAAAATCTAGAGTTGCCTTCAGCATTGTATTTTGAAATGATATTGTGTCTTCCATAATGTTTTTGACTACATTTATTTTTCATACTGTGAATTTTTCTTCATGTTCTTTCAACTTAAGAGGGCAGTAGAATTTGGTACACTTGTTCTTCATTTCCTAATTTTTTTTTAATTCTTACTATTTTTCAAAGTTTTTATTTAAATTCTAATTAGTTAACATACAGCATAATGCTAGTTTCAGATGTACAATATAGTGACTCAACAGTTCCATACAATACCCAGTGCTCATCAAGACAGGTGTACTCATCAATCCTCACCACCTATTTCATCCATCCCCCATCCCTTCTCCTTTTGTAACCATCAGTTTGTTCTCTAGTTAAGAGTCTGTTTCTTGGTTTGCCTCCCTCTCTTTGTTCTCCTTTGCTTATTTGTTTTGTTTCTTAAAGTCCACATATGAGTGAAATTGTGTGGTATTTTTCTTTCTCTAACTGACTTATTTTGATAGCATAATACTCCCTAGCTCTATCCATGACATTGCACATGGCAAGATTTCATTGTTTTTAATGGCTGAGTAATATTCTATTATTTATATATGTGATGTGAGATATACAGATATCTCACATCCTTATTCATTCATCAGTCAAGGGACACTTGGACTGTTCCCATAATTTGACTACTGTGAATAATGCTACTATAAATAATAAATAATTTGGCTATTGTAAGTAATGCTCTGGGGTGCTTGTATAGCTTTGTAATATTCTGAATTCTTTGGGTAAATATGTAGTAGGGGAATTACTGAATCATAGGGTAGTTCTATTTTTAATTTTCTGAGGAACCTCTATACTGTTTTCCAGAGTGGCTGCACCAGTTTGCATTCCCACTAACAATGCAAGAGGGTTACACTTCCTCCACATCCTTACCCACACCTGTTGTTTCTTGTGTTGATGACATTAGCCATTATGGCAGGTGTGAAGTGATATATCATTCTACTTTTGATTTGTCCTAATGATATATTTTTTAAATATTTTATTTATTTATTTGACAGAGAGACATAGCAACAGTGAGAGAGGGAACACAAGCAGAGGGAGTGGGAGAGGGAGAAGTAGGCTTCCTGCTGAGCAAGGAGCCAGATACGGGGTTTGATCTCCAGACCCTGGGATCATGACCTGAGCTGAAGGCAGCCACTTAATGGCTGCCACCCAAGCGCCCCTGTTCTAATGATATTTTTAAATGTTTTGTTTCAGTATCCAGGTTAGAGTTCTTCATGAAGGAGAATTTTAAACAGTATATAAGAATTTACATGCAAGTCAAGTGCAAAATTGGTATAGGTCAAGTATATAAAAATTTTAGTATAGAATTTTTTTAAGGACCATGAGTTTCTAGCATAGTCACAAGATGAATAATACATATTACCACTCAAATAGCATATTTGAGCTTCCTCTTGCCCCCTCCAAAGACTGCCAAACATGTCCCCTTAAGTAACATTTCAGGAGTTCACAGGAGGTTGTTTTTTGGATAAAATATTCCCTGAATAACCAAGAACTTATTCCTGTTAATAAATTTAAAAGTAGAAATCCACCAATATGTTAACAATATGGAGAGTCAAGGAGATAAGTAAATGAAATTTCAAGACTTCAGTCTAGAAGGTAAAGAAATTAGATGGTGAAAATAGTTAAGAGAATATAAACTTGGAGCAGTAAAAAAATTAAATAATAATAATAATAAAAATATAAACTGATGAGAAAGAAGATCGATGTTAATGTGAGTCAAACCCTCTACTTCTAAAAGACAAAGGATAATATGGGGAATCATAAAAAGAAGGATAATTAAGTACAAAATAAAATAAAACATGGAAGTTTTCAGAATCATCCAGTTTACCTGCTAAACAGTGGCTATTTATGAAATTGTTAAGTCTATAGAACTCTAAAATAATGAGTTCTGGGTCCTTTATTCATTAGGAATAATTTACAAGGAATAAATTCACAAGGAACTTGAACGTATTTCATATATGATGTGATTTTTTGAAAGCAAATAATTGCTGTCTATGCCTAGAAAAACATAAACAGCCTTTGGAGAATGCTATAAACAAAATGAATTATAAAAAACTACATAACTTAATTAAAAATTACCTGAATAGAGTAATAAATACTTTCAAGAGGAAAACATGAGTTCCAAGCCTGAACTTCTCTGAGAAGTGAATTTTCTTACCTATAAATATTTATATGACATTATCTATCTGGTCCTGTGTCTCAACCAGCGATATACACCCATAAAAATAACATCAGACAGTGATGTTCAGAGCAAAACTCTCAAAATAGGGATGAATTCAGGTCTTGGAACCAGTAGCCAATGTTGATGGCTGATAGAGAAGACTTAACTCCTGAATTCTTCTTTTTTTCTTTCTTTCTTTCTTCTCTGTCAAAAGAGATGCTCTTCAAAATGGAAAGGGCAGAAAAGATATCAGGTAAAGCAAATAAAATATCATCAAAGAAAGAAAGAGTGTAAATAACTACTCAAAATAAGCTTCATATTCAGTCTACATATACTATAATGGAGACTCTCTCCATATTTTTTGAAACACATTGGCAATCAGGAATGAATCCATAAGGCTAGAGGAAAGTAAATGGGCTGCTTTCCAAAAAAAGGGGGAAAGGAGTTTTTGGATTATAGTCCAATGAACTTGATATTAATGGTGTGTACTAGTGAATTTTCAGATTTTGTAAACCCTAGAAGAGAGATCAGTGATCATTATTGATGATTTGCTAGATTAATTTGGACAAATGTCATGGACAAAGGATATTTTTTAAAAGATTTTATTTATTTATTTGACAGAGAGAGAGAGAGAGAGATCATAAGTAGGCAGAGAGAGGGGGGGAAGCAGGCTCCCTGCTGATCAGAAAGCATGATGTGGGCTCGATCCCAGGACCCTGAGATCATGACCTGAGCCAAAGGCAGAGGTTTAACCCACTGAGCCACCCACGTACCCCAACAGAGGATAGTTTTATTTCAGGATGGCATTTGATTTTCTCCCAGCAGATAAAATAAAGCAGTAGGGGTATATGAAAGATTGTTCTTAGTTGAACAATTCTATAAAAAAAAAAAAACTGGTGAAGAATAAAATGATGGGAAGTTTGCCACTGTTCTTTCTATGAGTTTAATTATTCAATAGTTACATCTGTTACTTTGCCAAAAGTTAGAAAACACACTCCTCAAATTTATGTGATTGCAAGCTGGAAAATACTGCAGACTTGTACATGACACAGTCCAAAAGAATGCTGGCAGTTTGAATCAATCAAGATACTGTTTAATAAACATGTAAGATCTGCATTAGGTCTGAAAATAAATGAATGAAGAATATGTAAGATGTACCTTAGTAGTGTTGTATGTCAGACGTGATTCAAGTTTTTAGTCGGCAGTGGTATTCCTGTCTTCTTTTTCTTGTCATTATCCAAAAAAACAAATGAATTCATTCTGCAAGGAGTGTAGTTAAAGATGGCACAGCCAAGAAAACAATCAGTTATTACTTATCTAAATGGAAAAGCAAAGAACATGATTTCAAAGTGCATTGTCCAGTTCAGTGGTTTCCTTGAGATATGTGTATTAGAAGCTAAGAAAAACATTTGACTCTCAACAGACAAGAGTATTTTATAAATCATCTGGTTCCACTGCATGTAAGTGGCATCCAAGATATTATTTCAACTAATTGAACAAAAATAATAAGTAAATTATTTGGCACTCCAAATTTGACTTATAAGAGTTATACAAAATTATAAGAGTTATGCAAAATTAACTCTTAGTTTAAGCTGTATTCTAGGTAGCATTTGGATTATATTCACTTTCTATGCATATCGAAAATGATACCCTATAATAAATACACAACCAAATTATCAGTTCAGAGAGAGAGAAACAAAAATGAACCTCTTTATTTTCTAGTTATTCCTCCCCATTTTCTTCAAAGAATACATCCAATTAAAAAAATAGAAATAACTTTGGGATTAGAAAACTTCTTGATTTTAAATTCATGAGTGGTATATTTTTTCTGGACCCTAGAGGGAAGTAAGATAGTCATTCTAATTTCTGGAAAGGAAATAACTATTAGAATGTGGAAAATTAACAGAAAGTGAAGAATCTTTGTATTTCCAATATTTTGGCCCACAAAATTGTTTAAATTACAGGAAAGTAATGATATTATAAAGTCTACAATTTGACTTATTTCTGTCTTTAACTTTGAATTTTTCTGTAGGCCGAGTATAAATAACCCAGAAGCCTTCCTTTTCTTTTGTAAGGTCTCCTTTGCAACTCTGCTTCTAATTCCATTACAATTGTTGTTGCTGTTGCTGTTCTTGTTGTTGTTTGGTATTACATTATGGAGCCTATATTAGCCAGTGAAGGCATTATGACAGCCTTTAGACAGACGAGTAGAGCAGTCAGACATTGCTCAAAGGAATATATCTTAATTAATAAAATAAATGTTATGGTGATAAGAAACATTGGAAAAAGCAACATAAAAAGAAGAATTTAGAACTATTTGAGAAGTCATAACTTTTACCACTTGAAAGTACATGATTTTGTCCATGCACATGTCCTTAGGAAGTCAGTGACAGAAAATAAAAGAGAAAATGATAAAAAAAAGTTTGACTAGACCTCACCATTGGGAGTTTGCCTGGAGTTTTTCTATTTGTTTGTTTAATGCATATAATCCAATATATTGCAGATTCTACAGCAGTCCCCCCATCTTTATCCTAATGGATCTATTATTAAACCACTTTATCCCACATACTTTCTCTGTCCTTCGAGACACCAATACCTCTTAATTTGCTGTATTTCTCACGAGAAAATTCTCCTTCATTTCATTTACTGGTTGTTCTCAGGACTCTGTTCTTGGTCATTTTACCTTTGCTACATGTCACAATATATGTGATCTGACCCAGTGGCATGATTTAAATATTTCCAATTAAAAAATAAAGTAGCCAAGGGGCACTTGGGTAGCTCAATCAGTGAAGCGTCAGACTCTTCGATTTTAGCCTGGGTCATGATCTCGTGGTTGTAGGATCAAACCCAATATCAGGCTCTGCACTGAGCACATTTTCTGCTTCAGATTCTCTCCCCCACTCTCCTTCCCACTTGTGCTCTCTCTCTTTCAAATAAATAAATCTTTATTTATTTTTTTATTTTTTAAAGATTATTTATTTATTTGTTTAACAGAGAGAGAGAGAGCGAGCGAGAAAGAGTAGAAGCAGGCAGAGAAGCAGGCAGAGGGAGAATGAGAAACAGAAAGCCCAATGCAGGACTTGATCCCAGGATCCTGGGATCATGAGCTGAGCCAAAGGCAGACAAACAGAGCCACTCCTGGACCCCAACAAATCAAATCTTTAAAAAAAAAGATAAGGCAACCAAATTTATTACTCAAACTCTTAACTTGTCCCTGAACTCAAGAATATATGTCCAAAAGTCTAACTGACCAGTCTTCACTTGCCCCTGAGATCTTCTATATTTTTCTATATTCACATTTCATTCCTCTTCTCCATCTCAGTGTGTCAAAATCATCTCCAAGTTGCTGACACCAAAGGCCTTTAAATAATTCTATATTTCCCTTTTTACCTCATCTCCTATTACTTCATACCTAATTCAACCACACATTTTCTCAACAGTACCTTTGGAAAATATCCCAAACACATCTTCTCACTTCTTTGCTACTGTCTGTGTTCAAACCACTATCATTACTTATAGTGGTCTCTTGCAATAGGCTTTTAATTGTTCCCCTTGATTTCACCTTTGTTCAAATAATCTATTCTACACACAGAAGCTAGTAATTCTTCTAAAGCATAATCTTTTAATAGTTTTTCATTTTACACAGAATAAAATGCAAAGCTTTTATGTAGTCCCACAAGACCTTAGAGAATCAAGTTTCTTGCTATCTTGTACATTTTCCCTTGTTCTTCCACTCCAGATACACTGGCTCCCTTACTATTTCTAAACCATTGGAAATTCTCTGACATATTTTTTTTTCTCTTCTGAGGAAGCAGTCTCCCCAAATATATACATTCCCTATTTATTTACTAATTTCCTTAGGTTACTTGTAACCTGTCACATTATCAGAAAGTGGTAATTTCCTCTTTTCAAGTTTTATTCTACTACCTAACATTTTCCCCACCTTGGCTAGTCTGCCTTTCAACTCAAAGGTAAGGTATGTGAGAAAAGGAAATTTGCCTCTCTTGTTTACTACTGTGACCCTAGATTGCAGAGTAAGTCTTAACATGTAATAGCTCTTAATAGGTACCTGTTGAGTAAATGAGTGTATACACTGATGAATAAACAACAATGTAATATACACATTGATCTCATGTTACAGAAGAGAAAATTGAAGCTTACATGAAGAGAGGTTTACTTGACCACATTTACACAGTCTGTAAGTAGGAGAGTCCATATTTCAACCTTAGTTACTTTTCTCCAATTTTCTGTCACTACTCAACTATGTGAAGCAGCCCACCATCAAGTTACTCAAAGGTAGTAGAATTTAGGACCTTATTTCAATATTCTGAGTCCTTCTTCCCTCCTTTCTATTAGAAAACCCACTTTTTAAAGTCATAGTGAATTACTTATAGTTCCCCCAATACTTCATGTAATTTTCTGAGCCTTTAAACATGCTCTTCTTGTTGAGAAGCCTATCAATCCCGCACTCTTTACCTGTGCAACTCTTCAGGATTTCTTGAAATTCACTTTTTCCCTCTACAAAGTCTTGGTAGATACTCCCCAATCAATCCTCAGTTCCAGAGATTGAATCGAATTAAACTCCACCCTCTGATTTCACTGCACATTGTGTATTCCTCATTCAAAGCACTGTGACCCTGTTGCCCTTGATTTATTTGTCTGTCTTCCCATAAAGCTTCTTAATGGCAGACACTGTGACTTGTGCATAGTTTTACATTTTTTTCTCAGTATGTAATAATTCACATGCTTATGGTTTAAATAAATAGGATTTTTCAAAATCCCCAAAGTATACTAAATTTAAGAAATACAGTGAATGTTATAATCTTATTCTTATTTGTTTTTTGTTTGTTTATTTTAAATAAAGGATCCTATAATCCTGAACATTAATGACAAGTTTAAAATCTAGGAGGGAGAATGAAGTACATTGTATTGTGAGAAGGATTATTATAGTATTGATCCACTTAGTGGGTTGTTTTCTATTTAAGTACACAATTTTCTAAATCAATGAAAACTAATTAATTTGATTACATCAAAATGGCACATTCATACTGATGAATAATTAACTTGATATCACTTTTGGTGTATATATTCAGCACAATTCAAATGCTTGATAGACTTTTGTCTTTAAGTCACTAAAAAAAGATAAGTAATCAATTGTTTTTAGCAGCATCTGGTAAGAGAAAAGAGAAAAGTAGTTTCAG
This sequence comes from Enhydra lutris kenyoni, assembly GCF_002288905.1. Taxonomy (NCBI): domain Eukaryota; kingdom Metazoa; phylum Chordata; class Mammalia; order Carnivora; family Mustelidae; genus Enhydra; species Enhydra lutris. The sequence goes on along the minus strand of NW_019154099.1, from coordinate 26,088,552 downwards.
AAGAAAAACTGTGAATCTAAAATGAGAATCAGGGTGCCTAGGTGGCTCAGTGGGTTAAGCCGCTGCCTTCGGCTTGGGTCATGATCTCAGGGTCCTGGGATCGAGTCCCACATCGGGCTCTCTGCTCAGCAGGGAGCCTGCTTCCCTCTCTCTCTGCCTGCCTCTCTGCCTACTTGTGATCTCTATCTGTCAAATAAATAAATAAAATCTTAAAAAAAAATAAATAAAATGAGAATCACATAATTATGGGTGAGAAACACATGGAAAATATAGAGGATATATTGAGATAAATGGCCAATTTTGCTGTCCCCAGTAGACTTCTAATGTATATATCATATGGTTACTTAAGTGCTTACTTGAGTGTACTGTCAGGTGCACATGAATGTATCCAAAATAGGAGGCCAAATCCCCAGACACAATAAGTAGATAGGCACACCCTTTTATGTCTATAGGATGATAAAGATCTTTATAACTCTGAAATGATAGGACTAGAGACATGAAAGCTACCTATGAGACGCATGTGCATGTCCTTAACTAAATTAATCAACTAGAAGTTTTTCCATAACCTTTATTCTTAAGAGAATGAAGATTCCCTCTATGAGTTATAGAAGACCTAAAATATTTACTTTTGAATAAGTATTCAAAATGAAACATATAAATACAATTATAACAGCCTGATTTTCAATGCAAAAAATTTTGAATATGGTTGTGTAATAGACAATTCAGAAAATGATATAATACTATAAAATAAAATAATAAACAAATACTTATATAAATATAAATAAATATAAAATAATATAAATAAATATAAAATAAATACTTCCAAAAATTCAGAAATTGGAAGGTTAAAGCTACAACTCTTAGGAGAGTCCACTAAGATATTCAGGAAAACAGAACAAAGGCCACCAAGTCAGAATACACCATTATCTGTTAATGCCAAATTACACTCATTTTCAACATGAAATCATAAATATGATGTAAAGTTTAGGTATGAGCATGTTGTTGAGAAAAGTACTTATCCAATTTTGGATAGTATTTCCATCTAACAAAAATACCAATTGTTTTATTATGCCATATTTATTACCAGGATAATATAAGTAAAGAAAAGCTTTTGTAGTAAAAATGAGTTTTGATTTCTAGACAATGCTATTTATTAAATTATATAAGATGGGAAAATGTGATGGGCAATGTAGAAGCTAGACATCATATCTTATTACAAAAGGTAACATTTCTGTGGTTCTTTAAAATTTTCTTTTAATTAGTGAAGAAAGTTGCAACTTGTGTAGGGGTAGGTTTGAAACTTAATTAGTGATGGAAACAGTAAATACTGTATCCTTTTAAATATGTTTCAACACCTCTTAGGAAAGCATCATCCTGGAGATGAGCTGGCTTTTTCTCAATTAGTCCAAAACCATCTGATTTTCTTTCAAAAAAAGTGTTTAGTTTTTTTTGTTTGTTTGTTTTTGTGGGTCTGTGTTCAACACCAGATTAGTTACCTAATCTATATTTAGGGGTCAGGTAGCACAAAAAATATTTATCTCAGTCTACAAGATTACCCTGTGTGCAATATCCTTTCACTGAGAGAAACATATTGAATAGAGACCAGGGATGGGGCCAGGATGTTACACTTTCCACCTCCTGCTCAATACTTGAACATACACTCTGTGAGTGGGATGTCACACCTGCTTGTTTTCAAATTTTATTTATTTTTCATCTATCATACTTTTTACTTTTGCAGCTCATCATTTGAATTGCCACATGTTTAGAGTACAGACTTCCTTTTTTATGGCTAGAAATACATACTTACAGTATATAAGAAGCAGCTGAATGAGCAAATGAGATGTTGCAGTATATATAGTAGTAGAAAAATAAATTTTAAAAAGCAAACCAAAAGTCTTTCTACAGTCCCCAAATCCTCCTTGTGAGTGTGAACCTGTGTATCTGTTTGTATTTGTTTTCTTGTTCTGTGTTTCAGTGAATGGTTATGGCCTGTGAATATTTGCTTCTTTAAAATATCTCAATATGTGAAGTTAGAAAGTAGGCAAGTTGAGACTCTTTGCTATTTAATGGCCTACCAACAAATTAAAAAGATTTCAGTAAATGTAGATCCTATAACCACCCTAGCTGTATTATTAAAAAATGCAAATATCTATTTTTGGTATTGCTCTTTATATTAGTGAAAAGTACATCAGCCCAAGTGCCATCATTATCTATTCTAGGCTATACTGTTTTTAAAGTAGATATTTTCCATATGTATGTCAGCCACTCAAAATGTAAGATTCACTTAAATAATGAATATATCTACACATAAATATATAAAGGTATATGTGCTTATTTGTGTGAATGATTTTTGGGAAAAATTATTTTTGAGCAGAATAGAATTATTGGAAAAAACTTAAAATGAAGTCTAACTTCTATAATTTTATTATGAATCTTAGAAGCACATATTTTTCATAATCAAATGCATGTGCTTGATTTATTTCAATATGGCAAGTTTTAAATATAATTTTTCCACTCTAATTAGTATCACTGGGTGTTGCTGATAAATTCTCAAATTATTTTCAGATTACATCACAAGCAGCCTTTCCCTTACTATCTTTGAAATCTAAGCAAACACTGGAAAAGATGCATAACATCATTCATCATCAGGGAAATATAAATCAAAACTATGATGATATTTCTCCTCACACTAGTCAGAAATGGCTAAAATCAATAATGCAAGAAATAACAAGGGTTAGCAAGGATGTGGAGAAAAGGGAAGCATTTTGCCCTTTTGGTGGAAAAGCAAACTGGTGCTGACACTCTGGAAAACAGTATAGCGGTTCCCCAGAAGTTTAAAAATAGAACTACTATAGAATTACATACATACATACATACATACATACATACATATATACATAGAACTACTCTATGATCCAGCAATTGTACTACTAGGTATTTACCGAAAGGATAAAAAAATACAGATCTAGAGGGGTACAAGTACTTTGGTGTTTTTAGCAGCATTATCAACCATAGCCAACCATAGTGAAAAGAAGGACCATCTTTTTTACCCCAGTGTTCAGAGCAGCGAAGTCCACAATAGCCAAACTGTGGAAAGAGACAAGATGCCCTTCAACAGAGGAATGGATAAAGAAGAAGTGGTCCATATATACAATGGAATATTACTCAGCCATCAGAAAGGATAATACCCAACTTTTGCATCAACTTGGATGGGACTGGAGGAGATTATGCTGAGTGAAATAAGTCAAGCAGAGAAAGTCAATTATCATACTGTTTCACTTCCTTGTGGAGCATAAGGAATAACATGGAGGACATTAGGAGAAGGAAAGAGGGGAAATGAGAGGAGGAGACAAACCATGAGAGAATGTGGACTTCAAGAAACAAACTGAGGGTGTGTGTGTGTATGTGTGTGTGTGTGTGTGTGTGTGTGTGTGTGTATACTCAGCCACCAAAAGGAATAAAATCTTGCCATTTGTGATGAAGTGAATGGAGCTAGAGTGTATTATATGCAAAGAGAAATAAGTCAGGCATAGAAAGACAAATACCATATGATTTCATTCAATGGGTGATGCAAGGATAGCACTGTTGTGATGAACACTGGGTATTATATGAAAGTAATGAGTCACTAAATTCTATTCCTGAAAATAATATCACACTATATGTTAACTGACTAGAATTTAAGAATTTGAAAAAAACAAAAAGGAAGAAAAACCTGGATTCGTAATTGCAATTAGGCTGTTTTCTTAAAACCTACATTGTAATAGTAGCTTCATAGCTGTTATGGTTATCATCCATAATGCCATCAATTTTTATTAAGTATAATCAAATGTAGTGGTAGTGTGTTTTGATTTTAAAAACAAAAAGAAATATTGTCAACAATGGACATAATGATGAAATAAAAATGTCAACAGTAGAAGTAATAATGGCAATAATAAATAAGAGTTATCTTTAGGGACACCTGGGTGGCTCAGTAGGTTAAAGCCTCTGCCTTTGGCTCAGGTCATGGTCTCAGGGTCCTGGGATCAAGCCCCACATCAGGCTCTCTGCTTAGCAAGGAGCCTGCTTTCCTTCCTCTCTCTCTGCCTGCCTCTCTGCCTACTTGTGATCTCTGTCTGTCAGATAAATAAATCTTTTAAGAAAAGAGAGTTATCTTTAAAACAAAAGAGAAATTTGTGCATATGTAAGATTAACTTGGAAACCGCTTAATGATTGTTCATATAATTCTAATTAAGAAATTTAAATTATCAGCAATTATTACTTATAGTTCTAGATTTTACGATCATGAAAAATACTTTTCTTTTTTTTTTTTTTTTTTTTTATTTTTTTTTAAGATTTTATTTATTTATTTGACAGAGATCACAAGTAGACGGAGAGGCAGGCAGAGAGAGAGGGAAGCAGGCTTCTCGCCGAGCAGAGAGCCCGATGTGGGACTCGATCCCAGGACCCTGAGATCATGACCTGAGCCGAAGGCAGCGGCTTAACCCACTGAGCCACCCAGGTGCCCCGAAAAATACTTTTCTTCTAACAAATCTTTCATGGAAGTAACTTGGTATGATTCACGCATTTGTGACAATTTTTTATTTTTATTCTAATTAAAAAGAAACATTCATGTAAATTATTGCAGGATCCTCAATATGAACTTCATTCATTGGTAGAGTTCTCAGAGACAGATATCCTCCTCTTTCCAAAAGTTTGAATTAACACCACTTCACTTGTAGAAAATACCTACATTAGTCGGGTAATGGCTTTCCTTGTAAAAAATGAAAGCAGGGAGATACTCTCTGCTGTCATTTTAGCTTACACAAAGTTTCATAGGCGGGCTCTACCCTCAGCAGGGTGGAGATTCTATTTAGTTTGGTTTTTAAGTGAAGGTTGAGAGAGCATTAAATCCTCCCATGACACCACTTCATCCACAGAATAGCAGTAAAGGTAAGCAATTTTTTTCATGATCTGAACTCTGCTTTGCTCTCAGATCATACCACTTGTTGTTTTCTATGTCAATAAATTACAATTTCTCTTTCAAAACTTCATGATATTAATGTGTCCCTGTTGCTGCTTATGCTACCTCTATCTGCAATAGCCTTTATTTGCATCCCTTCCGTCATACACACTTGCACATCTTTTGAACCTTAGTTCAAGGCTCACCATTTTCTTGAAGATTATCTTGAATCCCCAAGGCATTATGGACCACAGCTTAGATATTTCCACAAGACTCTGTATAGATATCTATTATTGAAACTTATTTTACTTACACATTTTAAGAAAATATAGGTCTCTGAAAGTTTAATTCTTACTTACTTTGGGTATAAGTTATGTTAAGGCTCACTCTCAAATATCATGTTTTTATCTCAAAATATTGTTCTGTTTTTCTAACTTTTAATGTAAGCAACATATTGGCTCTAGTACCTAGTGGCAGATAGCTGTATGGATATTTGAAGTTGCACAATTAGAATTACATTTAAGACTGGAAATTGTCCACATTCATCTTTGCTTCTCCACAGAATTTTGATATAAAAAATTCAGTGGAGACCAATAAATCTTGATAATTCACAAGAGTGAGTGGAGTGAGCCATTTAAGAAGTTATTAATGTGTATATAAGTGATTTAGTTTGACTTAATGTTTAACCTTGAAGAATGTTAGTACATAAATAAATTCTTATTTATCCAGGTTAATATTGCATTTAAAGTCTAATGGAAAATAATGTACATCTTGAAGATGATTATACATAATGCTTGAAGGAATATTTACGCCTATTAAGTAAATGAAAGTAAAATTTATTATAGCCATGAAATCAAAGCTGCTTTAGGATTAACTGCCAACAATAATTTCCTGTTATGTACTTAAAATTAATCTTTATCCATGTCAACAGTTTTCCATTTTGGTCCTCAAGTTTTCTTCAGATAAGATAAACACTCACAAATTATGATGAAAATATTTATTTTAACTGCATATTAATTGATCCAGTCCATTATATCATATAAATCTAAGATATTTATTTTATAACTAGTGCTTATAACAAATATTTATTTATTTATTTATTTATTTTTATTTATTTTTTTTTTTTACAAATATTTATTTTTTAAATTCCTTGAAATTTTTTGCCATTCTCAGAGATGAACTCATTTTTAACCAAGAAAAATACATTTAATCATTGAGGGAATATTTACCAGCAAAATGTATAATGCTGGGAAACCTGGGTGGCCCACTCAGTTAAGCTACTGACTCTTGGTTTTGGTTCAGATCATGATCTCAGGGTTCTGACATTGAACTCCCCTCTCACACTTCTCCCCCTTAAGGGGCTCTGCTCTCAACAGGGAGTCTGCTTGAGATTCTCTCCCTTGGCCCCTCACCCCCATTGTTCATGCTGATATCTATATCTATATATAGATATAGATATATAGATATATACATACATATATATATCAGCCATCTTGAAGAATGTCGTGTTGGCTTTGCAAGTAATCAAGGGACACTGATCCTGAAACATTCATCACTTTCAATGACCACTTTGACTTAATGAATACAGTAGGACTCGTTACCATTTAACCCTTTGAAGTTTGAAACTCTCCTCTGTTGTTAGTCTTATCTTCTGTCAATGTACAGTGGTATTTTCAAGTAGGTGCTCTCTCTGCCCCTTAGCTCACCCTAAACAAGCCCCAATTGCCTGCCATTGACCAGGGAAAGGGACTCTTTCCCTCCCTATATCAATTATTTTTCTGGACACTGAACTGAATATGTGCATACAATCTTGAAAAGTGATTAAACCAATTCTCTTCAAAGTCTCTAGTAGTGAATCTAAACCATACATGTTGGATGAGTAGGTCTGATAATCCTATAACCCTTATTTTTTGTTTGCTTTTTAACTTAACACTTACTGTCAACTTAGGTTGTCAGTCCATGGAGCTTTGTTTGATAGGCTGGATGACAGTGCCATGAGTACCTCTCCTTTCTTCTTGTTCTTCCCTTTACTCACAATGGCCCCTAAAGAACCCTTGTTTTAAGAACTTCCTTCTCCTGAAATCCCTGTCTCTCCTATTTTTCTTACTCCATTACCCTTCCTTCAAATTTAGCAAGTCTAAGTCTCATCATGTATCTTATCATTATTGACCCTACTGTTCCTCCCTGCTTCTGGGAAGAGAAGAAAGGACTTGGACTGAAGTACAAAAGGATTAGGGATCTCATGGGAATTTTTTTTTTTTTTTTGCATTTTAAGTTTATTACCTTTTATTTATTTATTTATTGGTCTTTCTTCTGATCCTAAGTTAGTTATTTCTTTCACATAATTGGAGGCAAAGGGAGGAAAAGCAAACAAATATCTTTCTCCTTGCCCTTAAAAGGAAGAGTAAAGATTCTAGAAAAATTGCCAAGGTTATGGCTTGGTGAGTGGAGGTCAAGGATTTTAAAAAATAATGTCTTGGGATAAATGATTAGAAGGATTATAACAAAGATAAAGAAGACAAATTGAAGTGAGACACATTCTCAAAGACTAAGGAATGTCTCTAACTGGATATGCTTAAAAGTTGGATTGTGATATTATATCCTTCATTTTTTTAAAATTTTTATTGTGTTATGTTAGTCACCATACAATAAAGCATTAGTTTTTGATGTAGTGTTTCAAGGTTCATTGTTTATGTATAACACCTAGTACTCCATGCAATACATGCCCTCTTCAATACCCATCACCAGGCTCACCCATCCTGCCAATCCCCTCCCTTCTAAAACCCTCAGTTTGTTTCTCAGAGTCCACAATCTCTCATGGTTTATCTCCTCCTCCAATTTCCACCCCTTTGCTTTTCCTTTCCTTCTCCTAATGTCCTCCATGTTATTTCTTATGCTCCACAAGGAAGTGAAACAATATGATAATTGACTTTCTTTGCTTGACTTATTTCACTCAGCATAATCTCCTCCAGTTCTGTCTATGTTGATGCAGAAGTTGGGTATTATCCTTTCTGATGGCTGAGTAATATTCCATTGTATATATGGACCACATCTTCTTTATCCGTTCGTCTGTTAAAGGGCATCTTGGCTCTTTCCACAGTTTGGCTATTGTGGACATTGCTGCTCTGAACATTGGGGTAAAAGATGGTCCTTCTTTTCACTACATTTGTATCTTTAGGCTAAATACCCAGTAGTACATTTGCTGGGTCATAGGATAGCTCTATTATTTAATTTTTTGAGGAATGCAACTTAGCTTACTAAAAGTCCTACTATCCCAAAGTCTTTACAACCTCTCTTCTTTTTAAAATAAAATTTGGATATATTAAACTATTTCTTGAGAGAAGAACTGTGGAGCAATCCCATTCTCCTAAATGGTTTTGCACATTTCATTTCATTTTCTTCATTTGAGCTACGGAAGGGGGTAAACAGGCGTATAAATAGAATAGTGCCTTATTCACAGACAGACAGTTGTGACCTAAAGGCTGGAAGTAAAGAGATCCACTTCCAGAGGACATTTGTAAAGCTAAAGGGATAATAAAGGAAAAGGTCATGCCTTGCTTCCCCTTTCTCCAACAAGAAGAAAAAGAGACTTTGTGTCAAAATGGTAGTTTTAATTTTGATATATACCTAGATTTGTGAATATAAGCACAACTGCTAACCAAAATAAAAATTAAACCATCCAGGAGAAATAAAAAGTAACTTTACAATCAAGTAATCTGACAAATGGTACCTCAGTCAGATGGTCCAAGTTGACATCAACAGTAATGTCATGTCATCAGTATGTATTCTTTATATATATGTTTCTTTACTTCTGTGATCTTCTCCCCAAATCTGATAATCCCAGTCTATCCGTGAGCAAAGGATCAATCTGATTCCAATTAGGGCATCTTACAAAATACCTGAGAAGTACTCCTCAAAACTGTTAAGTTTGTTAAAAACAAGAAAAGTCTAAAACTCTGTCATGACCAACAGGAGACTGAAGACACATACTGACTTAATGTGATGTGGTATTCTGAATGGGATCCTGGGACAGAAAAAGACATTAGGTAAAAACTAATAAAGTATGGACTTTAGAATAATGCATCACTATTGGCTCATTAATTATAATTAATGTAGCATAATAATGAGAGTTATTAACAATAGGGAGAACTGGGTGTGGGATATATGAGAATTCTTTCACAATTATCTTCATAAAAATTTTCAACATAGAACATTTGATTTTAAACTTGCTGTTTTAACTTTCAAATATAACTATAATGTACATGTCAAAGAAACAATGGTTAACATACACCTGCTACAATTCTATCTTTGAATGGCTCTATATTTTTTATATAATTGTGAAATATTACAATTTCTTTCAGTTTCTTTCATTCATGCTGTTCTTAAAGGCAGCAACATCAATTTTTGCTTCAAAAACAGTCCAGTTAATGTTCTACAATTGCTTAAAATCTTGCACAGGATCTATTAATGCATAGCAATTCTCTGCCTCTTTGTGTTTTCAGCTGAAGAAAATTTTCCAAAACCTAAATTGTTGATGTACTTTTCTCAATTTTCTTGTGTGCTTCTTTTCTTTAAGTTTAACTCATAAAGTTCTATTACTACGTTAAAAAAAATCTATTACCATATAAAATGTAAGATGCATACTTTTCTTTATGCCTTCCAGTGACTTGCCATCTTTAAGAAATTTAATACATAATCTTTCCATTTCTCAGTTTTCTTTCTTTTAAAATATTTTATTTACTTATTTGAGAGAGAGAGAGAGAATACAAGATAGAGTTGGGTGGGGAGGAGCAAAGGGAGAGGGAGAAGCAGATTCCCTTTTGAGCAGAGAACCTGACTGAGGGCTCAGTCCCAGGACTCCGGGATCATGACCTGAGCCAAAGGCAGATGCTTATGTGACTAAGGCAGCCAGTCACCCCTACCCAATTTTCTAATATATTAGCTATTATGGCATATAATTATGGGTTCCTGTTATTTTTAACTAACCTATATCAATACTATATTGATCTAATTAGAATGTCTTAAGAGTATTTTCTGATACCAATAAGGCAATGTCCCTTTAACTATTCTTTTGTATGATTTTTGTTGTTAGTTTCAGGTATCTATTTTTTTAATGTAAAATGTAAAATACTTTAATCAAAATTAAAATAAGCAAAATATGTGGTTTTAGTCACTAAAACATAAAAATTGTTTTTGTTTTGTTTTGTTATACATGACATAATAAACATACCTAAAATGAACTGTTTTTAAGAATATTTTAAAGAAACATGTTAAATTAATAAATTTAGTTAGTAAATTTAGTTATTAAGTTAATAAATTTAACTATAGTTAAACAATCTTTGGGTTTTTTAAACTATTAATCATGAAAATTCTCTAATTCTCAAATTCTCTTTGAAATTTATCCTTCTAAATTAAGCAAAATATTTTGGTTGTTTATTTTGGAAATAAATTTTGTTTTTGCTCTAAGTCTGTTTAGTAATTGCCTAGTTTAAATTTATCCTTCTAAATTAAGCAAAATATTTTGGTTGTTTATTTTGGAAATAAATTTTGTTTTTGCTCTAAGTCTGTTTAGTAATTGCCTAGTTTAAATTGATATATATGGGGACGCCTGGGTGGCTCAGTTGGTTGAGCGACTGCCTTCGGCTCAGGTCATGATCCCAGCGTTCTGGGATCGAGTCCCGCATGGGGCTCCTTGCTCAGCAGGGAGCCTGCTTCTCCCTCTGCCTCTGCCAGCCACTCTCTGACAAATAAATAAAAAAAATATTAAAAAAAAAATGGCCTAAATTGATATATATGATGAGTGTATGCTTATATACTTGTTTTAAAGCACATCTTTTTTTATAATTAAAATCGACTTGAACAACATGGGCATGAACTGCACAAGTCTGTATTTATATATTTTATAAATACAGTAGAGTACTAACTCTTCTCTTCCTTATGATTTTCTTAATAACATTTTCTTTTATCTAGATTACTTTACTATAAGACTATAAGACGTAATACATGTGAGATGCAAAGTATATGTTAAATGGTTATGTTACCATTAAGGCTTCTGGCAAATAGTAGGCTATTAGCAGTTAAGTTTTTGGGAAGTTGAAACTTATATGCACCCTATTTTCTACTGCATGGGGACAGGGATGGGTAGTGGTGGTCTGCCCCCTTAGTCCAATGTTGTTCAAATGTCAACTGTATATTTCTTTATATGTACATTAGCATTTTGCATTATTCTGGAATAAGCATGTATACTTTTTCATAAAATAACATAGACAATGTTTTCTTTGTCATTTCTGGAAAAGGAGATCAAATGAATTTTTAGCTTTGGTTACTCAGTAAATTTGTGTGTAAAAATAATGTTTCTGAATTTATTTTCTTAAAAAACAAGGTAAATATACAGAAAGCATCATTTATGCATCTGATTAGTTTTGCAACTTGTTAAAGAAGATATATTGCAGGTATATAAAGGCATAGCTATGCCTTTTAATTTCAAGGGCTTTTGCAATCACATTATCACTCTAAAAACCTGCACAACAGGAAATTATTTTCTAAGTAAGACATTGAGTTAACTGGATTTTCCTATTTAATTGAAAATAGTTGGAGTCTTTATGGAGGTACATATATCTCTACAAAAGTAATAAAGTGTACTTGCAGCAAATTTTAATTGTAAGTATAATTATCTAAGTGATTATACCAATTTAGTGGTTTTTTTGTTTTGTTTTGTTTCATTTTTAGCTCATGGGTTCTTTTTGCTAGTACAGTAACTTTGGTTTTGTTTTCCTAGCATAACATTTTATTTTATATAATCAAATTATTTGAGGGTAAAAAAGTGGGAAAACAATAACATTTTAACCAAAGCACATTTAATGCTAAGACATTTGGTCTTTAAGAACCATGAGATGGGGCGCCTGGGTGGCTCAGTGGGTTGAAACCTCTGTCTTCAGCTCAGGTCATGATCTCAGGATCTTGGGATCGAGCCCCGCATCAGGCTTTCAGCTCAGTGGTGAGCCTGCTTCCCCCTCTCTCTCTGCCTGCCTCTCTGCCTACTTGTGATCTGTCAAATAAATAAAAATTACAAAAAAAGAACCATGAGATAATTTTTGAATGTCATGTAAGGTTTTGGTGAAGAAAGAAATGTGATACAGGAATAGATTGAGAATTTTAAAGTTATTAATTGCATTAAGTCACCAGGAAAGAGAATAATACAAAGAAGGAAAAGTGAACTGGTTAATGGGGATGGTGGGATAAAAATCTAGCATTTGTAATACTTCAAATGAGAATACAATTACTAGATAGCCAAGACATAGCCCTCAATGAGCTTTTCTGCTACCAAAGAAAAAGTCAGGACAAAACTAAAAGCAACATAATTTTGGATGCCTTAGCATTGCATGGATTAGCTCCTGGATTATTAGTCCAATGTTCTTATGTTGTTCATTTTTGTTGTCATCTCTCTGTGAGTATTTATTATCTGATCCTATAGTTTCCTACCTATTTAGCTCTATACAGTAGTTGATAGTTTCTCCATTTCCAAAGTTTAGCTCTATTTCCAGCCTCTCACTGCTGGCATTCCATTCCAATTAATCAATCATTGGATAATAAATTTCTACTTAGAATAATCATGTGAAACTCTCACATACACCATGTATTGGCCATTAGTTGACCTTAAAGGTAGGTCTCACATAAAAGTTATAATCAGTGTGAATAAGCTAGTAATCATGTAAAAGAGCTATTGTTTATGATTGCCTAAAGATGGGTTAATCATTATTGACCTTCAGGTTTTGTTGATTTTACCTCTATTCTATCTCCTGAAACTATGCCCATTCTCTTAACACTTCCTATATTTGGTCTTATCTGGTCCAGGTCTGTATCATCTCTCTTGATTACTACAATAGTCTCCCAATACATCTTTTGTCTGTAATCTTTCCTTCTTATAATCCATGTATCCACTTATTTCACTTTACCGTTTTAAAATGGTTAAATGCTTAAAACAGCTTTTTCTTTGGGGTGTCTGGGTGGCTCAGTGGGTTAAAACCCCTGCCTTTGGCTCGGGTTGTGATCCCAGGGTCCTGGGATCGAACCCCGCATCAGTCTCTCTGCTTAGTGGGGAACCTGCTTCCTCCTCTCTCTCTGCCTGCCTCTCTGCCTACCTGTGATATCTATCTGTCAAATAAGTAAGTAAGTAAGTAAGTAAGTAAGTAAATAAATAAATAAAATCTTTAAGAAAACAAACAAACAGCTTTTTCCAGAGTATTCTGAGGTGCACAAGTTACATGAGATATTAATAGGGATTATCCTCTTGTGTCACTCTCCTCCTTGAGAAATAAACAAATGTAATAAAACATTATGTATTGTCTCAAGGATAAATTTATTTGGGAAAACAGAGCTAAACAAAATTAAGCTCATTTTCTTTTTTTTTTTTTTTTTCATTTTTTTTTTTCATTTTCTTTTTATATCCTTTGTTACCTTCATGTGTAACAGGAATCTCTTAAGTGAGGCAATAAATGTGGCATTTTTCAAAATGATCATCTCTATTTAGATCTCATGATAAAAGTATCACATGAAATACACTTCATTAGATGTAGCTTAAAAGATAAATTCTAATCTCTTTAATATTTCATTCAAAGCATTTTCAGCCTTTACTCTCAATATACCTCTGTAGGCATCTCAGTGTCTTTAATTGCTTCCTCATATCTGAACATTGCATCCACTTTTCTCTGACTCTTATTTTTTTCCCTTGAAATTTTATTAGTCCCCTTATTCATTAAAAAATATTTCTATCAGGCACCTGGGTGGCTCAGTGGTTTAAGCCTCTGCCTTTGGCTCAGGTCATAATCTCAGGATCCTGGGATTGAGGCCCACATGGGGCTCTCTGCTCAGCAGGAAGCCTGCTTCCCCCTCTCCCTCTGCCTGCCTCTCTGCTACTTGTGATCTCTCTCTGTGTGTCAAGTAAATAAATAAAATATTAAAAAAAGGAAATATTCTTATCATGCTTCCAGACAAAGATTGCATATTACTTGATTGTCAGTACTTTTAAATGTTTCCAGTGTTGTGGACAAAAATATTTATACATAATTTGTATGTTCATAATTACTATTTCAGTTTCATCTTATTTTAATATATTTTCCATTTGTGCTTTGTTTCTCTTTTGAATCAAATGAAAATATATTTTGTCTATTTTTCTGTTTATCTTTTTTTATTATTTTTTTAAAAAGTGCTTTGAAAATCTAGGTATTAATCCCTTGTTTGTTATATAAGCTAAATAGTTTCTTAGAGTGTGTGTCTAGTACTTAAATGTTTATGATCTTTTTCTCATAAAGATAGTTAAAATATTTCTGTTGTCCTTTTTCCTTTAAGAAATATGGAATTTATGGCTTGAATAACAATGCATCCCACTCAAATCATACAGCAGTCTGCCCCCTCCACTAATTTTTCTTCCAAATGTTAATAGATTTTCCATGTACACTTAGCATTATAACATATCTGAAGTTTATGATATTAGGTAGTAACCTAAGTTATTTTTAATGGAAAGCAAGTTGTCCCAAGGTCATTTGTTAAATAACCTATCCTTTTGTCATTGGTTTGGGGTTTACTTAGTATTTATCCTACTTTGAGTACACTGTGATTTTTGGGGTTTGTAGACTGAAGTATTCATCAATGTGGAAATATTTGTCTTCTTTTAAAAAGTGTTGAATTTTGTTTGTCAAGCTGTTACTTGACTAGTAGCCTGTTTTGACATCACTTAGTGATTTTATGCTTTGTTGGGGGGCGGTATAGAGTAGCTCTTATTCTGTTGTGTGGTCCTTACTCTTAAGATATTATCTTTTTGACACCTCAGTAGATGTGTGTATTGATCAAATTTACTTTATTTTTTGGATGGGATGAAAGAGGGCTAAGTCCTTTATTTGTTAGAATGTTGTACATACTATATCTATTTTAGTGATTTTAGCATTTCACCACCATTTTTAACTTTCTTTTCAACGTGTAAGATAGGATAGTAGTATTAGCCTAATTTTTCTTTTATCACCAAAATTCAATTTCTAAAATTCCCAAGGGATAATATAGGGTACTCTTTATTTTAAAATGTACATGAGGGACCCCTGGGTGGCTTAGTCAGTTAAGTGTCCCACTCTTGATTTTTGGCTCAGGTCATGATCTCAGGCTTGTGAAGTTGAGCCATGTTGGGCTCTGCACTGAGCATGGAGCCTCCTTAAGACTCATTCTCTCTCTCCCTCTCCCTCCCTCTGTCCTTACCCCTCAGTCCATGCTCTGTCTTTCAAATTTTTTTTAATTAAAAAATTTTAAAAAATAAACATTATGATTCAACTATATTGTTCCAATTATGCATTTTTATTGGCACTTTGATGATTATTTCTTATATCTTTTATAATCTAGGTTGTTTAAAATTTTTCTTGAGTTTACCCTATAGTAATACTTACAGAGTGAGTCTGTCGTAGAGTTTTTGCAGACTTTCACATCTAATTCCTTATAAAAGTTACTTAAGTTCTCCTGGCATTAGTTTTCAGACTGTAAGATGGGCACGAAGCAGTTGTAGATCAAATATGAGATCAAGTAGAAGAGCACCTGCCATGTTATATGTCCTTAATATAGGTTAGCTGTTATTATCATGTTATGTTATGTCACAATTTTAAGTTTATTATATTATCATCCTAAATATAGTCAGAAACATGATAACTGAAGGAAATTTTTTTATTTGGAATCCTTTATCACTTAGAAAAAGAATAAACTGTAGGCTAAAATACCAACAATAACTTTTCTATTTTAGGAACATCTTTTTCTAAATCCTACATATTTAAGGCATGTTAAGTGATTACTATAGTTTTAACTGTTTCCTTTTAAAAAAATTGTTTCATTTTATTTTTCTAAAAGAAGTTTCTCTTGTGGACTTCATACCATCACAAATAACACCGATCAGTAATTTTACATTTAGCTTATTTTATGTTTTGATGTTTAATGAAAACAAAAACAGCATTTATTTTCTAATTTATTAATGATAAAATATTAATCTCTTCAGGAGGAATCAATATCTTACCAAATCTATGATATACCATACCATATTTTCATGATATCCATACAAGGAAAATGAAAGAAGGTGAATTTTGTGGCTGGTGAGTGATCTAGGTTATTAATCCCAACTGCTTTATTTCCCCAACAGTTTCATATTCATCTTGTCCTCTGACAATACCAATTTTGTCAACATTATTTACCTGGTGGAGTAAGCTAAAGCTTTGTTCCTGAAGGTGTTGAGTCCTTACTGCTCCTCCTATATTGAATGGAGTGCCAAAACTGATCTTTATCACTGGATATAGGATTGCTAAGTGGCATTATAGTCAGTCTTCAGGTTTCCAGACATATTTCTCATTAACCACATTTTACAAGCAGCACAATTTCTTTCCTTAGTAATTGGGACTAATCACCCTACTGACAGAGTAACCTCTTGCCTCCCTATTGATACAGTGTCACAGGGAGCCTAAAGCTGGTCAGGAGAAAATTTACACTTGAAAATAGATTGCCAAAACTTTAGTGTTCAGTGTTAGTAATTGTAAGCAAGAAGTCCATGTATTATCAGAGTGATAATTTTTTAAAAGACCACTTACATCAGGCCCATCTATAAAGCAGATCATAATTTCACCATCCCTGATAATGGATCATGGTCTCCTTGCAAGGTCTGTGGCATCCATGAAAAATGATCCCTGCTTTCTGGCATTCATAGTCTTGGATGACTTTCTCTGCTTGAGTACTTTAAGGACCTGTGACTTGAGTCTTCGTGATAGAATATGGCAAAAATTATGCAATATTTCTCTTATGATTATGTTATGTTATGTAAAATGCCATCTTGCATTAAGATTCTCTCTAGAGATCCTCTGGGCTGACTTGATGAAGAAATTAGCCCTAGTGAGGAGACCTGTGTGGAAGAGAATTATAGATGGCTACTAGAAATTGTGGGTGGCCTTTAAGAGTTGCGGGTGTCCTCCAAAACCTAAAGATGACCTCTAGGAAGAGCGTCATCTAGATGAAAGTCAGCAAGCGGGGTGCCTGGGTGGCTCAGTCATTAAGCTTCTGCCTTCAGCTCAGTTCATGAGCCCAGGGTCCTGGGATTCTGCCCCGCATTGGGCTCCCTGCTCTGCGGGAAGCCTACTTCTCCCTCTCCCACAACCCACTCTCCCTGTTTGTGTTCCCTCTCTCTGTGTGTCTCTCTTTCTCAATTAAATAAATAAAATCTTCAAAAAAAAAAAAAAAAGAAAGAAAGAAAGAAAGAAAGTCAATCAGCAAGAAGCCTGGTCCTTAGTTCTACAGATACAAGTAAATGAATTTTGCCAACACCCTGAGTGAACTTGAATGCAGATTTTTCCCCATTTGAGCCTCAAGTCAATAGCTCATCCTGGCCAATACCTTTACTTACTTCTGAGACCCTGATTGGAGGTCCAAAACCATGTCTTGACTCCTGACACACATGAACTGGATTGTTTAAAGCTGTTACTTTTGTGGTCATTAGTTACAATCAATAGAAAACTAATATAAGGCCCTAGGTACTGGTTGAAGTAGAAGTGTTAATAGAGCAGAAGTAGATTCCAGGGAGTCTAGCCACATATTCATGCACTTTACTTCTGGAGCTGCTGAGGCCCATTCTCATATATAACATTTCTATATGAAGATAGAATGCTAGTGCACACATTCTTTTCAATGATTTTGTAAACCATAATGGGCTAGTCAGTTCACAGTTGTCTCCTGGCCAGAATTCAGTCTTTTCTATGACCCAGTGGCAAACCAGGAGATGATTCTCAAATTGAGAATGTTTATTGGAAGAACTATGATTTTGTTCATGAAGTCTTTCTGGATGATAATTCTCTAATAGGCCCCAGGGCTCCTTTAACATACCTGGCAGCCATAGACACTTCTAATGTTTATTCTTCTGGATCATTAGGCTCCAGGAGCAGAACTGATTGTTCAACAGCTCAAACCTAAAGGAGAGAGCTCTCTTGCTCTGGGCCTTGGTCAGAGCTGGCAGATTTATGAGTTTACTGGCAAACTGAGGGGTATAGAACACCTAAATTTTGCATGCTATGTCTCCAACAAAAAAGCCCATCAAACCTTGTGTCTTTTTCTTAGTGGCAGGTGGCATAAGGTAAATCGCTTAAGGTCTTTCACTTTAAAGGCAGTTTTTTAACATATTCAAACTGCTATACCCCTAGAAGTTTCACCAATGTGATAGGCACTTTAAATTCTGCAAGATTTTTCTCCCACTTCCTGACAAGGAAGACATTTAGCATACCTGCTATTTCCTCCCCACCAGATCCAATGACCATAACGTCACAGATGTCTTGGAAACGTGTAATGTTTTATGGATATCACGGTGATAAAAGTTCTTGTGCATTGTAAGGAGAAGAATAGTTGTCATTTCCCTGTGGTAAGACATTGAAATGATGCTCCTGTTAGAAATTAAATAAATTCTTATTTCCTTAATAATGATGATTGAAAGAAAAAGTGTTCTGTCAGCTTGATAGCTGCATACTAACTGCCAGGGTTGTGTTGATTTTTCTCTCTAAAAATATCACATCTGGGGGCGCCTGGGTGGCTCAGTGGGTTAAGCCTCTGCCTTCGGCTCAGGTCATGATCCCAGGGTCCTGGGATCGAGCCCCGCATCGGACTCTCTGCTCAGCAGGGACCCTGCTTCCCCTTCTCTCTCTCTGTCTGCCTCTCTGCATACTTGTGATCTCTGTCTATCAAATAAATAAATAAAATCTTTAAAAATATCACATCTGGAATACATTCTATAATTATCATCACTCCCTCATTATGTTTGTGATAATCTAGTCATTATTCAAGATCCATCTGGAATCTGTACCTACCACATGAACAAATTAAGGTGGACTATAATAGAATCTCTACTCTTTCACGTTTTAATTTTTTTAAAAGATTTATTTATTTGATATATATAGAGAGAGCTTGCTAACAGGGGGAGAGGGAGAGAGAGGGAGAAGGAGAAAAAGAGAAAGAGGCTCCTCTGCTGAAGGCTGAGCTCAACATTGGGCTTGATCCCAAGACCCTGAGATCATGACCTGAGCTGAAATCAAGAGTCCAGAGATTAATTTATTGAGCCACTCAGGTGCCCCTTTCATATTTTACATTTTTTAATGTGCACTGATATCTGCAAATTCCTTATAAATACAGTATAGCTTTGAATTTACTACTATGGTAGATGTGTGGTGGTAGTTCAGTTGACACATTTGTGAGTCAGGAAACCTATAAGAGAATTGTGACAGTTTCTGAATGCATTTTTTTCTAACTGTGCATTCTGAGACCAGGAAAATAACTGCAGGTTGAATCCATCAGCCCACTGAGTGCACCAGGGTATGGACTCCAGCAAATACCAGCTTTGTTGCTTAGCTTTCATGGGCTTCCTCCCTATCTTGTGGATATAGTGGCAGTTTAAATTTGCAAGTCACTTGCTTTAATTCAGGGATAATATTTAACTACTACTAAAATGTTTGGGATTTTTAATCTTATAGTGTCTAGGACCTGATGTCTAGGGAAAACATGGATAAATATTTCCATTACAGAAATGTGGCAGTTTTTCAGTGTTCACTCTTCAAAGTCTTTTAATCCATGAAGAAACTCTGAATCTCTGAGCTAATTTACATAAAATAACATAAAGAGAGAGTATAAAGTCCCACCATGATGACTCAATTCATATTGCTACACAAAAGACCTGTATTTTCCTCATTAAAAAGACTAAGTAATAACTTAGTGGACTATCCATTTCATGCAGGTACTTCATGATAAAGTTGTATTTTCCAGCAATATATATTATCAGTAACTAAAATCTACCAATCACCATTCCATTTCTATGATCATAGTAAAGACCAGCAATTTTCTTTTCTTTTTTCTTTCCTTTTTTTTTTTTTTTTTAAACAAAGGATCAGATAGTAAATATTTTTGGCTTTGGAGAGCATATGGTCTTTCTCACAACTACTGGACTTCCATGTTGTGGCAAGAAAGCAACCACGAATAGTACATAAACAAATGGGTATGTCTGTATCCCAGTAAAACCTTATTTACTGAAACTGATGGCAGGCTTGATTGGACACTGACAGTAGTCTTTGGTGACAGTAGAGTTCACATTGTCTTTAATACTAAAGCTTTATCATCTAGTACAATAATGCCATTGACATTGGAGAGCTCAATTCAATTGTGTCATCAGCACCTATAGTACTTACCAGGGAGCTTCAAAGGTATGCTGTTCTTCTCCTTGACAATAAATGTCATGACAGTGAAAAGAATGCTCCCTAGGCCATCTACCAATTATAGTTACACAGGTTGGCTATGATAGATCTGCTCTATCATGCCCATATACGTAAGCATTTTTAATTCTTCTACAATATGACTAGGAAATGTTGGCATTACAGAATCTAGGATCCCTTTTAATTCAGGCTTTCATTAGCTCAATAGCTATTAGAGCCACTTCTCTGAATCCTGGTTGAGTAGAAATACAGCATTTATTTTGCCTTAATCTGATATTCTTTGAATCTTTCTCTACAGGTGCTTCTCAGGTATTTACTATCCAAGTTCACAGATTATTGTAAGTCCTTTGTTCTGTGGTACATCTTCGCAGAGCAGAATTTGCATTAATTAATCATTCATATATCAATTTCCAACTGCATTTCATATTAGAAACACTTTCAGATTTTATAGCATTTCCCATTCTCTCTGAGTAGTTGTTTCTCTTCCCAGATTTAGCATTTTTTCTTGTTGAGAACTTTCAGATTCTAAATATAATTTATTTGTCAACTATTTTCATCATGTCCTCAATCATAATTTTCTTTATTTTTTTTAAAGATTTTATTTATTTATTTGACAGACAGAGATCACAAGTAGGCAGAGAGGCAGGCAGAGACATAGGAGGAAGCAGGCTCCCTGCTGAGCAGAGAGCCTGATGCAGGGCTGGATCCGAGAACCCTGGGATCATGACCTGAGCTGAAGGCAGAGGCTTAACCCACTGAGTCACCCAGGTTTCCCCATAATTTTCTTTATTTTGAATTTAAAGTCCTTGAAAATATTTAAAATATTTCAATTTTTAAAAAATTTCAAACATTTAAAAATACTTTTAAATAGGTATATCTATAGATTACACATTTTAAAGTTTAGAAGAGGAAAACAACAAATTGTTATTTATGTTTTACATGATTATTTATTATTAAAGGTAGATTTAATTTTTCAAGCAACATATTGCACTGCACTGATACACATCTAATTCAAAAAAGTACTCTTTTTATTTTAAAAATATTATTAGTTACTTTTCTTTTTTTAAGATTTTATTTATTTATTTGACAGAGTCACAGTGAGAGCAGGAACACAAGCAGGGGGAGTGGGAGAGGTAGAAGGAGACTTCCCAGTGAGCAGGGGGCCAGATGTGGGACTTGATCCCATGACCCAGGGATCATGACCTGAGTCAAATGCAGATGCTTAATGACTGAGCCACCCAGCCACCCCTATTGATTACATTTTTATGTCTGGTATTTTATTGGAAATATATTTAGTGCCTTCAAATACATATTTTAGTTCTTTCCACAAACATCGTATAACTAGGTTTTAATATTCTATTTTATAGATAAATTAATTGAGATTCAAAGTGCAGTAACTGATGGAGCCTAGAATAGTTTTTCTCTAACACATGAATTCTTTTTTTTTATTATTTTGTCTTACCAGTGTGTGTGTATGTGTGTTTCAATACTTCTGATAAAAAGCCATACTTAAAATTCCAATTATCTTTTAAGACAAAATTGTACCCAGAAGCGACTTTAATGACTGTATTCATTTTTCTTGTTTCTAAGTAGTAGCACCTGGTGCTTGAACTCTATCCCTTCTAATATTTCCTGGATCTAAACCTCTCTCTTGGGGGTTATTAAAAGATTTGAAATTAGTGTGTTTGTATAGCTAGACATTCATTCTGATCACCGGTTTACTCTGCCATGCTGATATATGATGATGATGTTTCTTTTGCTAGTATTCTAATAATGCAAAGTTGATTCTTTAAATTTACTTATTTATTTAAAAATGTTTCCCTTTTCTTTTCTTTCTTTTTTGTTTTAAATTATGAAATATTAACTTTAGGTGTAGAAGTTTCAAGTTTAAATAGATATGCAATAATGTGTTTTATTGTCTGAGAATGTTTGCTTATTTCTTGATCTTTGATATTTTTTACATAATAATTTGTAAAAATGGCTTTATGGATTTAAAATTGAAATGACATATGCTTCATATAAAATAATTTAAGCAAAAGGAAGGAATAAAATGCAAACTTTTGACCAGAAATATTTTTACAAGTTACAATAAATATTTTGCTAATGGAAACTTAATATTAAGAGAAGTCTGCAGTGTACGCTAAATTTTATGGCTAAAACAAATAGTTATTTTTCACTTAAATAACAGCATCTTTCACTACGTTTAGGTCTTGCCCAAGAATTATGTATTGGTAATTTCTTTATCTGGTATTATAGAAAATTTTTTTGATTATTCCCTCAAAACAAAAGCTAACTTATTCAAGAGAAAAAAGAAAACTGCTTGCAAATTTATTTTTTCATTTTAGTTCTACTCTTACATAGTGACATTAAAGATATAATAATAAGGCATGCCTGGGTGGCTCAGTCATTTAAGTGTCCAACTCTTGCTTTCAGTTCTCAATCATAATCTCAAGGTCCTAGGATCAAGCCCTCCACCCTCCACCCCACCCCTGTCATCCAGGGCTCTGTACTTAGTGGGAAGTTACCAGGGTCCTAGGATCAAGACCCACATCAGGCTCCCTACTCAGTGGGGAGTCTGCTTCTCCCTCTCCCTCTGCTGCTCCCCCTGCTTGTGCTCTCTCTCTAAAATAAATAAAATCTTAAAGAAAAAAAGAATTCTAAGTATTCTGACGTGGAAACCCTTTTTTAAATCCTGAGGCAAAGTTCAAGGTCAAAGAGTTCTACTCAAGCCTGGTTTCAGGAAATGATTTATGAGAAAATGTGAAAGCACTATGACAATGATTTTATAGGGAGAAAATCAAGTCAAACCAACTTAACCAATTTTTCTGACAGGAAAACCAACCTTCAAGAAAAAATAACTAGTTTTCAGATCTAATAGGGAAAAATTCAAAGAATTAGCACTTTTAAGGGAAAAGCTAGGAGTGAATAAGAATTCTGGAAAAAAAAATAGTTTGAAGCCTAGTTTCTAGCTCTCTGTTCTTTTGATTTATTCTTTTAGATTACTTTCAAGTTCTTCAGAAGAGGCCCACCTCTGTATTATAGTCAAGATTTGTTAGTATACCTTGATTATGGAAAAGAAGGTTCTGCCTTGAGAATAATTATCTCTAAATAAATCTTGTCAAATTCTATGCCCTGTTTGATTTGCTGTCTGTGTTCTCACTAAACTCTAAAACTATATTACTATATGTCTTTCACTATTTCCTCTAATATCATGTCCACCCCAACTTGAGTGACTTGATGATAAACTACTACACTAAATTCTTTTCCTGATAACATTTCCCAGGCTATGAAAATCTTAGTGAGGTGTAAAACTTTCTGCCCTAAGTATGTTATTTGACTTGTAGGAAATTAAAATAAAGATCTGAATGTAGTCTTTATCCCCAACCCCCTTTAAGCCTATCTGGAGTCATTCTGCAGGACTGTTTCTAGTATCTTGATGTCAGGACACTATTCATGCAGTCTTGTACCAGACCAGAAACATCAGGATATCAGTGGGGCAGTTTTGATCTACTTGGTAACCTGCGCTCCTGACTTTATTCTCCATAACTTCCTCTAACCCAATAATGAAAAGTTAATTCTAGATTTAAAAGTCCACCCTACAGGGAATTTTGTGACTTTTCTGTTCAATGTGTTTGTCAATGTGTAGAAGGATGTTCTTGCCACATATTCCTGAGTCTGAATTCCTAAAATGTACTCTGGGAAATGACTGTATTCTGGAGTTGTAATTTGCAAACTTGTGAAAGGCAAACATGTGGTACAGCAAAATTTCTATCAGTTTTAAATATTTAAAGGAAATGGGTAAAGTCTGATGGAAAGAACCATATTGTGTAGACAAATATTGTAGGTAACAGAGAACACACATAATTTTAATGGATTTAGATTTGTAAACTTGTCTGCAGTTCTTTTGGATTTTCTATGTGCACAAACATGTCTTCTGGAAATAATAGCAATTATATTTGTACTTTCTGGTCTAACTCTAATGGGCTTTATTTCTTTTTTCCTTTTACATTACATGGTAAAGAACCTCTAGAAAAATGTTGAATAGAGATAGTACTAACAAATTTCATTTTCAGTCTCAAGAAAGAAAGGTTTCCATTAATATGGTTGCTATATGAATGAATTAGGTGGTTATATGATTGAAATGTGTTCCTTAATTAAGTACAACTTACTTGTGATTCATTATACACTATACATTTGATATACTTCTTTTTTATATACTTTTTTTTTCTTTTCTTTTTTTTTAAAGAGAACTAGGGGAGCAGAAGAGGCAGAGGGAAGGAGAAATAATCTTAAGCAGACTCCACGCCTAGTGTGGAGCCCAATGCAGGCCTCAATCTCATGACCCTAAAATCATGACCTAAGCCAAAATCAAGAATCCGACACCTAACCAACTGAGACCCCTAGAAGCCCCATATATACATTTATTTTTTACATAGAGTTTGTATTTAGTTGCTAGTGTTTTGCTTAGGATTTTTGCAAGTATGTTTAGAAGAGAAAATGGCCATTAATTATCTTTCCTTGTAACATCCTTTCCAAGTTTTGTTTCCATGGTATATTTGCTTCATTAAATGAGTTGGAGGAAGGGTTCTTTTTAACTAGCAACTTTTAAGAACTTGTTTTACTGTGGATGGATAGTGAATCTTTAATTTTTGTCTTGATGTCTTTAACACATTTTTGAAAACTCTTGGCCATTATGTCTTCAGATGGCTTTTGCCCTATCGTGCCTCTCCCTGTTTTTAAGAGTACAATTATATGAATATTGTAATTTCTTACATGTTTCATTTGTTTCAGAAACTGTTTATCTTTTTATCTCAACATTTTAGTTTCAATATTTTCTATTATTTTTCAGCTTATGTTTTTCTCACCTGCATGTATTCTGCAAGTTCAGTTCCTCTATCAAAATCTTAAATTATTATATTTCCACTTGATTTTTTCATATCACCTAATGTTCTTGATACTTTACAGTTTGTCATCTATATTAAAACATAAAATATTTTATTATTAAGTTACTATAAATATATAAATATTAATATTATACAAAATATATTTAATGTAAAACTATAAAATATATTTAATATAAAATATAAAAATATAAATATATTTAATATAAATATTAAAATATTTTATTTTTAATTAAAAATTAAATTTTATTTTTAAATATTTTATTATTAAAGTACTATATTAAAATATAGTAATGATGGTTATTTTCACATCCATAACTAATTGTGATCCTTCTATTCAGAGGTACATCTGTAGCACCTCAGAGCCTGTTTCTATTGTCTAGTTTTTCTCTTTGGTTCTAGTTTATTTATGGCCCTCTTTTTTTTTTTTTTACCTTAATGTCAAGCACTACATACATGCACAAGAAATCAGAGTTTCTATGAGGTTATCTTTTTCTAAAGGGGTTTATTTTGACTGTTTGCTGACATTTAGATTAGATCACATTAATGCACTCAGAGACTTCATTGATTCAGATCTAGGTTTCCGTCTTTATATTATCTTGTCAATTTCCATTTCCCTTGACTCTTAGGATAGAACCCTTAAGGGAGTTCAACTGAGATCCTGTGTATTTACGAGAGTCCGTCATCCTTCCTGGTCCTTGAATTCAAATTTTTATCTTTTGAGCTCTATTTAACTTTTCAATCTTCAATAAACCATTTTCTGCTTGCCTAGTGGTGCTTAAGAATCACAAATATCTCTGGGGAAAGTGTGCACAATGACAGCCTTTCCCAAACTTTCCTCCTTTATGGCCCCTCATTTGTCTCTCAAGTTCTGGCTACCTTTGGAGCCCATAATTCCAATATCTATCTTTTCATCCAAGCCCCATGATACTATTGGCTGCGGCATTATGCTGAGTTTCTCAGATTCTCACCTTGTGCTGCTTATAATTAGTAAATACCTTTAGAGGGAAAGAAGAAGCAGTGTAGAATTTTGAGCTGACTTCCATGATTTTTTTCTTTATTCTAAGATCTTGGTCTTTCAAGTCCTGGTTGTCTTAGTAGCTATTATTAAATTCATTTAGTTATTTTGATATCATATGTAACATTTTTTCCTGGTGTTCTCAGTGAAGGGTGTAGTCAGCTACAAGTTACTGCCCTGTGATTAGAAGAGGAATTCTCCATACTTTCTGTCTTGAAATAAGCTACTTCACTATTATTGTTATATCTAATTCATTTTAATTTTTAAAGTTATAAAGATTTAATTAGCATGGCATCAGAATACTTGATTCATTCTTCTGGCCTATCATGCATATATTTAGAGTCTTCTCCTTAATATGCAGTATGGTATTTTAAAGCCTTCATTGTGAAACAGTCTATGATAGTAATGGATTTAGTAGCCAAACTTAAGTATCATGAATGTTTCAAAATTTTAAAATTTATCACATATACATTCATATATATGGTTAAAATATTTGTTAGTACTGAGCTACTATGTTTTATATATTTTTTAAATTAGTTGGGTATGGAATATGAAACTCAATAATTTACTTTCAAATTTGTTGCCAATCTTTTTTACAAACCATGTCTCATAATTTCTTATCATGAAAATCACCTACTTCTGTAAAGGAACATTTACTATAACCTCACAGGAATTGTAATTTAGAATAGTATAATTAGATGATCTACCTCAATTTCAAATGGATTAAATTAACTTTTTATTAGTAATCAATTTTAGAAGAGGCATGTTAGTAATTTACTATTTCTGTTACTTTCTCAGGTTTTTTAACTTAATACCCTACTAAATATAGATAACCTATCTTTTAAATCATTTTTAAACTAGAAAAAAAGATAATTAACAATTCATTTATTGCTTCCTAGAGCAAATTATTTCACCCAAAATAGATTTTTCTGACTTACATTAATAATGATTAACATAAGAAGACATGCATTGATTTTGCCGTAAAATTCTAAAACTCTGTATTGTTTTGGACAACTCCTAGCACTTTATAAACACCATCTTTTTTGTGTGTGATTTGTAGGCTGACAGCAACTAGCCATTCATTGACCCCTCAAAGTGATATGGACTCCAGTAGCTCTGAAGAATTCTATCAGGCTGTTCACCATGCTGAGCAAACCTTCAGAAAAATGGAAAGTTACTTGAAACAACAACAACTCTGTGATGTTATCCTGATTGTCGGGAACCGAAAAATACCTGCACACAGGTACAGTAACCTGTCTTTATTGGATAAATGGATATGTTTAGAAGTGATAGTCTGGTATATAGAGTGTAGAACCTTCTATGATTAGAGAATTAATAATCCATTTTTTGTGGCACGATAAAACTTGATATTTTTAAAAGATTTTTATTTATATGACACAGAGAGAGGCAGCAAGAGAAGGAATACAAGGAAGGAGAGGGGGAGAGGGAGTAGCAGTGTCCGTGCTGAGCAGGGAGTCAGGTGCAGGGCTCAATCCCAGGAGCCTGGGACCATGACCTGACCCGAAGGCAGACACTTAACAACTGAGCCACATAGGCACCCCAAAATGAAACTTTATTAATGGGCACTGGGATTTGAATTTCATATACTTTTCACATGTCATGGAATATATTCATCCTTTAATTTTTCCCACCATTAGAAATGTAAAATCTGTTCTTAGCTGTGGGTTATGCAATAGGCAGCAGGCCAGATTTGGTCTATAGGCCATAATTTGCTGATCCCTATGTTAAAGGACTCAAAATTTCAAGCCTTTGATTCATAGAAGAAAGAAGGGGGTTCAAATGCAATTTGAAATATTTTGACTTTGATATTTTGTTATGAATTTCCAGGTAATTTATCATATAATAAATATGATATGCATGATATTTTATTATAAAAATATTGTGTCTGTGTGTTCCCATATGTTTATTCATTAAGTGACTGTTATGCTCTCAAATGTTGTCAGGCTCAGAGATTAGATGATCAAAAAATTACTGAGAATCAAAGTTAAGATTTTCCAATAAGAACATCAAGAACAACTTGCTATTCCATCTATTAACACATGCCATTTTTCATAATGCTATTATTTAAATGCAAAAAATAATGAAGCATACAGGTAAATTTGCAGAATTCTACATCACAAATGTATCCTACTAAGTTTTGTCAAATGATCATAGCTAAATTTATATAAAGTAGTTGAGAATCTACATTTTTAAGGGAGCTTGAATTATTTTTCTTTTAATCCTTCTTTTGTGGGAAGAATTACAATGCCATTTTAAGTAATCTCTTTTAATAAATAAAGCAAATATAAATACTTCAAAAATAAAACTTCCTCTACCTAGTCTTGATAAAGTAGTCCATTTTATATGAATCATAATTGCACTAAGTGGAAATCCATTTTAATTTAGGAGAATGTACTTAAGATCTGAAATGAGATATATGTTTCTGCCAAAATTAAAAGAAAATTTGGTTTTCTTGGGTATATATTATTTGTTTCAACTAGGAAATTTAAAGTATTTCATGTTGGGGCGCCTGGGTGGCTCAGTGGCTAAGCCTGCCTTTGGCTCAGGTCCTGATTCTGGAGTCCCTGCATCCAGCCCTTTGACAGGCTCCCTGCTCAGTAGGGAGTCTCCTTCTCCCTCTGCCCCATACCCTTCTCCTGGGTTTTCTCTCTCTCTTCAATAAATAAGTAAAATCTTTAAAAAAAAGTATTTCATGTTGACATCTTTATTTTGCATTTATTAATTTAAAAAAATTTATAACATACTAATATGATTCTTATGGTCCAATATATTTGAAAGATAATTTGCTTTTAAACATCCCTTATGTATTTATGATTTATAATTCTAGATTACAAGAACTAAACATCCAATTATTTTGTGCATTAATTTCTTACCAGTTCACTTATGAAAATTCATTAAATTTGATATTTTTACTTGTTTTTCATTTTTTGTTTTGATATTGCAATTGAGAAAATAATTTAATTTTGATACTTATTATTTTATTATTTTAAGTAGTTGACTATATAGGCAAATAGCCTTAAACTACCCTGATGTATGTTATTATTATTAATGCTAATGAATTGGTAGAAAGTGTAAGTTATCAATATAAAAAATCTTTTCAATGTACTCCTTTTTCCTATATTTTTAATTTAAATTTTATTATTTAGATAGTGTATGTACATCTAAGGGCTAACTATTAAAAACATTCCTGAAGAATTAAGCTATATTTCTGCCATGATAGCAATATTAAAATGTGAAAGTCAATTTGATATGCAAGAAATGCATAGGAGGGAACATTTAACATTGAAAAACTAATGTAGGTCTGGTAGGGTTCAAAATATCAGTTAACTATGGCAACAATTTTAATAATATACTATCCACATGCATTTTCAAATATTTCTATGACATTGCATTATTATTGGAAGAAAGCCATTAACAAATAGTCATTATTATTGAGATATTCAATGTTGTAATATTTGTGGCAAATATGCAAATTATCCTGAACTCTCATCTTAATAGCAAGTAGTTAAAAATTCTATTGTGAAAGATATTCTTAATTTGAGAGTGTAACTAAATTTACTTCATTTAACTTATAAATTGGTTAAATAATTATATGTGTGTGTGTGCGTGTGTGTGTGTAAAAAGACAGAGGGACTCAATCAACTCAAAAGTATATTAGCACATCAAATGCTCATTAATATTTTAAAAGAGCAGTGTTTCATGTAATTTACATAATGTTATTTTATAGCCTAATATTGGTAGTAATTTAATATTTCTCATTTGAAGTATTTTTAATCAGTATACTGAATAATTCTCTCATGTTAATTATATTCTACATTGTTTTGTTATTCTTTTTATCTAGATTTTTAATATTATTTTCTAAATAACTTAATTATACAAGTTATTTTATAATAATCAAGATGACTAAGAAATAAACTTGATTGTTACTTTAGATTATCCTAAAATATCTGGGTAATTATTACTTTTACACATATAACTCTGAATGTTTAAATATTTTATGTAGTTAGCAGACATTGTAGCGAGTAATTATTGTCAGCATCTATACTTTCCTTAAATGTGATAAGAAAAATTTTAGCCTAAGGCTATCTTCTAAATTCATGGAAGTAAGGATTTATATATTTTTTACATCATGACTTAAGACTTTAGTACTATTTTATAAGTAATTTATGTACTTATGATTCTAAGTTAAACATACATTAACTAATATGTGGGAAAATATTTATGGGGCACCAGGAAAAGGCAAGTGCTGTTTTTAGTAATCACAGTTACATTGTATGTCCTTATTTATACTTTTGCACAGTAAAATGTTAGTAATTAATGCAAAATCAGTTCTTTGCTTTAAACAAATAATCATCTTAGCACCAGTAACAAACGAATGGATTTTACTTATTTTGTTATATTTTGATTAGCACAGATGACTATTGCCTTTGGGCAAAATATATATGATGTTACAATCATTAGCACTGGAACATGGGGCTATTATAATAATTTCAAATAATGAAAAAAAGAAGCAATTTACATTAAGATCTACTGCTCCTTTAGGAAAGACACTGAAAGCTAATCTTATAAGCACTCACTAAATATTAATTCATGAAGTAATGTGTATTTAATTTCTTATTATTATCTCATCATTCAAACCTTTCAAATCAATCCCTACTTAAGTTAATAGATTATGACTATTAAAGGGCTCTCCATAAAACCCTTTGTTTTTGTTCTGGTTATATTGTATATATGTTTTTAACCTGATATAAGTCACAACTATCAATGTATTTATGAAATGTAATGTTTATATAGATACATTCGATTACTGCTAAGCATATATTTAAGTACGTTAGTTCTAAAAAGCTAATAATACTTAAGATGACACGCTAATACATTTTTGTCATGGAAAATAATCAAAATTCTGAATTTGTCAGTGCTTTATGTTTTCAGAGAAACTCTAAAATAAATATAAACTTCCCATAAATGGCCCAGAATAATTGATTATCAACAAGTGAACCAAAAAAACTGAATATAAATCCCTGAGTACTACATATAGGGAATTTTTGTTAGGTAGTCTACCTGTAATCAGGGATGTCAGATGCTAAAAAATTAGACTGACAGGATCAATTTTAATCATCGGACAGCCAATTTTTTTTTCATTTCTTCTTTTTTAAGATTTTATTTATTTATTTATTTATTCATTTGTCAGAGAGAGAGCACACGCAGGGGAGCAGCAGGCAGAGGAAGAATCAGGCTCTCTGCTGAACAAGGAGCTGGATGCAGGACTCGATCCCAGGACCCTGGGATCATGACCTGAGCTGAAGGCAGACCACTTTAACCAACTGAGCCACCCAGGCATCCCTGGACAGCCAAATTTTCAATGCTAGGAGAATTAAAGGGTTTTCAGAGCCTACTTTGTTAAAATGCACAGGTGTAGAATGAAATACCATTTAGTCTGTGAAAGTCTTTTCCCTCTCTAGCCATTATTAAGAGTAAGTGCATTTCACAGAAGTAAACGAGAAAATCTTAAACAACTAACATCCTCTGAGTTGGAAATAGTATTATTTATAATTTTATGTGCATAGAAATACACATATATATAGATATGTATATATATATATATATGATACATATATATGATTTTAGTATTTTTTACTGAGCACTAGCATGAAAATAGTTGAAGCTAAAAGTGGCAATTGAAATGATATATTTAGAAACACTTAGGGGAACCTGAGTGGCTCAGTCAGTTGTGTCTGCCTTCAGCTCAGGTCATGATCTCAGGGTCTTGGGATCAAGCCCCACATCAGGCTCCCTGTTCAACAGAGTTTGCTTCTCCCTCTCCCTCTGCCCCTCTGCCTGCTTGTGCACTCTCTCTTTCTCTCTCTTTCTCAAATAAATAAATAAAACCTATTTTTAAATAAACAGTTAAAACATATTAAATGCAGTAAAAAGAAATTACTTTCATAAGTAATTTTGATATTAATATTCAGAAGTAGACAAGTAGTACTATATCTGTACTGATGGAAAGTTTATTTACATAGATTTTCTGTGATGACAGAAGAGTAACTCATCTCTTCTATTTTATTAAATCCAACATCCACCTAAATCTCTCAGTCAGCCTGATAGGGTGACTTGGTGGTTTAGTTGGTTAAGCAGCTGCCTTAGGCTCAGTCATGATGATAGAGTCCTGGGATTGAGCCCCACATTGGGCTCCGTGCTCTGTGGGGGAGACTGCTTCTCCCTTTCCGTCTGCCTGCCACCCCCTGCTTGTGCTCCCTCTCTCTGTCAAAAAAAATAAAATCTTTTTTTTTTTTTAAATCAGCTTGATAGTTAATAAAGCTCTGAAAAACTTCAGGATTAAAAAAAAAAAAAAGTTCTCAGTGCCTTCTGGCTTCAGTGGCCCCATGTAATAGCCACAGTTCCAGGCAGTACCCATGGTACCAGGCTTCCAGAGGGCTTCTATGGACTCAGGCTCATAGCATATCCCAATGTCAGTCTTCTTTCATGGCTAGGTCTCCTGGTGGCCCCAGGTTCCCAATCACTTGCTTAGAACCCAGGCTACAGGCAGGTTCTTAGGAACCCAGACTCCTGGCTAGGCCCAGCCAGGCTGACTACCAGAGATCCAGGCTTTTGACCCACCAAAGCACCAAGCCAACTTCCATGTACACATGGTCCATAGCCCACCCCAGTGTCATGCTGGTCCTTGAGGACCTAGATTTGAGGCTGCCTCTACTTGTCCCAACAGCAAACCTGGCCCAGATAAAAGAACTTTCAGGCCAGCTCCCAAGGTCCCAGGCTACAGGCTGACTCCAGAGGCCCCAAGCTCCATGCTTGCTCTGGCACCAAGGTAAACACAGTATCCCTAGTATCCCTAGCTTCCAGCTTGACTCTGATGAAAGCAGCCTCCCAAACCATCCTGGGACCAAATCAGGCTTTAAGGACACAGATGCCAAACTCAACCCTGGTACCTGAGACCCACATCCACTTATGTAGGTCCAGGTCTCAAGCTAGTCACTTCAGACTCAAGTGCCAGACCCACCCCAGTGATCCCAAGATCCAGGTACCCCTGAAGACTCAAGAACCAGGCTAGTCACATGTATACCAAAGTACCAGGCCCACCCACCTGCTGACCCTAAACCAGATCTCACCACCCAAGGACTCTAGCAGGAAGCTTGTACCACCAGTTGACACACCCAGAATCTTCAGATGGGCGGACTGGTGAAGGACTTTGCCTGCCAAAGCCAGTCTATAAAGACTGGAAGAGCCACCTACTTCCTTGAATGCATAAACAATAATGCAAAGCTGCAAGGATCATGAGCTAAGAAAATATGTCACCACTAGACATGCCTTAGAAGAAATGCTGAAAGTTGTTCTTCAAGCTGAAATGAATGGACTTGAATTAGTAACATGAAACCTTGAAAGTATAAACCATACTTGTAAAGCCAAGTATACAGTCAAATTCAGAATATTTAAGGAGCACCTGGGTGGCTCAGTGGGTTAAAGCCTCTGCCTTCAGCTCAGGTCATGATCCCAGGGTCCTGGGATTGAGCCCCACATCGGGCTCTCTGCTCAGTGGGGAGCCTGCTTCCCCCCTCTCTCTCTGCCTGCCTCTCTGCCTATTTGTGATCTCTGTCTGTCAAATAAATAAAATCTAAAAAAAAAAAGAATATTTAAAACTGTAATGTCATGATGTGTTAATCATGTAACTCTAATACAGAGATTAGAAGACAAAAAAAAGAAGACAAAAATTTTAAAGATAATTATTGCAATCATCATGAGTTAATGGATGTACAGTATACAAAGAGGTAAATTGTGACATCAAACAAAATATGTGGGGAGTAAAAAAAAGTAGTTTTTGTATGTGATTGAGATTAAGTTGCTATCAGCTTAAAATAGACTTTTATATTTATATTTATATTTATAGGTTGTTTTATGTAAGCTGCTTGGTAACCACAGAACAAAAACCTCAAGTACATATACTAAAGAAAATAAAAAGGGAAAGCATAACATTATAGAAAACTATTAATTCACAAAAAGGATAACTAGAGAGGAAAAAAGGAATGAGGGAAATGCAAAACAGCCAGAAAACAATTAGGTGGCATTGGACATCCTTACCTATCAATAATTATTCTAAATATAACTGGATTAAATTATCCAATCAAAAGGTATAGTGTGACTGAATGGATTAAAAAATAAGACCCAACTCCATACTGCTTACAAGACACTCACTTAGGCTTTCAGAGCACACATAGTCTCCAAAAGGAAGGAATGGAGAAAAATATTCCAAGGAAATGCAAACAAAAAGAGACCAAAGGTAGTTATACTTTTATCAGACAAGATAGACTTTAAGTCATAATGGTAACAAGAAACAAAGATGGTCATTATATAATGATAAATGAATCAATTCACCAAAAGGATACAATTATAAATACATTGTGATAATCATTTTCAACATATATGTGCATCACATTTTACACCTTAAATAAATGATATGTGTTAATATCTCAATAAAATTGGGAAAGGGAGAGATAAGAGAAGCTGAAAAACTTTTGTTTCACTTGTTTTCCCATCATTAAAGTATCATTTTATTTTATTTT
>NW_019154099.1:25763068-26053440 GCF_002288905.1 Enhydra lutris kenyoni | reverse complement strand
GAGGTTGTGGAGGTTGGAGATGAGCTAAGAGGAGCAGAACACATAAACTCCCAGGGAGGCAGCTCCTATTGGGCCAAGTGTGATTCTAGAGAAGGGATAGATGGGACCAGTTAGATGATATCACTAGCACTAGGGACCTAGTTGTGCCTCATAAAGAGGGTCTGACCAGGGTAAACACAAATTCCAGTACAAAAGGAAAGATGGATTTGGTGTCATATTTGATATAGACAATGAAAGAGAAGGCAACATAAATAGTGACTTCTTAATATCTACTCTAAAAGTTCAATATGTTGGTGGTGTACCAATTAGTAACAGAGAGGTCAAAATGAAAAAAATAATCTTACAGGGAAGACTCAGAATTTAGTTTAGAGCATCCTGAAATACTACTGGGCTATCTGGTGAGCAGTTTCTATAGGCGTTCAAGATACATTGCAAGATTTAAAACCACCATAATGGTAATAATTAAGACCATGCTCCAGGATGATTCTGAAACAGTGAGTGTTAAAGCAAAAATTTAGAGGTCTGAGAAAAAACCTAGGGTAATGAAAGAGTCAAGAAATAAGAGTAGAGAGAGAAGTCAATGAATCAGAGGTAAGCTGAGATAAAGTCTGTACTGCCTTAGCTAAAAAGGGGATTTAAAGAAGAGGAGGAGGTCAACAATGTCAAACACTGCCAATAAATTGGAGTACAGCTAGAAAAGTTGAATAGATTTGACAGGAAATAAATTTGTGATGACCTCAAGGAGAGGTTTTCCAGAATGGCTGCATGCATTCACATATTTATGCATTTTCGGCTCTTGCTTTCCTTGCATTAATAGAATTTATATACATACATATAAAGATACTACTTTCTGTTATGCATTAAATCCCTCCTCCAAAATCTAATTCCCATCTCATGTGTCACTTAATCTTAATGCAGTATTAACTTGTTTGCTCTTCTGTTAGTGAATGAAAGAATATAACATGTTTTGTATGTTATACTTGATTGAAAAAATTCCATGTAATTAAGATTTAATTCTACAGGTCACATATTTTCCTCTATATGGATGTGTCCCTGTTATGAATAAAGCCTTTCTGTATGTAAGATTAAACTGGTTAACTTTATATCAATATACTTGTTGTGCTCTAGGAATAATATATATCTCTCTGGTTTATGACAGCTTATTTTCATAGCATATAATATCATATTTAGTTCTTTTGACAAAACTGATTTGACACTGATCTATCTAATTGGTATGTAGTAAATATTTGAAGACACCTGTGTCTACATAATTTTGTCAGATTTTGAGAATATAAAGATATAACAGGTTTAGTTACTAATGGCTCAATTAAATGTGTAACCAGTTGATAACTTTAAGTATTTTCAACATGTTTCCACCCTAGGCATTAATATTAATAGGGTAGCTAAAATCATGGATCCTATAAAGTACTCTTTACATGCATAAAGTATATATTGAAGGATTTTTTTTTTTCAGTTAAAAGAATGTTTCCTTTTTTTTTTTAAGAAGTAATGTTTCTCTTTGTTGAAGTTAACTTTTGCCATGCCCTTCACCTATATAGAAATAAGATTACCTATATAGAAATCTATATAGGTAGAAATTTTGGAAATCTATAGATTACCTATATAGAAATAAGATTATTACAAAATAAGTAATTGAAAAAGAATATCTCCAGATTTGAAAACTATGAAAGCTTTTAGGTAACAATGCCATGTGTTGACCTTTATTCCTCTCTTTTCCCTTACAATGTTCTTAGAAAGAAGTGCATCTGTGGCACCTGGGTGATATAGTTGGCTATATCATCTGACTCTTGGTTCAGCTCAGGTCCTGATCTCAGAGTTGTGAGATCACACCCTAAATCAGGCTCTGCACTCAGTGTGGAGTCTGCTTGAGACACTATCTCCTTCTCCTTTCCCCTCACCCTACACACTCTATTTTGCTGTCTAAAATAAATAAATTTAAATCTTAAAACAACAACAACAACAAAATGGGTCCACAGTTTACTGTTGTTTAGCTTACAGATGTAAACATCACATTTGGTTCTTTTGACATATACCCCATCACTTTGTAACATTTCCTCACTTTCAAGAACAGAAGATGTTCTAGGTTCATCTTGTGCTTTCCGTATTTCAGCCCTGTAGTCTTTTTTTTTTTTTTCCAAGGATCCCTTAATGTACATATACATGCACCAACAGTATTTCTATTTTTTTAATTTTTTAAAAGATTTTGTTTATTTATTTGACAGAGAGAGAGATCACAAGCAGGCAGAGAGGCAGGTAGAGAGAGAGGGAAGCAGGCTCCCCACCGAGCAGAGAGCCCAATGCGGGGCTCCATCCCAGGACCCTGAGATTATGACCTGAGCCGAAGGCAGAGGCTTTAATCCACTGAGCCACCCAGGCAACCCCCCGACCTTTTTTTTTAGATTTTATTTATTTATTTGACAGAGAGAGAGATCATAAACAGGCAGAGAGGCAGGCAGAAAGAGAGGGGAAGCAGGCTCCCTGCTCAACAGAGAGCCCAATGTGGGGCTCAATCCCAGGACCCTGAGATCACGACCTGAGCCAAATCTATTTTTTTTTTAATTTAGAACTGTAATTTTACACTGATATGTCTGATTTTAGTCCAGAGTCATAGGATTTATTTTAGTCTCCATTTACATATTTGTAACACCATTTTCCATCAATGAGTAACCTTTCTCTGATTGTCTTTAAGAATGTACTAATTTAATCTGTTCTATGCAGAAAGAAGTTTCAGAATTTCTAATTTAAACAACTATGAAAAACATACCTCTTAACCACAATGCATTTTTTTTAATAGTTCTTATTTTTTGGAATCAGAATATATTGTCAAAACTTTTACTCAATGTTTTTGAAATTTATATTTCCACTTAGGATTTTAAAGATAGATTTATTTGTTTATTTATTGATTTTAGAGCTAGTGAAAGTGTACGCATAGGGTGGGTGGAAGGGAGAGGGAGACGCAGACTCAGCACTGAGCATGCAGCCTGGTGTATGACTGATCCCATGACCCAAAATCAGGACCTGAGCTGAAATCGAGTTAGACACCCAACACACTGAGCCACCTAGGCATCCCTCCACTTAGGAAAAAGTACATGAAAAATCTTCACTCCCCTTAAAATGACAACAAATCATCAAAAAATGAAATATTTATATCTTTTCTTTAAAGCTATCAGAAACCTGTGGCATAAGCAAGAGAAGAAATTTAAATAAGCAAAGAGGAGAATGACATTCCCTTCTTAGCCTCAATTTTTTTTTAATGACCATTATACAACTGAAAATTGCAATACATTGGGAAAAACAGAAGAATGTAATTCGTTGTCAAGAGTAAAATCAGTAAGTGGAAACCAACCTAGAGATGATTCAGGTGTTAAAATTATCAGTAAAGGGCTAAAGCAACTATGAAAAGTAATTTAAAATATCTACAGGAAAAGATAAATATAATGAATAAAGCAGTGGGAATATTAAGAAAGATTTGGAAAAATTCAAGTCACTAAAATTCATCTACAGTAAAACACAGAGTAGAAGAAAAATTGAGAGAAGATGAACTAAGACTGAACAACCAGTGAGGCACTGTCAGTTAGTGAAACATATATGTAATTAGAGTCCTAGAAAGAGAACGTGAATTCTAAATTTGGAATTTGATAAAAAAATGTCCATCCACGGCTCTAGAAAGCTTAGAAAACCATAATCAGGGTAAATATGAATAAACCACACCTAAGCATATCAAATTGTTAAAATCCTAAGATAAAGAGGAAAAAAAAGTAACAACAATTAGATATAAAGGACATAGTAAATCAGGAAAACAATTATACGAAAACAGCTGATTTTCTATTAGAAACATTGGAGCCTAGTTCATAATAGAATGTTATTTACTTAGTCCCAAAAGCTAGAATTCTATATCAAGAGAAAATAACTTTTCAAGATATTTCCAATGCAGCTAAATAAAGACCTTTATAGATAAATGAAAATTGGGAGAATTTATTGTTATCACACCTGCAGTACAATACTAAAAAAAATTTCTTCCAGTTTAAGGTTATTGATACCAGATAAAAGTATACTTCTTCAGAAATGAATAGCGCCCCAGAAAAGGTGAAGAAGGGGATAAATATAAAATAAATTTTTACTTTCACATATATGATCTTCTTTAAAGAAATTCTTGGTTGACCAGGATTGGGTAAACAGAATTATGCTGTTGTAAGGCTCTTATAATATTCATGGTAGTATAATTTTATTTGATGATACTGCTATTAGTTAAAGATCAATATTACAATCTTTGGACAAAGTCAGCAAACTTCTGTGCAGGGGTGAAATCTTATTTTACAAAGATCATGAGCTAAAAGTTATTTTTCTAATTTTAATCAACTGAAAATTATTTTTTGAAAAAGAACTGTGTGATGGACTATATATGTGACTCTCAGTGCCTAAAATGTGTAATATCTGCCCTTTTATAGAAAAAAAATTTGGATCCCTACTCAAGAACTACTGATATTAAAAAAAAACTTTCATCAATATGCAAAAAGGATGTAGCTAAAATGTTAATGAGTGAGATTATTTTTTAAAAGACAATAAAAAGATTCACCCAAATGAACAGAGAATATATATGTAGAATTAAAGCCACATGTAATGTTATATACATTACTATACATCAATAAATTTTAGAACCAAGATAAAATGTGTAAATCTTTCAAAATGTGAAATGTAAGAGTGGATAATGAAGACAGAGCACAAAAAATAATCCTTGTAGTTTATTAAGTAATTAAAATGAGATCATGTCACCTTTTCTCAAAATAGTCAAATCAAGATATTTTTTCAGGTAAGTTATGGAACATCTTAAGGGAAAAATTAATTGCTTTCTTCTATAAATCATTATACAAAATTAAAAAGAGTTGAAGTTGCCACCTCATTTTATGAGGCTATGTAATATTAACTCAAAAGTCTGATAAGAAATTACTACAAAAGAAAATTATAGATTTATCTCTCTTGTGACTATAAATAGAAAATCCTAAAGATAATTTTGATTGAGATAAAAGGTCTTTTGTGAATTTTAACACCCATATTTTATAATAGTTGTTAATAAAGCTAGAAACTGAAGGGGACTTTCTGACATGGTAAATTTACATAGTAATACACTCAGCAAGTATCTTACTAAAAGGAGAATCTTTAGATTTGTTCCTTTGAAGATAGAGAAAAACAGAAATCCACCCCCCCACCCCGCCCCGGCACAGTGACTGTTCAACACACCACTGGAATACTAGAGGTCCTGGATGAGGTTTTAAGAAAATCAAAAGAAAAACAGTTATAGAAAACAAACAAGAATAATGTAAAATGGGATTATTTGCCGGTGATATAATCATCTACCCAGAAAGAAAAATAGCAGAGTCAAAAGAACTAGTAAGATAATTCAGTAAATGTGCCAGATAAAAGATATATTTAAGAAAGATTCAACTAATGAATTTTAAACCAATAAAAACCAACACAAGGGGGCACCTGGGTGGCTCAGTGGGTTAAGTCTCTGCCTTCGGCTCAGGTCATGATCCCGGGTTCCTGGGATCGAGCCCCACATCGGGCTCTCTGCTCACCAGGGAGATTGCTTCCCCCTTTCTCTCTCTGCCTGCCTCTCTGCCTACTTGTGATATCTGTGTCGAATAAATAAATAAAATATTAAAAAAAAAACACAAGAAGATTTTTTTTAAAAAGTTACTACACATAATGCCAACAACACTTTAAGGTATGAAAAAAAATCAACCAAGAATACATAAGGCAATTTTAGGGAAAACTTTAAAATTTGAATAGAAAGCAGACAGGATATCGTGAATACATGGAGAGATATTTTATACTTTTGTGCTGGGTGACTTTATATTATAAATTATACCAAAGATCACCAAAATCAGAAATTCTGTACATTTTTAATTAAAATTCCATTTAACTTATTCAAAGAACTTAACAAACTTAAAACAAAGACGAATAAAACTTCACTAATAGATAAAAATAAGACGGAGGACTTGTCTCATATGGTTATAAAGACATACTTAGACTCATAGCATTGAAAAGAATATTATATTGTCACAAGAGCAGGCGAATAAGCAAAAACAATAGAAATCTCAGAGATAGATAACTTTACATTCAGGACTCAAATTCTCAATATAGAAGCACCATTCATTCAGTGGGGAATAATCAGAGTCTTTAGTAGATAGTGTGGTTAAAAAGTGAGTATATAGACAGAAATAATTGGATTCTCATCCGAAAGGATGGAAGAACTAAATATGACAGAAAGAATGTGTATTGCAAATGAGAGAAGAAAACTAAATGGGGAGGTGTGTATTTAAAATGATAGGAGGATGGGGCACCTGGGTGGCTCAGTGGGTTAAGCTGCTGCCTTCGGCTCAGGTCATGATCTCAGGGTCCTGGGATCGAGTCCCGCATCGGGCTCTCTGCTCAGCAGGGAGCCTGCTTCCCTCTCTCTCTCTCTCTGCCTCTGCCTGCCTCTCTGCCTACTTGTGATCTCTCTCTGTCAAATAAATAAATAAAATCTTTAAAAAAAATAAATAAAATAAAATAAAATGATAGGAGGATGTTCTGTGACCAAAGGTGGTACAAAATTTCCTAACTCAGTTTTGAAAAGTATAATCTATAAGGCAATAAATAGATTGATAGATGATAGATAGCTACAGAGATACATAGATGATAGGTAGGTAGATAGAGTACCTTTGTACTGCATTTTTTTAAAGATTTATTTATTTATTTTAGAGAGAAAGAGTGAGTGAGGTGGGAGGGGCAGAGAGAATCTTAAGAAGACTGTACACTGAGTGTGGAGCCTGACACAGGGCTCCATCTCATGACCCTGAGGTCATGACCTGAGC
The DNA here is from genome assembly GCF_002288905.1 of Enhydra lutris kenyoni. Classification (NCBI taxonomy): domain Eukaryota; kingdom Metazoa; phylum Chordata; class Mammalia; order Carnivora; family Mustelidae; genus Enhydra; species Enhydra lutris. The sequence goes on along the minus strand of NW_019154099.1, from coordinate 26,046,562 downwards.
TGAAACCAAAAGTTTCAGCTTAACCGACTGAACCACCCAGGTGCCCCTGTACTACATTCTTATTGACACTTAGCATCTGCTGCTTTACATTCATGACCTAAACCGGACCCTATGACTCTTTCAGGCTTGTTCTGAGCTCAGTCTCCGACTATTTTGCTGCCATGTTTACAAGTGATGTTTGTGAGGCCAAGCAAGAGGAGATCAAGATGGAAGGCATAGACCCCAATGCCCTCTGGGACCTTGTGCAGTTTGCATATACAGGTACAGTAAAAGAATTATAGCTTCATGTTGATGTCTTGAGAATTTTAGAATTTGAGAATTTAAAGGTTAAAATGTGCTTAGTTTGTATCTTTCTCTTTTTCAGTTAAAAGGTTATCAGGGAAAAATCAGACTACCTTTTCATTTGTCATGGACTCACAGATGTATATATGTGTACATATACCCTATTCCCATCTACAAAGGTCTTAATAAGCTTATAAAAATAAATAGTCAATAGAGTGAGCTTGGGAGTGGAGCAAAGAGGTTATTAATTATTAAATAAGAATTTTTTAATGTCCATGGTGAGAGCATCAGGAAGAGAAATATATTATCCTTTTCTTTCTTTTTGGAAAGTATGGGTTGAAATAACTCTTTTCTCCTTAAAATTTATTATTTTAATATTAAAATCTTCACAGAACATTTAAGGTGGACTTGACAAACTTAGCTGAAAAGGACAATGAAGATACTTAGAGTTATGGGAATGACTACATTTTGAGATTTTTTCTTCCTGATCTACTATGTGGACATTTTCTAATGACCTTTGCATTATGTTATATTTAGTACATTCAAATAAGTTTGCCAGTTTAGCAAACATTTGTTGAACGTTTCTAAGTGTGCAAGTATCAGCTGTATCTCTGGAGAATAAACTAATGAATAAGATGTCTTCACCTTCCAGAAGCTCATAGTCTGAGTGGAGAAGAATTAGATGAGGGAATAAATATTGATATAATGTGACACCTGAAGAGTTAGAAGGCGTAAAACCTGCTATCCGAAACATTATCAGGGCTCATATTCATTTAAAACATTTTACTAATTTTCAAGATTATTGTGGTAAGGGGAGACATTATAATAAAGTCTTGTGATAGAAGCCAAGGTAGATAGTATGAATTGAACTTATATATATATATATATGTATATATATAATTTGAAATGGCATGTGGCTTATTTTGCGTGAACTCTCAATCATGCTGTGAAACAAGAAAAACTGTAGGTTAGGGATTGATGATCAAAGCAGCAGGACCCAAGTTTAAGGAGCTGTGTTTTTGTAGCGTATTTGGTTACGGGAAACAAGAGGTTGGCATTGCGAAGATCAGCTACTAGGACCAAAATGCTGTGGGACTAGTGGGAATCTGTCTTCCTGAAGGAGGATTTGGCTTCTCATAGAGGGGAGTTTGCTCCTATAACACTTAATCAGTAAATGAAGACTCTTTGAAAAGAAAAATGCTCATGCTCTGGGTGCTTTATCTCAAAGTAGTAATGTGATAGACAGACATACACATTTCCCAGCCTCAGTTATTTTTATTTATTAAATAAAATCTAATAAATAGATTCATTTATTTATTTTAAAGAAAGAGAGAGAGAGAGAGCACATGCATGCACAAGAGTGAGTTCCCATGCAGGGTGGAAGGGCAGGGGGAGAAGGAGAGAGAACTTCAAGCTGACTCCCCACTGAACATGGAGCCCTACAGAGCTGGATCTCACAACCCTGAGGTCATGACCTAAGCCAAAATCAAGAGTCAGGCACTTAACTGACTGAGCTACTCAGCACCCGACCTCAATTATTTTTAAATTATATTTTGTCCAAGCAAATATTGCACTGGACAAAGGTAAGCAAGTAGACAAGTATGTATTCAAGGCTGTTGCAATAGGGGAGAAAAACAAAGTTCAGTCTTTAATTCTGCTGAAACAAAGGGAAGGAGAGATTTTTAAGTGTTATGAGAGAACACAGACCATCGGTGTTTACTGTTTGGCTTTACCTAAAGGAAAAGTAAACATTTTCCTATCTTTGGGACATAATGTAGTTTTACAACTCAGAGCAAGACATTCACTCAAATTATACATCTATTTCCCACAAAAACTGGAAGATAGGGGTACTACTATCATCCTTGAAGCTGACATTTCAAAGAGAATGCTTCTGGGGCCTTAAGAACAAGATTCCTGGGTTGTAAAACTGGCAAAAAGGCTTTAAAAATTACTTACATCTCAGAGGGGTAGAGAAAGAACTTAACAAGTACAAGTTTTCTGAAGTAAATTCTCTGAGAAAAGGGAGACCAAAGATCTGAAGTTCAGGAAGTAGCCTGTTTACAGCTTAGTCAAGGTGAAGGCCATGAAAACCATCTTAGTCAATTTCAATCTGTATACAACCTGAAATAGTAACATAAAAAAAACTTTGGCCTCCCAACCAAGAGAATAAACATAACCACACTGTTTCCTTGAAAGGAAAGAATCATGAAGCTTACATTTTAGGGATCTTTCTAGGAACAAAAAGGCATAAATCCAACCCTTATAGTCTCCATGGCCTGGCAATCTTGCATTTCTCTTATTCAAAACTGGGTCAAAAGACACTCATCATCATGCAGCACAAAGTTGGAAAGTGTTTCAAAGCTCCCTGCTGAATGTAATGACCCAGATTTGCTCAGCTTTATGGAAGGCAGAAAGGATATAAAGTAGCCTTTCAGTTGCCACTGCTACTTTGGTCTTTGATGCAATATCCATAGCTCCCTGGTGGTTGATAAATTTCTGATTGTTGGTTTATAGAGATATTAGATTAGCAAATAATTTACAAGCTAATATTGGGAAAACTTTGGGCATAAGATAAAATACCTTATCTTTTTATAGTTTTTTTTTTTTTTAACAAAATACAACAATAGAAGAGATGTAGTGAGCAATGACAGAAAGGGAATAATAGGGTGAATCTGTATATGTGTCCATTTAGGTAGTGTGCTAGCTAGTCTCTGAGACTTTTCTTGATAGTAGGTTAAAAAGAATGCATCACAGAAGAGGGAAAAAATGAGTGAGCAGTAAAGACACTTAAAAGGTCAGCTATTTGTTTTTTTTTTTTTTTTTTTTAATTTATTTGACAGACAGAGATCACAAGTAGGCAGAGAGGCAGGCAGAGAGAGAGAGAAAGGAAAGCAGGCTCCCTGCCGAGCAGAGAGCCCGACGCAGGGCTCAATCCCAGGACCCTGGGACCACGAAAAGGTCAGCTATTTGATAATATTTTCTTAAATTTTGAGGTTTGAGAGGCTTTGGAGAAATTAAGGAAGATCAACTCTGTAAAGCATTGATAGTAGCTGTAGAAATAAAGTATTCAGTAGAGATCCATAAGATTGCTTTAAAATGATTTAAACAGATTAAAATTTCCATGAGATCTGGAAAGTCTGGAAGGTTTGAAAGAACCATAGTAGCTAATTTATTCATTAATGTAGAAATTAAGGGGGAAAAATGAAAGCGTAAAGTAGCTTGCAATAAATTCTTGACTAAGATACGCTTCAGTGATTATAAGGTTTAATAATCTTTGATTGAAGAATGAGGAATTATCCCTTAAAGAATTTCAGGTAGTAAAATTTGCACATGGTAAGTCATGGGAGACATCCTCCCCGTCTACCTCTCTTTTCTCCTACTCTAGCAAATTTGAATAAAGTGGGACCAGGGGCCTGATAGAGCTTCAGTAAGAATGAAGGCAAGTAGTTACAGATTTATTTTTCTGGTAACTAGGAAAACGGACCTAGGTACAAAGGAGGTGACTGCGGTGATGGTAATAGCTCAAGGGTAATATGAATATTTTTAAAGGAAACATATAACAATAAAAAAAGTTAATTCTAGCAATATATAAGATAGGATAAAATAACCAGTAAGGTTTTCATGTTGACAAAATTAAACAGTTCTAGTGGCATAAAGGATTAAAATACAGCAATAAAAATGATGTCTAATTATTACAGTATCAAAATTAGCTTCTTTAGGTCATTTTTTTCACACATTGTCATAGTTCAGGAATGGAAAAGAAATGAAAATTTACACTAATGTTAGAAATAATTGTATATCTAATATGAGGTTCATATCAATTTCCTAAGTTCTTACTTAGCTGTTTAAATGGTTTCAAAATTTCTTTTTAAAACTTTCCATTGGATTTTTTTAATGGTTTTCAACCAAGAAATCTGAGTATGATCTTAACTATTCATAGAGAGCAAAAAGGGCAAAATCAATAGTGCATGTTATAAGATCGGTTCCTTTTATAATTGGTGACTTACATTTAAAGTTTGAATTCTTTGTTGTAATCCAAAAGATACATAATTACAATACTGTGTATCAGTTTTCAAAATGAAACCATAATTCAGCTAACAATATTTAAACACACTGCATGAAAAGAGTCACACTAGGGACTAGAAGATAAAATACAAATTAAGACTGGATGGATACAGGTTAATATAACATAAACCTTTAAACAAATTTGGTAATGAATGAAATTATTAGAACAGGGCATAGTGAAAAAGCTCTTTACTTCTGTTTTCAAAAGCAGTAAGATCTGTGTACCACTTTCCACTTTATGACTTTCTCGGTTAGAATAGTGTCAAATACTTAAAAACAGCTTTTTGAGTATTTTCCTACATGTAATGGAGCCTCTGTTCTGTAATTTTACTCATCTAGAAAAGAAATCTGAGATAGTAGTTGTTGAATCTGTAATAAAGCCTGTGATTTAAATCATGAAGTGAAGGCTGTTCTGGAGTAATTCTACAGAACATACTTACAAGCACAGAATCAAAGAAGAAAACTTAAAATATATCTATGTCTATAGTTTATCTCATTCTACTTTCATATTATATAGAAACTTAGAGATGTATAGAACTATAGAAATTCCATCCCTTACATTATAAATTTTATAGATGAACATTTTTTTCATGGCTAAGTATGTGATGCAAAGCAGAGGCACCAAAACTGTCTTTTGTAAGAAGTGCATATTTGGTATTTCAAATAAGCATTGAAAAATCATCTAAGACAAATCAGAACTTTGTTGTTCTCTTTTGAATTAATGTGAGGGGACAGATTTTTTTCCAACTTTAAGAACCTCTGAAGTTCTTTAGGCAGTCCATCAATGAAATAAAGTAACCTGACAAAGATCAATAGTAAGACACTGAATCTATTACTAGAATGAAACATCAGAACACACATTTAATGGCATTTTCTCTATTGAATCAATGTCCTTTTGTAAAGTTATCAGTTATGTTGGAGTTCCTTGGAGCAGCTTGTGACCAAAATAGTTTGGGTAGCTTAAATCGACAACCACATTACTGTACAGTGACTTACTGCAAGTTTGGATCATGCTTCTTCCCAGTCTTACTGCTAGTTCCCTGCACAAGGCAATGGTACCTAACAACTTAAGCACATTAATGCCTAATAGTCCTTGTCCTGTAAATGCACTGAACACCTTTCAAGTGTTATTAGATGCCTACTATGTGCTGTGCCCGATGGTCTTTGGAAGACTATTTACTTAATTTCTGTCTTTATGGGACTTTCGAATTTAGGGTATAAAATAACTAGCTTTTGTGTCTTCTTTTCATATAAACATACATTTGATAGACACAGTCTAATATTTCTTCATTACAGAATGGTATAAAGCAAATTTTGAAGGCCATTACATTGGTTGTGTGTGTGTATTTAAATGAATACATATATGTAGATATACATACACACACCGCACACACACACACACATATATTTTACATGTATAATATATATATACATATTTCAATATTTGCATTCTGGCCAAAAACTGATGATCATATTGTGAAAATAAAAGAGCAAATTTAATATATTTGAAAAGGATGCTCTGGAGTTCACTATATTTTAGCGTTCTTTCAGGTTGATTGAAATTTCCTTCTGGTTTCTCTTTTATATAGTCCCTACTATCCAGACATACTTGAAAATATACTGTGTTCATTGATGCATAAGGAAATAGAGTTCTAACAAATGTGGGAGATGGGACTGCAGGGTTACAAGCAAAGTGTCAGGTCCTATAGAGAACTGATAAGGACACAGTTTAAATAAAGGAAGCTGTCCATCTAGCAGTGGTATTAAGAAGAGAGGTTGAAAATTAAACTGCCAAATGGCAAACATTTAATCATACTGAAGAGTTAACTTCCTTATTAAAAAAAGAAAGGTTTATGTGCCACTAAAGTTAATTAAAATCTTAGTACATGCTAACAAATGTTAAGATAGCTTCTGCTTACTGCCAAACATTTGAACAAAATAAATACACACACACAGTAGCCGAGATGTTTAATGTTCTGCTTTAATATTAAAAAAGCATACATCAATATAGTCAGCCTGGACTGAATATTCTAAACTCCCCTTAGAATTTTTTATTGTAATTAAACATAAATTATTGTTTCATTTTTATTACTGGTTTAATTCAAGTGGCATGAATTATGCAAGCACATTAGCACAATATTAGTTTTAAAGTTAGAACTTTTACTAGTTGGAAAATTTCTGTTCTCAATTTAAGAAATTGAGACTTTAAAGACTGGCTTTATCTATTATTTTTCTATCCATTAATTTAAAATATTGATTTAGTAATTTCCATAGGATGCTGACATAATCTATACATTCAGGAAGAAAAAAAAGTAAAAATAATAAAAATAAATCAGTTATATATTGTCATCCTATTTCTGCCTTTTCATTATCCCAGGAACCTTTATTTGCTTGTGTGTGTGTGTGTGTGTGTGTGTGTGTGTGTGTGATGAATGATATAAGCTAATTTGGAGAAATTTTTGTATCAAAATAGATAATAAAAATTATGTACATTTTCTGAATATTTTATAACATTTTGTTGTTACTGAACCGCATCTTGGCTTCATGCTATGGAATTTCAAAGACAGACTGAAAAAGAAATTGGTATGTGAAACTTAATATTTACTAGCGATAGTGGAAAGGTTATGTCTCTTCTGCCCTGTAATTCACATTTACTTTCTGGGTCCCCAAGTAAGGAAAATCTCCCAGATCTCATCTTATAATCAACTTTGTTTTCTTAAAAAATCTGCTTGGATTTTATTTTATTGTTACTCACAATCTTATAATTGTTGACATTTTTCCTTTGGGTACTAGGAATTGTATAGAGAAACTGTTTACATGTCCTTTTTGTCCTACATTTTGCTTTGGATCCTAGGAAGGCAGGTACTGACTCCTGTGTCACCGTGCATGTATGTAGAGTACACGCTGTGTATTTTTTGCATTAATCTCCTATTTGACTATATTTTTCAGGGTCACTTCACCTTCACTCTAATCCCAAAATATCTGCACACTTGATCCTGTTGTACTTGCGGGGTAGTACGTAGAATTCAACGTCAGAGACCTGTGGGGGTTTTTTTGGCCTTCACCAGGACTAACATTCAACCAAAACTCACTGAGATGATTCAGCCCAGTATTCGTTCAGATTGCTGAGCATTTATTCTAATTGGCATGTACTTACTTCTTACTTCTCAAGTATTTTAATTATATTCTTTGTGCTCCCCCAGTTTTACTTAGCGGTCTTGGTCAACTTACTTAGTTTTATAGGGTCTTAATATTACTCAACTCTAAGAAAGGAAAATGATAATGTCTAAGTAAATGAGCTAGTAAGATTATGTGGGTTTAGCATACTGCTTAGAACGTTATAAGCACTCAATTATGATGATTATTTGTAATGGGTGTTTTTATAAGTTCCATCAAATCCTTTGCAGAATCCATATAAAAAATGAAACTGGGGAGTGAATCATCACTTTGTCGACTGTTATTAATTTTAAATCTGATTTATTATATGTGTTAGTATTACAGTATGAACTCTCATCTATATATAATTTGGTATACATTTTTAGTGATTTTTTTAAACCACCTATCCAATTTTACTGTCTTATATATTTTAATTATTTTTATCATGTATTGCCTTCATTATTTTAGCATATCTTATCTCATTCCACACAGTAACAAGATGAGATGAGCAAGTAGTCAACTCTTACTGTCAGTTACAAAAATGAAAATACCTTGCTATAGAGGGCAACAAAATTCCATGGACATGGGAGCATGGTCCAGTTTTCCCACAGGCATTCCAATGTCTTTTCTGCTAGATCTAAAGGTATTCAATGTTCCGTCTGATTAACAAGAAAGGGAATGCTGCCTATATGTATTTATGTTACTACTTCCATTTTATTGCTTTCCATTTTACTAGTACCAACTGCCATCAAATATAATTTCTTCTTACAATTAATTTCCTTTTCCATAAAATCATGAATAAACTGAAGAAAGTATGTAGATGCTACAAATGGAGAATTGTGATTGATCCTAGCACTGTACCACTGATCATCCTCAGGCTGGGACATTCACAATTTCATAACTTGGCAAATGTAAGTCTAATTTTGTTTTGTTATTATTATGTAAATAAGAAGAATGATTAAAAAATACTACATGTTTAACATGTAACATTTTCAGGATGTTTTACACACATCTGTATTACTTTTCATAACATTCCCCTTTATCATGCAGTTGGGAATAATGCAGCAACAACCCCACATATGTTTCTGAACAATACATATCTTTAAAAATATACTTGAATTGAGTTTTGATTATTTCTCAATACTTTGCATTTGAAATTTGATAGTGGGGATTCTTTCTGCAGAAGTATGTGGTGGAAAAAAACAACTAAAAACAATAAACAAGCAAAAACAAGCAAATAAAACAACTCCGCTCACTGTCCCCTTTGAAGACTTCCAGAAATCATCATTTTGTCTGGTTTACCACCTTCATTCAGGCGAGACTTCCCCTTCATGTTGGAGACATGAAATTCATAAAAAGAACTCTTAAGAATTTTGTTTTTAAATGCTTTGTCTACCTTCCATAAAGGACGCTAAGGGCTATCCAACAGGGAACACATGTGAATGGTATGCTGAAGACACATCGGAAGGGAATACCTTGATCTCTTGACTCCTTTAGATTGTGTGCTTGAGCTTTCTTAGACACATTATAGCCCTGTTGTAGTCCTCTTGTACTCCTTTGCCAGAGAAAATATTCCACTAAATGACATTCGTGCAAGTCTGATGCCTGTGTCTGCCAAGTCTTCTCTTCTCTGGAGATGTTGTTTAGGAGTGTGTGTGTGTGCGTGTGTGTGCGTGTGTGTGCGCGGTGGAGAGTGGGGGGTGGGGTACTGCAGAATAAAATATCTATAAAAAATCTAGACTAGTAATGGAAGTTCAGTCTTGTGAGAAGAATTATCAAAATCACTTTAACATATAACATGTTCATTTCTGATTCATTCATGTCAAAATGTAAACAATACTTTGAAATATATGTCATTAATTATTTCATGTGTTTTCCTGGATATAGTCTACTTTCTGATAAATGGGCATTTTAATAGGACATTTTAAAATTTTCTGACAAATTATTATTTTACTTATCAAGTCAAAGAAAATATATTTAGGGCCTCAAGCACAAACCTCATTTTTTCATATGTATTTTATTTAAATTTGTCATGTCACAAACTGGCTCAAAATGGCTCCAAAGTAAAATACATTCAGGAGGGAAATAAGTCGTCAATGATGTATAGGGTAGTTTTTTGACATGTATTAGAGAGTTAACTGTATATTCCTCCAATAACACTTTGGAACTATTTTGAGGCTAAGAAATACTGATTATGATTAGGTGCTGTTAGATGTGGGGATTTCAAGAAAAATATGAATGCTTATAGTCAGAAAATGAAAGTGGTTAATCTCTGAAAATGATCTAAATGATGGAAGAAAAGGAATAAGATAATGTATTAAGCATATTTTGAAAGCCAGGATACTGCTCCAAAGAAAATTATCTGTTAAACAAACAAACATAAAAACATCTGGCAACTCAGAAGCCTGGCAGAACGGAGGAAGTTGGGAATATGGCCTCCCACGCAGGTAGAATGCTAGAACTCTTGATCTGGGCAGATAGCCAGATGATAACATATCAAAACTGTAGCCTTTATGTCCATGTCGCAGCCAGCCAAGTTAGTGCATAAAATCTTTAAGCATCCTAAGATGGAGCAACTTTGTAGATAACTTCAATTCAACCTAGTTCTATAAGAACATTCTTTTCCATAATGTTACTGTAACATCTGTCCAGTGAGAAGGTATATTTTCTTATATTTACCCTTTCAATCTTCCCTCTGTTTTACGGACTGAAGTAGAAAAATAAAGGAAGAGCAAATCTAAAAAGTCATTTACAGAAGCCACAAGACTGATTTGGTCTTAATTTTGTGCCTCAGAATCTGTGATGTATGTATAAGGCTTTGAAATTCAAAGAAAAAAGACCTGAAAGAGGCATTCATATGCAAATCAACAACACCCCTGGTATGATTTACACCCTAAGAGTCATAAGAGTCTTAAGATTCTGTTTGTAGTCATAGAAATTACATACCAATTTGTTTTAGCTTCTCAGGCACCAAGGTAGAGAAAGAAGCATAATCAATTATAAATAAAAACAAGGATTTTCCTCAACATACATAGGTTTCTAATAGTGAAATCTGAGAAGAATATTTTTGAATATTTGAATATTTATAAAACTCTGTATTATGTACTTCAGACATCTTCACTAATATGCCAAAAGTGGATATGGTAATGAATTATAAAACTGTTTCTTCTGTTGGCTGATTCAGGTTCAAATGATACTGCCCAGACACAGAGATTACTAATCATTTCATACATCAAACAGTAAGATATTAAAATCCAGGGATAAAACTCAGTTGGGTTGAAGGTACCTTTAATTTAAAGAGATTAGTATTGGGGCACCTGGATGGGTCAGTCAGTTAAGTGCCAGACTCTTGATTTTGGCTCAGGTCATGATCTCAGGGTCATGAAGTTGGGGTCTGCATGGTGGGTGGAGCCTGCTTAAGATTCTCTGTGTGTCTCTGCCTCTCCACCCATCCCCACCTCCACTCTCTCTCTCCCTCTCTCTTAGAGAGAGTGATTGTTGTTACTGATGCTGAACTCAAAAGAATGTGTTTCACCTAAAGATATCCTAAAATATTAAATTCTGTAATGGCCAAATGAGCACATGTGTAGTATATTTGATTCACCAGTTGACCAATTATGTTACTTACAGTAGAAGTTTGGATAACTTGTGTAACTATGAGTTGATGCTTTTTATTTTTTTTTTCCTCACAACCAAAATTTCCTTGAGTATTGAGTGGTAGCCTGTGTTACACTGAACACTATAGCAGGTAGTGGGAGTAGAAAAAAGTCTATGTAGTTTATTAAGGACAGAGTTATAAGCTATGATATACTGAAAATAAGGGGTCCACTTGATGGTTAAAGTCAAGTAAGTTGAACGCCTATGTATGGATGTGGGTCAAGGGATTATTCAGAAAAAGTCAAGATTATTCCCAGCAAACAATTTCTTGTTCTTTTCCGAATGATAGATATGTGAGAATACTAGATTTAAAACAATTTAGGTAAATGAGTACTGAAATTTTTAGTTCTAACCTGATACCCACTGGGCTTTTTTTTTTTTTTTTTAAGATTTTATTTATTTATTTGACAGAGAGAGATCACAAGCAGGCAGAGAGGCAGGTAGAGAGAGAGGAGGAAGCAGGCTCCCTGCTGAGCAGAGAGCCCGATGCGGGGCTCGATCCCAGGACCCTGAGATCATGACCTAAGGCAGCGGCTTAACCCACTGAGCCACCCAGGCGCCCCCCCACTGGGCTTTTTAAAGAAAAAGGTGTGCAGGTAGAATTAGAAAAATGATGGGCTTTATGATCACAACTGCCTTTTCACTGGCCCTTGCGTAGGTATTTCCCTGACTTTTCTAAAAGTGAGCCCTTAAACTCTGAGATATATTTAGTGCTTGAAAAACATAAAGCATGCTTTTCTTATGGCTGGAATCCATAGAAGACATTGTTTATTAATAAGCTCTAAGTTGATAGGATTTTCCAGGCATAGCCTGTCATTCTGTTTTCTAAAGCTAGTTTGCAACCAGGATTTTCTTCCAGATGAGAGGTGGAGAGAGGGACAAGGAAGTCAATAATGTGGTGCATATTAGAATAAGGAATAATTTAATGATAGCAATAGTCCAAAGTGCAGTAAAAATCACTTTCTTTTGGTAACTGTTAAAAAGACATGTAAGCCTACTAAAAATAATAAAATGATGTAAATCAAAACTTTCTTAACTCTCCTGCCTTTTTCAAAACACTCAAAAAATGCAGGAATTTGTTGCTATAAATAAATTATTAAGTAAATAAATAATGGGGAAAATACAAGTCTCTCATGCAGAACTTCACATCATTTATGTAATTAATTTTCCCTCAAGGAAATAGAGCATAATGGCCCATTCGTTAAGTGTCGTTATGCATAGGGTCCTCCTCCCAGAAATCATAGTATGGAAAAGGAGACAAAAGGATAATTTTACAGTGGAGAAACCTGACAAACACTACCTCTACTGTGGGGTGACCTGATTGTGCAGAGGCCAGAGGCACAGGTGGTGAAAGAATTCACCCAACACAGAACAAAAGAGATAGACATTTACTGAATAATAATAATAATAATAATAATAATAATAATAATTTTTTTAAAAGAAGAAGTTTACTGAATATACTGTAAGGGAGAGCAGCCAGAACTGCAAGGAAGCAACTTTCTGCCTGGAGGCAGTCGTGGGGGATTGTAGTTAAAAAAGGAAAGGTGGGGAGGTATGAACATATGGAAATTTCCTTTTTGGTATCTGTATCTGGGTATAAGTTACTCATTGTTCACGTAGGGCTTATAGATATTTTGAGGTGGTCACCTAATAGGCCTGCTTAATTTAACATTTGTATCATACTAACGTAAAATGTTAATAACTAGGGAAATAGGTTATATATATGCAGGCAGAGAGGCAGGTAGAGAGAGAGGAGGAAGCAGGCTCCCTGCTGAGCAGAGAGCCCGATGCGGGGCTCGATCCCAGGACCCTGAGATCATGACCTAAGGCAGCGGCTTAACCCACTGAGCCACCCAGGCGCCCCCCCACTGGGCTTTTTAAAGAAAAAGGTGTGCAGGTAGAATTAGAAAAATGATGGGCTTTATGATCACAACTGCCTTTTCACTGGCCCTTGCGTAGGTATTTCCCTGACTTTTCTAAAAGTGAGCCCTTAAACTCTGAGATATATTTAGTGCTTGAAAAACATAAAGCATGCTTTTCTTATGGCTGGAATCCATAGAAGACATTGTTTATTAATAAGCTCTAAGTTGATAGGATTTTCCAGGCATAGCCTGTCATTCTGTTTTCTAAAGCTAGTTTGCAACCAGGATTTTCTTCCAGATGAGAGGTGGAGAGAGGGACAAGGAAGTCAATAATGTGGTGCATATTAGAATAAGGAATAATTTAATGATAGCAATAGTCCAAAGTGCAGTAAAAATCACTTTCTTTTGGTAACTGTTAAAAAGACATGTAAGCCTACTAAAAATAATAAAATGATGTAAATCAAAACTTTCTTAACTCTCCTGCCTTTTTCAAAACACTCAAAAAATGCAGGAATTTGTTGCTATAAATAAATTATTAAGTAAATAAATAATGGGGAAAATACAAGTCTCTCATGCAGAACTTCACATCATTTATGTAATTAATTTTCCCTCAAGGAAATAGAGCATAATGGCCCATTCGTTAAGTGTCGTTATGCATAGGGTCCTCCTCCCAGAAATCATAGTATGGAAAAGGAGACAAAAGGATAATTTTACAGTGGAGAAACCTGACAAACACTACCTCTACTGTGGGGTGACCTGATTGTGCAGAGGCCAGAGGCACAGGTGGTGAAAGAATTCACCCAACACAGAACAAAAGAGATAGACATTTACTGAATAATAATAATAATAATAATAATAATAATTTTTTTAAAAGAAGAAGTTTACTGAATATACTGTAAGGGAGAGCAGCCAGAACTGCAAGGAAGCAACTTTCTGCCTGGAGGCAGTCGTGGGGGATTGTAGTTAAAAAAGGAAAGGTGGGGAGGTATGAACATATGGAAATTTCCTTTTTGGTATCTGTATCTGGGTATAAGTTACTCATTGTTCACGTAGGGCTTATAGATATTTTGAGGTGGTCACCTAATAGGCCTGCTTAATTTAACATTTGTATCATACTAACGTAAAATGTTAATAACTAGGGAAATAGGTTATATATATACACACACACACACACACACACACACACACACACACACACACACACACATATATATATACAAGAAGCCTCAGTACTATCTATTCAAGTTTTCTACAAATTTAAAATATTTTTAAAGAAGTTTATTTTAAAAAATTCTATGTACTTAAATATTAATTTTTAATATTATTTCAATTCTAGTGGGGTAATGATATTATTTCTCTTTCTTTCCATTGAAGATAGAGATAAATAGATGATAGATGGATAGATAGATAGATAGATAATTTAATTTACTTTATGGATTTTATAGGCAATTTTTGTAATTAGTAAAATGCATTTTTTAATGTAACTGATTTTATAGTAAAATATGGTTATACAGAACAGTTGGTAATAGGATACCACTTTTCCATTAAAATTACAAAATAAATTCACATTCTTCTATTATCTTCACTTTTTCCTCTCCATCCTATTTTACATATTTTCATTTCAATACAGTGTAAATTTAAGCATATTCTCTTCTAGAAAATCACTTTAAGTCTACTGATACATATTTGGAATACTCAGTAGCGTTAGCATTTACTTACAGTGGGATTATACATATATGTAGCATGTACTTGGAAGTACCATATTCAAAAGGCATTCCCTTTCAATTCCCAAAGTTGAGTCTAATTCTATCTAATTCTCTCAATCTAATTCATATAGGGTCAAATCAATTATTGGGGTTTTAGCTCATTGGTAGTTATTGAGTGAGGCATGGTTATGTGATACAGTTTTTGTCAAGGCAACATAGAAGAAATATTTCTGGGAAACTTTAGTAAAGATTTCTTCACTGATTCAAGAGAGACATGGAGGAAGGAATAGTTTCTCTTTCAGAGGTGTTTTCCTGTCTGAATGCGAAGCTTGAAACTATGGCAGCTATGAGGGAAACAATAAGGCATTTGAGAAGATGGTTGCTTTCTGATGATGTGTTGAGTCTTTCAATTATTTTTTTTTCTGGAGACAACTATCTTCTGAACTTGTCAAAAGAGATTATAGCTATTTCCTTATTATTTAAGAAAATTTTCTCAGGGCTTTCAGTTATTCTAGTTACAGGCTCCTTAGCTATCTGAAGTTTCATGTAGGTATCTCATATTTTTAAGCTAATTTTCTATGGAACCCAAAGTAAAAATATGTAGACTTACCCTGTTCATACATCTAACATTTGTGAATATTATGCCTTAAAAGTTAACTTTGAATGAATGTGTAGAAATATTTTTTTCATTAAGAGTATTCATGTTTTCTTTTTAGGTTCAATTTTAAATCAAATGTTTGGTAGATTTTTGCCTTTTTACCATAAAAGACTGTCAGAGAAATAGCCAGGTTCTATATACATAGAAAAAATTATATATATATATATATATATATATATATATAATGCATGACGTAGCTCAGTTTTTATGCACTCAAGCTCAACACTCACTAATACTCCATTTGTGCCTTCTGACTTTTTACAAAGGGTCTTTTCATTGAATATATTCCAAGTTGAAAAAAAATAGAGCATTTTTACTCTGAAACACACAATGCTTGTATCTTCCAGATTTGCATCCAGAGTTACCATAGGTAACTTGAAAAAATTAGTCTATAGATAACCTGTGAAAATTCAAAAATTTTCTCCTTTTCCTCTTTTTTTTTAAAGAAAAGGAGGAAGTGCCTGCTAAAATATGATCTAAATTATTATGATGTACAATGCTAGACTCAGTATTTGAACTTGGACCCTTTGTTTTTACAGACAAATAACTTACATATCCTCTGGCTTGTTACCCAGACCTAACATCGCTGAATCACTTTTCAAGTGTTGATCTGGGAAGACAAATGTACTAGCATGCACACACACCCACACACCATTTTATATGTTAGGTTTACATTTATAAGATTATTTTGACAATATGTTGATCAGGTATTTTAAGCGGTAGCATTTGAAATATAGGGCATATATGAAATTTCATAGCATATATGAACTTGCCATAACTATAATATGTTCTATATATTGTTAACTGTAAGAAAAAATAGCACACAATTTCTTTAAATTATAATCTACTATCTTTGTGATTTTGCTAGTAAAGTTTGAATTAAAGCCTTCGGAAAATAAAGGTACTAGACCACCCAACTCATCTTTGCTGACATTTAAATATTCTTTTTAAAAGCTTTATTGATGAATAATTGACATACAATAAACTGCATATATATAAGATGTACACTTTGACTTTTTGACATATGTATACACTCATAAAACCCTTGCCATAATCAGAGTAATGAATATATTCATCACCCACTTTCTGATCCATCTCGTTTATCCTCCTTGCTCCTACTCCATACTCAGGTACTGATGATCTGATTTATGCCATAATAGTGTAAATGTTTAAGAATTTTAATTAAGCTGCATCATAAGGTTTTTTATTTATTTAGTTATTTTTTTGGTTTGGTTTGTTTCACTCAGTGTAAGTATTTTGCACTCAGCATACTTAACCATGATGTTGCATATATCAACAGTTCTTTCCTTTGTATAGGTAGTATTTCATTGTAGCCCTCGTTATTTACAGTTTTGTTTTCAACAGTTTCAGCTATCCAAGCCAGATGATCCTCCTTCGGACATGATGTCAGAAGGCCAGCAATAAGGTCATGTTAGGTCACAATGCCTGCCTCATTCACCTCACTCCATCTCATTACATAGGCATTTATTATCTTACATCATCAGTAAAAGAACGGTGTGTACAGCACAAGTTATTTTAAGAGAGAGACCACATTCACACCATCTTTATTACAGTATACGGTTATAACTGTTCTATTGTGTTATTGGTTATTTTGTTAATCTCTTACTGTGCCTAGTTTATGCATTAAACTTTATCATAGGTATGTATGTATAGGAAAAACAGTGTGTAGAGGGTTAAGTACTATCCATGGTTTCAGGCATCCCCTGGAGGTCTTGGAAAATATCCCCCACAGATAAAGGGAATTACTGTACTATAGTTTGTTCATCTATTCACTTGTTAATGAACATTTGGGTTGTTTCCAGTGTTTGACTATTACAAAATAAATCTACTATAAACATTCAAGGCTTTATATCAACGTATTGTTTTATTTTTCTTGAGTTAGTACTTAGGAATGAAATGGCTGTGTCATTTGAGAGGTGAAATTGCAAAACTGTTTCCCAAAATGGATATACAATTTCACATTTCCACCAGCAGTGCTAATGCAGGTGTAGTGGTATTTCACTGTGCTTTAGTTTCCATCCACCTGAACATTAATAATGTTGAGCACTTTTCATCCATGTATCTTCTTTTATGGAACATCTGTTTAGATCATTTGCCCATTAATTTTTTTTTCTTGTTATTGAGTTTGAGACCTCTTTATGTATTCTGGATGCAAGTACTTTATCAGACATGATTTTGCAAACATTTTTTTTTTCCTGGTCTGTGGTTTATCTTTTTGTCCCTTTAATATTGTCCTTTGCAGTGATTTTTATGAAGTCTAATTTAACAATTTTTTTCTTATGGATTATGTTTTTGATGTCTTCTCTAGGAAATCTTTAACTTAAGGTCACAAAATTTTTCTATTTTCTTATAGAAGATTAATAGTTTTAGTTTTTACATTTTTACATTTAGGGCTATGATCCATCCTGAGTAATCTATTTTCTCCCATTAGCTCATCACATTCATTGTTTTGTATTCTATAAGTTAGCTTCTGTGGATAACAGTTGCTTGTCCCCAAAATTTTTGCCCCAAGGCTAATGTCTTAAAACAACAATGATTTTTTTGTTTATAAGTTGTGGCTTGTCAGTGGGCTGGACTTGGTTGAGAATTTTTTCTGCTATTTTAGAACAAAGGTCAATCATGTATTGGTGCTCAGTTGTCTGTCAGCAATATAACTATCTACCAACAAGGGGTCAGGTTGATGAAACAGGCCTGCCCTGGCTTAATGACATGATGGTCTCAAATAGAGCTCAAACACAACAGGGAGCATGCCTCTCATGGCCCTGTTTGCCTCATGTTTTCCACTTTTCCTTTCTCCTTGGTCGTAGTATATGAGAGTATTTCTGAAGGGCAAATGTGTAAAGAAAGGCATGATTTATGGCTATATACGCCTTTTATCCTGCCTGCTCTATCTTACATGAAAGTCCTCTTGTGTACCCACTGCCCTCAGTTTGAACACAAATATATTCCTCTGGAAGGGTATCTAAGTCTGCTTTCCAGAACTTGACTCAGGTTCTGACCAACAAGGATATCAATCTTAGATCATACTTACCTGTCCAAATAGTAGTCATGTGTAACGCTAAATGTGAAGGGACATAAGATGTGCCATATTTACTATACAACATTTCAAACTGATAAAAGTTACTGAGAATATTTTAATGGGAAGCTGGGCATCTTTCTTCTCACCTAAGAAATAAAATATGAATAAAAACAAAACTCTGTCATGATGGATGCATTTCTCCCTTACGAAGAGATACACTGATTTTGGGATTTATTATTACCATACATATTTCTACCTACACAAAATTGCTCTGTCACTATGTGTGTGTGTGTGTGTGTGTGTGTGTGTGTGTGTGTATAAATATAGATATATGGAGTAATTTTCATATATATATATGTACAAGTATGTACAGTATGTATATTTGTACAAGTCTCTTTTTTCCTTAAACTTCATTGTTGTTGGATTGATCCATATTGATAATGTAGATCTGGTGCATTGATCACTAGATGATTGATGTTGTATTCTATTTGATTTATGAATATACTATGCTTTATGGGATGCTCTGTGGATGGATACTATTGTGCAGTGTGATTATACATAGTGTACATCTGTAATTATAAAAATGAATAGTATTTTAAAGAACTATTTTTAGTTTTTTAAAAAAATGAATAGCTTTTCACTTGTTGAATTAATTAGAACTAGATAATCTGTTATTGTTAATATATTAGTCATCACATTTTCAAATAAAATCAATCTCCTATATAAACATAGATTACAATAATGAGATGAGTAGATATCTAGAAACTCATTGTAAAACCCAAGGTCACACTGATTACCTCCAGATATTTTATAGTTTTACATTTTGCATTGAAGTTTACTATTCACTTTGAATTAATTTTTGTATAAGGTGTGAGGCAGGGTCCAAATTAAACAGTTTGCATTCAGAAAGCCAATTGCTGCACTACCAGTATTTAAAGAGGTTTAAGTTTCTTCACTGAATTACCATTTCTGAGTAAACTTTATAAAATGTGTGGGGTATGGATTAAAATACAAGTTTCTGCCTGTGGGTATCTGATTGTACCAGCACCATTTTTCCAAAGACTATCCTTTCTCGATTAAATTGTCTAGTGCCTTTGCAAAAACTAGTTATTAATATATGGGTGGTTCTAATTCTGGAGTCTATTTTTTCCATTGATCTGCATATATTCAGACAAGTCCCAGTTTTAATTACTGTAGCTTTGTAATAAGTCTTAAAATCTGGTAGCATTATTACTTTGTTCTTTTTCAAAATTGTTTTGGTTATTCTAGGCCATCCATGGCATTTGCATATGAATTTTAGAATCATTTCTGTAATTTCTACAAAATGTCTGCTGGGATTTTGAATATGATTATAATAAATCTATAGGTTAATTTGGGGTGAACTGAAATGTTAACAATGTTACATTTTCCAGCTAATAGGCACAGTGTATCTTCAACTTCACCTACTACTCCAGCGATTCTAATTAGAATGCTGTGGTGGGATATCCCAAGACTATCTTCCCAAGTTCAGTGATTTAGTAGGATGGCTCACAGGACTCAGCACATAGTCATACCAATGGTTATGATTTATTATGGCAAAAGGATTCAGTGCAGAGTCAGGGAAGAGAAATGGGTGAAGCCCCAGAGAAACAAGGCACAAACCTCCAAAAGCTCCATTCCAAGTGCAATCACACTGGGCACACTTCATGTCCTCTTCAATGAGATGTGACAAAGCATGTGAATTGTTGCCAACCAGGGAGATTCATTAGAGACTCAGTGCCCTGGGTTTTTATGGAGGTCTGATCACATAGGCAGCATCTGCTTAGCATGTGCCAAAATTCAAGAACCCCAGAAGGAAAGCAGGTGTTCAGCATAGGCCATATTGTTTATACAAACACTTTAGGTAGAATGAACCATTTGTATTAGTTAATGGTGGGAACCTCTTTGAAATCTAAGTTTTTAGACACCAGTCAAGGGCGAATCTTACAAGCAGGCCTTTTCAAAAATAGAAGGTCAGGGCTACTGTGTTAATTTTTTTTTTTCTGCACAATTGCTATCGAAAACAGTTAATTGGGGCACCTGGGTGGCTCAGTCACTTAAGCATCTGCTTTAAGTGCAGGTCATGGTCCCAGAGTCCTGGGATCCAGTCCCGCATCAGGTATCAGGCTCCCTGCTTAGCAGGGAGACTGTTTCTCCCGTCTCCGTCTGCCCCTCCCCTCTGCTCATGCATTCTCTTTCAAATAAATAAATAAATACATACATACATATATACATACATACATCTTTAAAAAACAGAAAAAATTAGTTAAAATTAAAGGAAGTTATTCTCCCAATGTCCTGAAATCAAAATAAATGGAATCTATAAAAGGTATACCATCTGTATTTATCTCTTTTATCTGATTTTCACGAGACCCATGCTAGGAAGCATGTAACCATCTTCTTGGCAGTCTTACTGGAAGTTTTAGGTAAAATTCCTCTGAGGGTTTGAAATCATGACAATATTTTAAAAGATATAAATATTATCAAAAGTTGTTATGCATATGATCAATTATAAATAACAAATTTTAATGTGTTCATGTTATCTCCTTTATATTTCATATTTTTATTCTTATAAGTTTAGGTACACATTTCATAAATCATTTAAAATCTATAAAATACAGGTTTCTGTAACCTGTAGAATACTTCATTCTGGTGCCTACTATAATATTCATAAACCTTAAAATATAGATCAATAACTGCCCTGACATAATTTATCTTAAAATCATCCAAGCTTGTGTGAATATTTCAACTTCAGATGAATATTTTATTTGACATTATTATTGAATGATAATGTGAAATATAAACACCTCCAAGAATTGCACTGGCAAATGTCTCCTCTGCTGAGTTGACCTATGTTACTCAATGTTCTACTAGTTGATTAATAACCAAATAATAGGATCCTTGTGCATTTATCAAAATCTTGTAAGCTCAAAAGTAACTATTTTAACTTTTATTATTGATAATGTCCCACTTTTATATTAAAACTAAACTTTAGGTAGCTAATTTAAATGGAAATTAGTATATAATAAAAAAGTATTTAATTTTGTTCTACTACACTGTTCCTTTTAATTTGTTTCCACTTTACCTGCTTTTTTCTTCATTAAATCCCTAGCTACACTTGGAAGCATGCTTTAGATTCCTTTGCTGTCTTATTCTATCAGTGACACTTATAAATAAAATATAATTCACTTTAACTATTAAACATGTTAAGTTTTAGGTGAAATGTCATGTTATCACGATAACATGACATCAAATGTCATGTTATCCCCCAAAGTTATCCCCCACCCAACAGTTTACTAATTATAAAGGAAAAAAAAATCTTTAAAATGAAGAAGTCTAGTAGACACTGCCTTAAATAGGGTACCAAACTTAACACCATTCACCATGAGATCTACTCACATCATGAACCTCCCTGTATAAGCCACTAAAAAGGGTACCATATCACCTATACAGTGTCCCTGACAAAAAAGGTCCCAACTAAATGTAATCATGGGGAAGTAATATGACTAATCCAACCTGGGGAATTCTACAAAATAACTAATCTGGATTCTTCACTAATATAAATGTCATGAATGACAAAATGGTTGGAAAATGGTTATAAATTAAAGGTGATCAAAGGGACATAAGAAGCAAATAAAATGTGAGTCTTGATTAGATCCTGAATTTAAAAATAAAACCTATAAAGCACATTATTTGGACATTTGGGGAGATTTACATCATAGCAAATACTATTGTATTAGTTTTGTAAGTGTAAAAATTACATAGTAGCTATGTAGGAGAACACTTTTGTTCTTAGAGACACATGCTGAAGTATTAGTGGTGAAATATAATGGTTGGAATAATCGAATAATTCAGCAATTATAGTATAAACACACTGTGCAGAAAGATATGGCAAAATGTTAACTCTTGGTGAAATTAGGTAAAAGAGTAAATGGGTATTTATGGAACTGTTCTTGCAAATTACTATAGGTTAAAAAAATCCAGAATAAAAACTTTGGCATGGAAAAAAATAAAGGCATTCTGTTTATAAAGTTCTTTCTTCATAAATATTCTGTCCTTGAAAGATGAATTTTTAAAACTAGACAACTTTTCTAACATGCTATAGAAATACTACTGATGAAAAAGGTAGAAATCAAAAAAAATTGTAGTAACATTTTAAAGTTATAAAATATCTTCCAACTAGCAAGGATACACTCTTAAAAATTTCAATTAGGTGATAGCATATTAATAATGAAAGTTGATTAATTATTTTTCCTATACTTTTACATTTGATTTTCAAATTTGTGTAGCCTGTCTTCCAAATACACCAATGAATTAAAATATCCCTTTTATATAGAGACTGATGGCCATTATTGAATATTAGAGACTGTAGTGTAGGAAAATAAAACACTATTACCCCAGAAAGATATCCGAAGTTCTCAAAATTTTGCTATTAAGTGGAGAACACAGATACTTATTTTGGGGTAATAATAATTAAAACAGAATGTGGTGGGGGCGCTTCAGTGGTTCAGTCAGTTAGCCATCTGCCTTGCACTCAGGTCATGATCCCAGTATCCTGGGATTGAGCCCCAGGTCAGGCTCCCTACTAATCTCCCTCTCCCCGCTCAAATTCTCTCTCTCTTTCTCTCTCAAATAAAGAAAATCTTAAAAAAAAAAAAAAAAAACTAAATGTGGTAAAGTTACATAAAGACAGAAGAGTAGAAAGAAAATGAATCCATGATCAAAGAAAAAGAATGACATTATTAAAACTCAGGAATAAAAATTGATGTTTATGAATTAATTAAAAATACTGTAAAATGAATAATTCCCATTGGTAGATCTTTTACTATTAAAATTTATTTAAAATTTTAGTAAGTCAAGGTTAAAAAGTATATAAGATAAAGCAAAAAAATTATCTATGAGTTTAAAGGTAAATATGAAAATATTATAAATTTCAATGCAAATAATTCTTATGGAGAGAACTAGAAGTAAAAATAAAATATTTCTAAAATTTAACATATCAACTTTAAATAAAATATAAAATATACTGGAGAGAGAATTAGTGAATAGAATGTATAAAGAAATTATAGATATGGAGGAGGGAATTATTTGATCCAATACATGGCACTTGATATAGTCTCTAAGAGAGATGAAAAAGCAAAGGTAAGGAGGAAGAACCATTTCCATAAAAATAGGCAATACTTTTCCAGAATTTTCATATTTAGCAAGGTCAATAATTTATGAGCAAAATTAACAAAAATAAATTTTCTAAAAAACTCCTGTCCATTACTATTACTCTATATTATGCATTAATAAGACTCATAAAAGTTGATTCTCTGAAATGATTAAACAATCCACTGAAAAATAGGTTAATTTAACAAAATAAGGATGACAGAAGGCAAAAATAAAAAATCCATGGTATAAAAAAATTCCAATAATTTTATATACACACTAATTAAAATAAAATTAAAACTGTACA
Organism: Enhydra lutris kenyoni; assembly: GCF_002288905.1. Classification (NCBI taxonomy): domain Eukaryota; kingdom Metazoa; phylum Chordata; class Mammalia; order Carnivora; family Mustelidae; genus Enhydra; species Enhydra lutris. The sequence goes on along the minus strand of NW_019154099.1, from coordinate 26,022,660 downwards.
ATTTAGAGTAAATTGGACTGCAAGAATCAATAAAACCAATAAAACAATAAAAGTAAAAATATATTTGAGTACTGGAGTTTATTATTTAAGTATTAGTAGCTTAAGTATTGAGTATCATTATTTGAAACTAGTAGCTCTTGGTTTAGAGCTCAGGTACCGACGTTCCTTACTCTTTGTGCATCGACCACCCACCAGGGGTTTATGTCATCTTTACTTTGCTGGTAGAAGAGAAAGAGAGCTTGGATGAAGGACACTCACGTCACAGATGCCTTGGTGTGGTAGTAACACACATCCCTCTACTCATAGTCCACAGACCCATATCATGATGTTAACATGTGGCCTGACCCTGTGTCCAGGAAAACCAGTGAAGCTATTTCTAGTGAAGAGTAGCAGTCTATGCCACAAAAACTAAGATGGAAAAAGCCATCCGTATGACTTAGAAATATTCAATACTGAGTGACAGATAGAAAATCTGAGCGGTAAATAAACCTTATAAAGATGTGTTGAATTGCTAAATAAAACCTAACCCCAAATAGTTAAGCCCAGAAGTCTTCACAGGAATGTTTTACAAACATATAGAAATAGCCCATTCATTAATAAATTTTTCCAGTAGTTAGATAAAAGAGGAAGCACTTAAAGAACTTTTTTTTTAAGTTAACTGAGAAGAAAGAAAGAAAGAAAGAAAGACAGACAAAAGAAAAACTACAGAAAATTATAATCATGGGTATAATGAGTTAAATACAATATTAGCAATCTACAATACATGTATTATATATGTATATATAAGTATCATCATGCATTTATTCATTATCCACACATAGGCGTTTTGTATTAATATACACATGAATGTATTGTCAGAAACTTCGTGAAAAGCTTGTGAAACTTACTTGTTACTCTTTTATTTTCCTTAATTCACAACAAAAAGGACAATCATAGTTCCTACTGAAGTGGACACAGATATTTCATACATACTAGATGATTTTGAACATTACATGAAGTAAGAAATGCAAGATGCTTAAAACAGTTGTTGGCCTTTAGTAAGTTATATTTATCTTGGGTATGGGTCTAGGTTCAGGTCATTTCTAGCAGATTGACCTAATGTTTAAATAATACAGTGGTACATGGTTTATTGTTTGTTTGTTTTTGTTTTTGCTTTTGTTTTTGTTTTGGTACATGGTTTAAACAGAGTTCCGTAATTCTCTTCGCCTCCTGTTTAGGTTGCTTGGAATTAAAGGAAGACACCATTGAAAACCTTCTTGCTGCTGCGTGTCTTCTTCAGCTTCCTCAAGTAGTGGAAGTGTGCTGCCATTTCCTCATGAAGCTGTTGCACCCATCCAACTGTTTGGGGATCCGAGCCTTTGCAGATGCTCAAGGGTGCATTGAGTTAATGAAAGTGGCCCACAGCTACACAATGGTAAGGAGATTTAATATTTTAATCATAGAGGCAGAGCTGTATTATCAGAGGTTAAAACAATTACTGTCATTGCATCGAATGACTTCTTTCTGTTTAAAATGAGTTCTACAAGCTTGGCACATTTCTGTTATGGGGCACAATGTGGTACGTAGTCTTTTATAATAGCAAAGTTAAAAAAAAAAAGGCTGTTCGTAATGGACTTTATATCTGCATTGCCTATAAATTGTAAGCAAAGCCATAAAGCAATTATAGACTGGTTTAGATTTTAGAACTTGTTTAAATGAATCCTTCTTATTGCTCCCAACAAATCTCTCTTTTTGTATCTACTTCCACAGCTGCCATTTTTTGTTCCTTTTCTTTCTAGTAAAGAGCTACCAATCTGTTCCACAAAAAAACTTCTCTTTTTCCTTTTTTTCTTACAACCTTTTTACTATGTAATAAGTTCTATCGACAAAATTCAGTGTTGAAGTCTCACCCACAATGTATTAGTATGTGGAGATGGGGGCTTTTGGTTGCACTTAGGTTTAGATGAGGTCTTGAGGGTGGGTTCCTCACGATGAAATTAGTGCCCTTATACGGAGAGACACCAGAGAGTTTGCCTCTTATCTCTCTCCACCTTGTGAGGACACAGTGAGAAGGTGGCGATCTACAAGCCAGTAAGAGAGCCTTCACCAGGGACCCCAATCAGTCTACCCCTTCATCCTAGATTTCCCAATCTCCTGAATATGGGAAAGAAATTTCTGTTCCTTAAGCTACCCAGGCAGTAATATTTTGTTATAGCAGCCCGGGCTCACTGATACATTTTCATCATAGCACATTATGTTTGGTATAGCTTTGCCTATATGATTTGTGGAAGAAAAAATCACACTTACAGTATATATTATAAAGTATTTTATTGGTAGAGTAAATATTTGATTTTAGAACTCCTGGAAACTTCTATAGTAAGTGAAAATATTTAGATATATAAACCAAATGATCTACAATTTTTTTTTTTTTTAATAACTGACTTTCTGTACATTTTAATGACAGGCTTAAATGGAGTGAATGCACTCAGTAAATACTCCAAAAATAATTTAAACTGTTTATATTTGTCTCTTTGATTTTTTCTATATATAAATAAGTATTTTAACAGCTTTATAGAGATACCAAAAATCATTTGAATTGCACACTTTAAATGTGTGAATTTTGTGGTGTGGGATTTTTTTCATGTTATCTCCTTTCTAGAGTAGAATAATGAGTAGTAACAATTCATACAATATTTCATACCCTAGAAATAATCATTATAAAAACATTTAATTTAGTTTCTGACATATAGTAAACCCTATATAAAATGTTACCCATTTTTCTTATTTTCGTTATTAACATTATTAATGATTTGATCGTTATTATTGAAACAACCAATTGTAAAATATAAAACTTTCCCTTTCCAACTCAAGGGAAGAATTTATATAAGATAAATCTCATTAAGTTTTATACTTGCTACTTATTAAAAAGCTCTTAAGATTTAACATCTTTTCAAGTCACTAATGATTGTCAGCCATATAAGTCTCCTAATTGTTATTCTTATATAGAATTTCAATATTATCTTTTCTTCTTTAATCTTTTAAGCTGATTAGTAAATTAAATGAAAATATAGAAATAAAAAAGAGGTAGATACATGCTTTGTAATTCTACTGTCATTTTTTTCTTTTGAAATATTCCATGACAGGGCATAGTACTGCTACTGAAATTAAATGAACCATATAAAATCAATGTAAACAAATACTTCATCAACCAAAATATCAAAGTCCAACTGCAGTCATTTAATTATGCACATTTAATTGCAATTAGGAGTTCCTGGCTTAGGTAAGCCAAAGAACAATATGCCTCCATATCCAGAGGGATAATGGTCCCTTCTGGTCTAGTTTGAAATTATTAATTTAGTAATAAAGATGTTTTTCTTGCAGCTGCTTGGACTGGACTGTAATTTATCACACAGTAATAGCAGTATTTTTTCTTTAAACATTTAAAAATGTATATTCTGTAGTAAAGTATATTTAAAACCAAAATATAAAGAATTCTAGTTAATACACAACATTCTAAACAACTCTATTTTAATTTATTTTTGAGAGTATGAATGGATTATGTGTTTTGTCATGTCTGTTGAAATTTAAATGATTTCAAATTCTTTTGAAAACATGAAGCTTCAATATTTTCCAGATGCTCATGGGTTACCATTTTAGTGAAGAAAACTTACTGACCAGTTATCTTCCCACTTCACTATTTTCTCTCAATTCTAACACTTTAAAATGAGTGTTTTGCATCTGCTATTATAATTTCTCACCACATCTTTGCTTCTGATCCTTGTTTAATCACACATGTGTCCTCATCTAATCTATTCAATCTATGCTTTGAGAACAAACCTATTATCAGGTTTTTTTTTTCTTTTTAACTGCTTTAATATAGCAATCATCCCAGGCTTCCTGGTACCTCTGGGACTAAATTCTTTATTGGCTCTTATTATTTATTTGTTTATTTTATAAGTAACATTTTTAATCTAATTTTTTAATTTCCTTGCTAAAATTTTTTTAGATACGAACTTGACCTTGAATGGCCAGGTCTTACCTTGCCAAACCTTACCTACCTGCCTTTGATATTTATATCTTTTGCTAACTTTCCTTTGGAAATTTCACCCAGTTATTTGGCTTCAGCTATTGACTCTGTGTGGAGGATTCCAAAATCTATTCAGGAAGGTGACCCAATTTGGCAGTGGTTCATGTGCAAAATACTGGAAAATTTTGAATGCAAGCTCAGTATTAGGCAGAAGTGTGAAACTAATTCTAAAACATTAATTTGGACTTTGGCTTCATGAATATGAAGACAGAAACAAAATAATTGAAGGAAATAGTCCCCCTCTATTATTAGTCAAGAGTTCATTATGAGATCTGTGCTTAATTTTTGACATCATATTTTAAAAGCATTAGAGAGTGACAAATAGAAACATAAGAATGATGACGATAGTAAATATTTTATAATCATATCATATGAAGGGATGCTGTGAGACATTTGGATGCCCATAGCTGAATAGTATTGTGGCATGAAAATAGCCATTTTGCACATTTGTTAGAATAGACATTTCTAAAACAGGGTTGTTTTAAATATTTCATTCTGTTTTTCATCTTAGTAGTAATCTGTTCAAATTAAATGTTATATGAAAGAATAATATTAAGGTTGATTTGCTTTTTGTGAGGATGAATGGAAAGTCCAGAAGTCTACTTCAGTCACCTGATCTTTCTTTCTCTGCTGGGTTGTCTATTTCCACTAATCATCACTGCCACTTCCCTCCAAGGTCATCTGGCCTTTTGAGGAAATTCCTAGAACTGCATTTTCCAGAAATACTCTCCATTTGGTTCTAGATTAGAGTTGCCAATAACAAGCATCCATGTAGGGGTTGGGAGGTGGGAGAGGCCAGGTACAACTTCTGTTGAGAGCAGGAAAATGGATAAATGGAAAATTGAAATACCTTCTTTGCAAGCCTTTGAAAGAGGTGTACTTCACTGCTGGAGACTGCGACCTTCTGGAGATTCTTGAGGAATGGAGTGCCTTTGCTGAGTGCTTTTGAGAACAATTTACATAGAACTGAAGGTTGAGACCATTAACATAAATTTCCTGACCTTCACTTGTACCACCCGTCAATTCACTATCTACAACCTTTCTTACATTGAACATAGAGTGGCTTGTTTTCCTAATCCAACACTTACCTCAAAAAAGCAGATTCACACTCCAAATTTGGACATGCATAGTCCTCCATGCCTAACTTCTAAACCACCCCCTGGGCATTTTCCCTCAAAAATAAATGGAATTGACTTCACCCCTCCTAAACATGTTGTGAATTCCTTTCACTTATACTTTACTCATATTTCTCTTGCCTGGAATCTCTGGGATCTAATTCGAAATAACCCCTCAGTTTCCAGTTTCATTCTTCCATGCCTACAAAATGTCTTAAAACTTTTCATAGCATTCTTTCTCTCCTTTGAAATCTCAGTATTCCTTTATTTAGGATTATGTGATATCATCATAAATTTCCTTATACAAATAATTACTATTTATAACTTTGTGATTGGTCTTCACAACTCTATTACAGAATCCTTTCTGACAGAGTAAGTATTTTTTGTGGAAATGTATTTTGCCCTGACAAAGTACCTAGTACATTGTAATATAATAACGTATTTCCTTTGGATAGTTTTTTAGGATTGTGACTCTCAGCACTCATGAATTCAGTGACTCAAGAAGACCACACATGGTTTTCCTTTCTTTTCAATCCATTTCTTACCATTATTTTCCCTATTCACACAGTTCTAGCCACACCTATCATACTGCTTTTTGACTACAATAAGCATCTCACCTGATGACCTTTGTGTTTGCTCTTTCTTCCCTCCACTAGAAACACTCCCCTGCCAAACATTTATATCCTTTAATCTTCTGCCTCATTCAGATGTCTGCTCAAATATCACTTCCAAGGAGTCCTCATCTCTGAATGTTCTTTTTTTTTTTAAATAAAGATTTATTTATTTGTTTTAGAGACAGAGGGAGGGAGAGAGAGAGAGAGAGTAGGGAGAGAGACAGATGAAGAGGGAGGGAGAGAGAGAATCTCAGCAGACTCCTTGCTGAGCACAGAGCCCAGTGAAGGCCTTGACCTTATGACCCTAAGATCATGACCTGAGCCAAAATCAAGAGTAAGATGCTTAATGCCCTGAGCCATTCAGGCACTCCACATTTTTGAATAGTCTATATAATGTGGCACTGCCTTCAAAACCCTCTTTACCCTTACACTATTTCATATCCTTTAAAGTACTTATGAGTGTCTGGCTTTATATTTTTTTATTTTGTCATTGTTTTGTTGCTTTCTTCTCTACCATTACTATGGTAGCTTCTTGGTAACTTTTTTTAAACTTTTTACCTTAAGTGCATAGTATTTATTGTTGAGTGAAAGAGTGAGTGACTATTGAATACTCTGTACCAGGAAGTATAGTAGGTGGCCCTGGAGATACATGGGTGACTAAAACAGACATAGATTGCCCTTAGAATAAAGATGAATATGTTGAATGCAAATAAATTATTACTATAAATGACAATTATATATATATACATAAATATCACATATATGTATTTATATGGTAACTGTTAGAAAGGACAGTAAGATGCTGTGGAAGAGTTAAAAGAGCCTTATACTGAGTTAAAAAGGATTAGGTAGAATTCATCAGGGAAGAACGTTCATAGAACATTCATGATGAGCCGATGACCTGAGGTGGGAAGGAACTTACTCTGTTTAAGGAAATTCAAGTGTGATGGGATGGTGGGGCAGAAAGGAAGAGAGGTGGATGATAAGGCTGGAAATTTAGGCAGAGTCAATTTTCCAAGGTTAATGAGAATTTGTTAAGGATTCAGATTTTTATATTGAATATTAAAGTATATCATTGAAAGTTTTTTGAGCAAATAAAAACCAAGATTTAATTGAAAGACTACTTGTCGGACTGCCATGAGGAGGGGCCAAGAAGAGACCAAGAATAAAGGTTGGCACTTTACTAGAGACCTATATGTATATTGGCTGTGTGAGAAAGAAAAGGAGAAACTGAGGTGACTAACTTCTGCCATTGTGTTTGATAGCAATGCTTTTCACTACTGGTGCTGATGGTATACAAGTTGAGCGTATATAGTATCAGGCATTGTTCCAGGTGTTACACATACTTAATTGAATCCTTTCAAAACCCCTGCGAGGTATGTGTAATACCCATTCAAAAAATGATAAAACTAAGATTCAGGGATATTCAATAATTTACTGAAGAATAATATCAAGAACATGGTAGAGTGGGGATTTAAGCCTCGGGCTGTCTTACTACAAATTAGATATTCTATTTAATATGCTAATGATTACACAGTGATTGTATTTTATGCATTATATCAAATCAGATTCCTGATGTCCAGAACACTTCAAAACATGGATTACTTCAGACAAATGGGCTTTAGAAATATAAAACGTAGATAAGAGCCCAGAACTTCATGAATATTTTGTTCCTCGGTTTTTGTTTTTGTTTGGTTTTCATTTCCCTGTTCAGTGCCCTCTCCCTTTCATCCCAGTGTTACCAGCCTGGCATGCAGCATTTTACCATGTTTATGCTAGAGGCAGAGGCGTGGCAGTGGGACTCAGCAAGAGGCTACCATATTCAATCAATAGCCTTGAAAGGTGGAAGTCTCAGAACTGGAACATAAAGACTTCCTGAGTCAGTGTGAGAGTAGCTGCCTTGTCAGCCTGGTACTCTAAAAATCCTATACGTCATTCACTGATCCTTCAGAGCCATTAGAGCAATACTGGAGAATGCTGTAATGAAAGCAATGCTTTCTGTTCGTGGTTTTGAAATATCTGGCATTTCTTACAGTTCCTAGCTAGCAGCCTGCTCTTTTTTATCTTTACCAACAACCCTTCCAATAACCCATAAATTAGAGTTTGCTTTGGGAAAATACGTGGAACTTAATTTTAAATTGCTTTGTGTTTCCAAGTCATTAAAGCAAGAAACTATCATTGATAGTTTTCTCAGGACAATTATGTGATAAATTAGTAATAAAATTTGTGTTGAATGTTATCTTGTTTTATTATTATTCATTACTTCACGTTACTACTTTTCATTATCTTATATACATAGCTGGTCTGAGTAGAGTTTAAGTAAATATACAGTTGTCAAGTTTAAAAAAGGCAAAGTTTGACTTTCAGCATTTCTGTGTAAATTGAAGTAATGAAGGTTCAATACAATGAGGGGCTTGGATGACAACTGCCATCAAAACTAGATGATCGGGGCGCCTGGGCGGCTCAGTGGGTTAAAGACTCTGCCTTCGGTTCAGGTCATGATCTCAGGGTCCTGGGATCGAGCCTCACATGGGGCTCTCTGCTCAGCAGGGAGCCTGCCTCCTCCTCCTCTCTCTCTGCCTACTTGTGATCTGTCTGTCAAATAAATAAAAATCTGTAAATAAAAATTAAAAAAAAAAAAACAAAAAAACCTAGATGATCACAAGCAGTAAGGAAGCATGTGGAAGCTTCACTAGAAAGGAGCTTCCTATTGTTTTTCTTTACTTCCTCTGTCCCTAAATTAAGCTTGCAACTCTTTACAGGAAATCATCTGCTAACTCACAGTCTTTGGTACAATTCTGGTCTACTGGTTAAGATGAAGTTGATTTGAGTGGACTTTTTAAAAAACTGACTTTTGTGTTTAGTGTCATGTGCAAACAGGATATTCACAATTCACTGAATAAACTGACAGAGATGTATAATAAATTGTAATATTATAACACGTAATTATTCACTCATGTGATTGCAGTTTGACTACACAGAACTTTGTAATTGTTAGGGCTCATAAAATAACTACAATTTAAATATGCATTTATGACAATTTCAAAGACTAATTAAGCATAATCACAGAGTATGCCATGAAAATTATAAGCTTTTAAGGGTCCACTTTAGAAACAGTTCATTTCTTCTATTCAGATGCTCTTCAAATATGTTTCCTTTTTAGGTTTTTATAGCCAAACTGAAGATCATTCTATTTTAAGAAACTTGTCCTTCCACTTTCTTGATGTTGATGATGTTGAAGATAATGATAATATTCATCTACTTGAAAAGTATTTTATTCATTTAAAGATGGTGTCATTTGCACATTTTAATTTTATTTTCATTTCTCCTACAGAGCTATTTCTAAAACAAAGATGTAGCACATAGCTGTATAAAATCACAACACACACACACACACACACACACGGGAATCTATTAAAAATGTATTGGGTTTTCCTTATTGTCCAACAGATATGAATGTTTGTATAGCTACTGTTGTCTTGAGTTGATGCTGTAGCAACAGAAGAAATGAAGTATCAAGAAGGAATTATTGTTACAAAATATCCTATAGGATATAAAAGATTTTCATGTAATTTGTGAGTAGTCCCCAAGTGTTTAATTATTTCAATCACTTAACTATAGAATTCCCTTCTGTAATAAGTAATATTACTAATTATTAAAATAGTCTTGAAAGGGCTTCTTATGTGATGTCAGGAGAAAGGAAAGCCAGAAATATTTTGGCTACAGTGCCCTTTTCAGTTTGCAAAGCACAAGTTCTTCAACAAATGAAATCAGTAACATGCTTTTTGATCAAGTGAAAAAAAAATTCTGATTGTTTATGCTATGAAAGTTTCACTTTATTATAAGAATTTGCACCTCTAGGGGCATCTGTGTGGCTCAGTAGGTTAAGAGTCTGACTTCCATTCAGGTCTTGATCTCTGCATCCCTTGGATTAATCACTGCGTGGGGCTCCCCATGCAGCAGGGAGCCTGCTCCTCTCTCTTCCTCTGCTCCACTCCCTGCTTGTTCTCTCTCTCTCTCTCATGTAAATAAATAAAATCTTCAAAAAAATAATTTGCATGTCATGAAATAAAGTGAAATATTTATATTTATATTTTCTGATGAGGTGTAATGAATCACATATAAAGTAACTAATTTTTTTTTGCTTCTCTTTTAGATTTTTCTTTTATTGTCAGTGTTCAGTTAAAGACTATACTTGTGCTTAAAGATCATTAAAAGTAATTTTTTTAAGGGGAATAAAGGTAGAGAGATGGATTGCGGTTCACAAGAAACATGATACATCCATCTTTGCTTGAAGGGAAACTCAGTCTGCCCTTTGTAGGTAGGACATAGTTGAGATGGGGCAGATCATTTCCTTAAAGGAATGCTTTTAGAAATGTACTGTACAGACAAAATTTAAGGAAAAAATAACTTTTTATAAATTACCAGGCATCTCCCCCCAGACCCCAAGTTACTCTAAATATGTAATACTACACACAGAGCTGGGGGTGCCAGGGTGGTTCAGTCAGTTAAGCTTCTGCCCCTGCTCCACAGAAACCTACTTCTCCCTCTCCTACTGCTGCTCCCCCTGCTTGTCTCTCTCTCTCTCACACACTCAAATATAAATAAATAAATCTTTAAAACATACTATGCACAGAGCTAGATTACATGTTCCACAAGGTAACAAACCTCATCTTATTCACTTCTGTATTCTTAGTTCTTAATATATAACACCTTTCTCATTTTATTTATTTTTATTTTTTGAAGATTTTATTTTTAAGCAATATGTATATCCAACATGGGGCTTGAAATTGCAGCCCCAAGATCAAGACTTGCATGCTCTACCAACTGAGCCAACCAGGTACCCCACAAATTTCTCATTTTAGGTACATGAATATAATATTTGAATGAACAAGTAAGTGAAAAAATAATTTCAAACATTAATAATTTTGGGTATTAAGGAGGGCATGTATTGCATGGAGCACTGGGTGAGGTGCATAAACAATGAATTGTGGAACACACACAAAAAATTTAATTTAATTTAATTTAAAAATGCTATTATAAATTTTATCTGCTTAAATGAAATCTAATGAATATTAATAATTTGTAGTGAAATATATTATCTGTATTCTGTAATAATTAAAAATATTTATATTATTCCCAATTTTACTTTTCATACATTTTAATTAAAATATATTTGTAAATACATACATACATACATACATACAGAATGCATCCCTGATCTTTAAAGTTCTTTAGCTTTTTAAAAAATCAGTTATTTCAAAACTTTTCAGCAGGTAACATATATCCCATATATGATGTGTGCATATTTTTAAGTTTTTAGTGGATTCAGTTCATAATCAAGACCTATATTTAATATTTTTAGTATTTCTTTTTTTTTAATTTTTAAAAGCAAGAGCATGCAAGCAAGGGGGGTTGCTGAGGGAGAGATAGAGAATCCTCAGTAGACCCCCCCCCCACCGACATCCCCACTTGGAGCTCCTTCTCACGACCTTGAGATCATGACCTGAGCTGAAACCAAGAGTCTGATGCTCAACCGACTGAGCCACCCAGGCATGCTAATATTTTTGACTATTTCAGATGAAAGTTATTATTTAAAATCAGTTTTGGGGCACCTGGGTGGCTCAGTTGGTTAAGCATTTAACTCTTGATTTTAGCTCAGGTCATGGTCTCAGGTTCATAAAATTGAGTTCTGCATCATGCCATGCCCTAAGTCTTAAGTCTGCTTAAGATTCTCTCTCTCCCCCTCTCCATATGCTCCTCCCCCTTGCTCACAATCTCTCAATAAATAAATAAATAAATAAAGTGAAATTAGTTTTTACTGAAGGTCACTATACTAACAAGGAATAAATATGAAAAATACATACAATACAATGGCACATACAAAAAAAATAATAGGGCAAATGTATCCTATTTTAATATATGATTGCAGATTATATAAAACAGCACATCATAATTAAAAGTCGCTGGATAATAATAAGCAGAAATCAGAAAAGTCTAATGAATGGGATTCAAATCCTGACTTTGCTAAGTGAATTCAATAAACAATACACTTTAGGACGTGGGCTTTATCCCTAAAACCACTAATAATTATTCTTTGCTCTTTCTATGTAAGGTGATATTTATTTGAGCAACATAAAAATATTTTAATGTTATTAGAATTATATAATTTACAATCAGTGAAAAGGTTCTCTTCAAAATAATGAAGAGTAGACTTACAAAGCAAAATGAACTATTTCATCAATACTAAATCTAAGCAGATTTACTGAAGACTGAATAAAGTTTCCAACTAGATATTATACTATTCTAAGCAAGAGTTAAAGACAATTTGCATTTTAGTTGGATCTAAAGTTAAAAGAACCTGAAGAGATTTCCAAATATATAGATAGAGATGGAATTCAGTTTCTTCTCCAGTTTTTTATTTGAAAGGAAAATAAGCTGATTATCAATTATAAAGTAGTGTTTCTATTTTTACTTCTGGTAATGGATAGGAATAAATGAGGATAACTAAATGATGAGGATACAGAGAATAACATAAAAGGTAGAAGATGCTTTTCAAATAAATATTGCAATTGAACTAGAAGAAAATTAATTAAGTTAAAATTAGATTTTATTATATAGAGTTGCTGATTAAGACATATATGCATAAATTTACATGCAAAAATAGACATCTATATGAACACTGACTGCATATATTAATCCAGAGAAAGGTTATTTTTTTAGTAGTAAACTCTATAACCCTAGTTTACATTGTTTTAAAAATCTACCTTTTACACAGATCATATACATGTATACTTATATTATGATCATCATTATCATATTAACTTTTACATTTTAAACTTTTATAAATTGACACAAAGCTAGAAAAAGCATAAATAAAATATAGACAACAATTAGGATATCTTCATTAGTAAAATTTGCTTTGTCGTATGTTCTGATGGATACCACTGTAGGATACAGTAATATACTTTTCTCCTCATTGGCAAGTGCATTATTCTCGATTATTCAGAAGGATTATGGGGAAGGATATTATTAAATACTGAAAACTTGAAATCCCAACTTTTCTCAAACTCTAAAGCTTGGTTTTTAAGTTAACTAATGATGCCGTGTGTATTTGAATGGCGCGCTTCCATAGCTAAGAAGTCTTTAGTGATTTGTGATGGGTTAGTTGTCAGCCAACGGAAACATCTTTGACTTAAGAAAGAATATTATTTTACTAGGTCATCTAGAATCAAACGTGAACAGTTGGAGGAACTCACTTAAAATTCATCATAGTAAATTGACATTCTTTTCTTTTACTTTTGAAGTCATAAAATGCCCCGAGGATTATTGCTTCACTTTATTTCAAGAAGCCAGAAATATGAGTGATATATTCTAGCTTAGTACAAATAAAACTTGGTAATAAACATAACTTAAGATAAACAAAATCAAGATCTATAAACTTCTCTTCATAAATATATCTTTCGGCAGCCTGGACAGCAGAAATAGGAATCAATGGAGCCTCAGGTTCCAGGCCAAAATAAAAGGAATTTTCTGATAGATCAATAGATGAAAAACTTACCAACTCCATGAATCAGCTTGGGTGAACAGAATAATATAAGGCAACCATCAAGTCTTCATTCAGTGGTATTCTCCAATATCAAAATAGGTTTATCATATTGACCAAAGAACAAAAATGTTTATCATAATCTACAGTGCCCTTTACCTTATTTTTAAAAGCCAATATAATGTATATCAAAATTAGATTTTGAAAGGTACATAATGCCCTCCAAATATTATTTTTTGTTGCTATTATTGTTTTAATCTATACTATGACTAATAATAAAATTTTATACAAATATGATATTAGCATATATTATTAACATTAAATGTTGTAACCTAAAATTTTAATTAATAATATCTTAGAATTTTTTACATTCCTTGAAGCTCATTTTTTCCTTAAAGCTCATTTTTAAATTAATTTATGAAAGCACAGAACACCACTGAGATTTAAGGAAAAAAATGGTCCAAATCTTGACAAAGATATTGCAAAAGTAATTCCAATTAGATAGATTGACTAAACTAGATAATTTCTTGGGACATCTGGGTGGCTCAGTTGGTTAAGTGGCTGGCTGATTTCAGCTCAGGTCATTATCTTAGGGTCCTGGAATCGAGCCCTGTTTTGGGCTTCAAAATTAGCAGGGAGCCTGCTTTGGGGTTCTCTCTCTCTCCCCTATCTCCCTCCCCTCCTCCCTCTTGCTCACACTCTCTCCATAAAAAATAAATCAGTCTTTTTTTTTTTTTTTTTTTTTTTGACAGAGAGAGACACAGCAAGAGAGGTAACACAAGCAGGGGGAATAGGTGAGGGAGAAGCAGGCTTCCTGCCCAGCAGGGAGCTTGATGCGGGTCATATTCCAGGACCCTACCCTGGGATCATAACCTGAGCAGAAGGCAGATGCTTAATGAGTGAGTCACCCAGGCCCTTCTATAATAAATAAATTTTAAAGAAAGAAACTAAATAATTTCTCTTGTCTCTCTTTAAAACATGGGATAAGAGTCTAGACTGCATTCTCTCATTTATTTATTTGTTTTTTGTTTTTGTTTTTGTGTGTGTGTGTGTGTGTGTTTATATTTTGTCCAGAATATATTCCCACCAGTGCTGCTTTGATTTTAACCAACAATCTCATTTTTAAACTAGTTTGTTTCCAACTCTATCCTAATTGTTAAAGGTGTGTGAGTTTTCAACACTTCTTGAACAAAACGGAGGGTAACATTTAAGAATAAAATTGCAGAAGGTATGTGCTATGGTGAATGCTGTGAAGTGTAAACCTGGCAATTCACAGACCTGTACCCCTGGGGCTGATAATACATTATATGTTAATAAAAAAATAAAAAATTTTAAAAAAAGAATAAAATTGCACTGAAAATTTTAAGATTCAGCTTTTTAACTGTTTAATAAAACTGTGTGTCTTTGAACAATTCACTTGAGATCTGTCTCATTAACTGTAAGATGATGTGGTTTATTTGAAATCATACTGGTCCCATGTAGTCCCTGGCAGCCTTATGATTTTCCAAATATCTTGTTAAATCTGAAATTCCATGAAATGTAAATGCATTTCTAGGTAAGGTGGATAAGTGCCATTTTGTCATTAAGTAATAAAAACCTTAGTTTTATTGTGTCACTACAAGTAGAACATTATCTGTTTGTAGGGGACCAACAAATAATTGTGGAAGAATGAGTAAACATTTTCCTGCCTTCAAATATTTTATGTTTTATAAAAACATTATTGAGGTAATAATTCACCAACCATACAATTCACCAATTTAAAGTGCACAACTCAGTGCTTTTTACTATAGTCACAGAATTGTACCTCCATCACCATGATCATTTTCAAACATTTCCATCGCTTTATAAAGAAACCTGGTATCTATCAATAATCACCCTCCCTCATTGAAATCATGCATTATGTGGGCTTTTGAGATTGGCTTCTTTTGCTTGGTATAATGTTTTCAAGATTCATTCTTGTTATAGTATGTGCTGGTACTTCATTTTATTACCAAATAATGTTATGTCACATGGTTAGAACCCCATTTTATGCATCTTTTCATGAGCTGATGGGCATTTAAGTTATTAACACTTTGGGGCCATTGTGAATAATCCTGCTATGAACATTTGTATACTAGTTTTTGTGTGGACATAATATTTTCTTCTTCTCTCCTTCTCCTTCTTCTTCCTCCTCTTTTCTCTCTCTCTCTCTCTCCCCCTCCCTCTCTCTCTCTTTTTCTCCCTCTCTCTTTTATTTTTCTGGCTATGTAACCAGGAATGAAGTGGTTATATAGTAATACTAAGTTAAAGATTCTGAAGACCTACCAGATTGTTTTTCGATGTAGCTGCACCATTTCACAATCCATACGAGTGTCTAAGGTTTGAATTTCTCTATATCCTTGCCAATATTTTTAAATTGACTTTCTTCTTGATTATAGCCACCTCATGCGTGTGAAGTAATATATTCTGGTTTTGATTTGTATGTCCCTAATCTTAATTAAATCCAGCATCTTTTCATGTGCTTATTGGATATTTTTATATCTTCTTTGGAGAAATATTTCCTCTGCTCTTTTGCCCATTTTTAATTTTTAATTTGTTTTTTTATTGTTGAGCTATAAAAGTTCTTCATATATTGGAGACTTTCTCTGGCTTAGCATAAATGGCTTTACGTGCATTAGTAAAACACCCCCGTGAGATAGGTAAAACTATTGTCCTCATTTTATAGATGAGAAAACCAAGATAAAAGATTAAATGTCTTGCCACCAAAGCCACCCAGCTAGTGAATTGTAGATACTGAATTTTAATATTAAAGCACAAATATTAACCACTATGTATTATTGCCTTGGGTTTTACTTATAAGATTACAATGATTGAATTACTTTATTGAAAATAATATATTATCCAAAGAAGAAGGTAACTTCTCAAAAGTGATTTTTAAAAACACGACTGGAGAAGGTACATGTTTTGGCCTTAGCTTAAGTAAAATAATGTTGGATAATACAATCAATGTCAAACATGGACCATATATGTAAAGTATTTTAAGAAGCATAAAGTGCAAGGCTAATGAAAGGCATCATTATATTTTTATCAACACACTACGTTTACTTCTAATCTTAGAAGAGCAGGTGTTGCTCCCAACTATCTAACTCTTCCACTTCTTGATCTCAGCCATCCTCTATTATTATTATTATTATTATTATTATTAGATTTTTTTTCTGTTAAATACCTTCTTTTGTAAATTGTCTTCTTGGTTTCGCACTGATACAATTTAACCAGAATGTTTTTCTCTCTCTTCACTTCTCCATCACCATCCACTCTGCAGTATAATCTTAAATTTCCTGTAATAATTAATTATGAGAAGTAGACGACTCAGCTTAGTTGGCACTGAGTCCTTTAAATAATGATGGAAGATCAAGTTTGATTGGAAATTACACTTTGAGGGTTTTTCAGGGTACTTGTGAATTAAGGAATATTTGTTTATCTTCTATCTACCTGTTCCTCATTCTTTCTCTCCACTATACACCCATAACTCAAGGCATACTGTCTAATGGAGCATAGACACTCTACAAAATAAATCCAGAAAGAAATTTAGTAGGCTTGTTTGATCTGGGTTTCATCTGGTATCATCATTCAAAAATAACTTAACTGGAGAGAGAAAGAAGACTTGCTGCATTCCAGTACTAAACAAATTCATAGTGATAAGGTTCCTTTTGATCTAGACAGAAAGAAATGGGACCTCTGTAGGTTTCAATAGACAAAGAGCAGAGCAGGCTATAGAAAGATGCTAAAGTTTTAGGGCATGTTAAGTGCCCCAGGCCTTTATATTTTGGAACAAAATATAGAAGCAATGGTTACCTGAGTAATTTGGACAGCTTAACTGTTCCTAAGATGTAAGAGATGATGTCCCTAAATATTTTAATCATATTTCCATATCCAGATGAGGAATGCCTCCTTTCAACATCACTAAATTTCTTATTGAACCTTATTTTATACTGGCTTACTACTACTACTACTACTGTACAAGATGGGAAAGTAGGTAAAAGTGACTTATAAACAAACACTTCCTAAAGTTAAAACATAACACAAGCAAAAAATCATGAGAACAAATCATGAGTCACACAAATATATATTAAGCACATGCCGTATAATTTTTCCTATGAATGGGAGTATCAGCAGGGTGGTAAACTAGTGTAAAGAGACCAAAGTCACTCAGAATTAGAAAGCTGAAACAAACTTGCAAAGTTAAAGACAAAGCCAATTAATGTCCTACAAGGCATTAAACTTTAAACATTATTGTTTCTCTTTTCCACAGGCAGAAATTATTTGCAACTATCATTATTCTTCAAGTTAATATGTAATTTCACAGAGCTTAAGCTGTAATCAATAGAAATGGTGAATCAAATGAACATATATTCTCCTGGAAAATTAAATAATTCTTCAATGGTGACTTTCATGTTTCAATATGACATTAAGATGATATACAATCATCCATGTATCTTATTTACAAGTGTTGCATAATATTTCTTAGCTACCTAGCAAGCAGAAAGGACAAGCAAGTATAATTTCCTCACAATTATACCAAAATAGTATTACTAATTAGAATAGATTACTATAAACCAAAAATATTCTTATTATATATTAACTACTCTAATCCTAACAATGCTAGGAGATGGGTAGTATCTTTACAGTCAAAGAAATTGAGGCAAAGAAAAGTTAATTACTCACTGAGCTATACTCGTTCATGAGTATATGGAGGCAGAATTCAGATTAGGGGAATTAGCTTATAAGTCTATAACTATAACCATTGCCCTATATTGCCTCTCACTAATTCTTCTTATATCCTGATTCCTCCTCAACTATTTTAGTGCCAAAAGAGCATCTCCATTCCCATCAACACTTCCTAAAATGGCCTTAAAGAGCAATATAATATCATTAATGGCGATGATGATGATTGTTCAAATATTGGCATTTTGAAAATTAATGTAAGTGTAAATAAAAGCATCTTAACAATGTAATTTTTTGATCCGTAGTTGATACTTAAAAATTTCAAGTTTTCTTATAATCACAATACCAACACAAGAACCCTAGCACCTGCTCTCCAAACCAGAATACCATCACTAAGCAACTCTAAAGTAGAAATCTTGAACCCCCATTGCTGTATGGATTCAGTCTGCACTAAGACATAGAAAAGCTATGACCAAATTGACCAGTGACCCCCACAGTTTGAAAATCCAGTTGTACTTTTCTGTCCCAATTTTCTGCAGTGTTAGACCCTAATGAGCACTTTCTTCTTTAGAGTGCTTCTAACCTTGAATTTTGGGACAGCCTTCATTCCTGTTTTCCTTTCTCTCTTACCATTGACTGAACCTGACTTCTTCCCTTTTGCCTAGAGTTCACTACTCTGTTAAATCTCTCATCTGTTCTTACCTGGGATGTTGAATTAGCTTCTATTTCTTTTTCTCCCCATCTAATTCATTTAAAAATATTTTATAATGTAATATTTGAAATTCATTTGTATTATTTTCAAATATTTTGTTTGTAAATGTTCATTCATTTTAAGCAGTTTGTTTTATAAATTTTGAATCTTAGAATATATATTAATGTTATAAAGTATAATACTCAATTAACTTTCTATTATCATGGTACCTAACTTAAAAAATCAGACTTCTTAAGTACAATTCTACCTGTGCACTCCATGAAATACTTTCTACCTGTTGTTCCCTCAGTGGTAAACATTATTCTTGGAGGATAGTAGGAATTTTGTGTTTTAAACACATGTATTTATAACTTATTTACTATACATGCATGTATCCCTAAATATATATTGTTTAGTCGTGCATGTTAACCACCTAACTTAAGAAAAGTAAATAATAAAGTGCTATTTTTACTCTACTGAAAAATATGACAATACAATTTTTATAAAACCTGACAACGGGGCACCAGGGTGGCTCAGTTGGTTAAGAATCTGCCTTCAGCTGAGGTCATGATTTCTGGGTCCTGGGATGGAGTCCTGCATCTGGCTCCCTGCTCAGAGGAGAGTCTGATTCTCCTCTTTCTTTGCCCCTCCCCCTGCACATATTAATTTCCTTAAATCCAAATGTGATTAAATCTATTGGCAGCTAGACATTCTTTAGTGTTTCCCCAGTAATAAGTATAAACTGTTAGCATACAGTGATTTTGCAATCTGGTGCCTACCTACTTTCCCAGTTATGATACTGGATTTCCCTGGACATCTGCTACCTTGCAATATTCAATACTTATAGCTCCACACCATTCCGTGATATTTCATCACTCTGTGTCCTCACACACTATTCTCCATCTACTTAAGCCTTTTTCTGGGGTGCCTGCGTGGCTTGGTGGGTTAAAGCCTCTGCCTTCGCCTCAGGCCATAATCTCAGGGTCCTGGGATCAAGCCCCACATAGGGCTCTCTGCTCTGCAGGGAGCCTGCTTCCTTTCCTCTCTCTCTGCCTGCCTCTCTGCCTACTTATGATCCCTGTCTGTCAAATGAATAAATAAAATCTTCAAAAAAAAAAAAAAAGAAGAAGAAGGCTTTTGCTTTTCCTTGTATATGTCATCAAAATTACAATTTAATTTTCAACCCTAAAATATAACTTAAGTTAAATGTTCACTTGCATATCTCCTAGCCACCCTGAACACTTTTTCTATGCTTTCATGTAATCTTGTCCTTTTATCTGTTGTAGAGCTTATTATACTTTATGTGTATTCTTTATTCCTAATCTCCATGAGTTTTTCTAAAAGTTAGAAGCTACTGGTCTACCTCACCTACAACTTGAAAAAAATGTATTGTTTTGATTGAATGATAAGGCAAGTGCACAAATCATAGAATAAGTTTATGAATGAGGGAAAAAAGGGGATTAAAATCCCACACAATATTTGAGAAAAGGAAAAAATAGTAACAGGGTTAGGATTTGGAGGCAGTCTTCACGCTGAGTTTGAAATGACCAAGTTTCATCAAATAAGGAGGACAGAACTTTGAGATCTGTTGCATGGATCTGGATACTATGAAATAGCTTCAGAAATAACTATAAACCTGGATTAATTCAACTATACCAACTCTCAGTCCATATACAATAACATTTATGTAGCCAATGCTCATTTGAAACACCTAAGATATTGCTGTGCAAGACTGAGATCTGCTGAAGAGAACCCTATTATTGCACTCACATTGATGAATGGGGATTATAGGATTATATCTGCATTAATAGATGTCCTACAAGACACATGCTTTATAAATCATGTTGTTGACAATAAGAGTGACTTGACCTGCAGTGTAACTTTATTTTATCAGATTTTTAGTAAGTTGTTTGATAATGTTTCTTTTTACTGAAGAAAGAGGTTTCTAATTTATTCCAAAGAAAAATATTGTCATTGCAACCCTGCTCTAGTTTTTTACTGGCTAGATTTTCTTATGGAAAAGAAATATATGTCCCCTGTTACTTGGTCAGTAAAATCATTTACATTTTTACATACTGAAGTCTCATTATTAGCCAAGTTGGTGCTGAAACAGCATAAGGCATTAATTGTTATGCAGAAATAGACTTATGAATATGCTAAAATGGGATGGGGTTAACATTTATGACTGCTTATGTATTTGTATATTTAATGTTCCTGTTTATTTCATGTGGAACCTTTACTTTATGAGTGCATACAGAGGAGAATTTATGTTTGTGAGGGATTTTGTGTCAGAGATAATATGTGAACAAACAGTTATGTTTGCTGACCTCCATCTTTTCCCCCTAAGAACATTAGTGAATGAAAAATTCAGTGGACAAGATTTTTTTTCATTCACTGTTACTCTTTGTTCTGTGATTATGTTTGTTTGGTATAAAGGGGCATATCTGTACACTCAAGACAGTCAGAAATTTATGTAAAATCTAGTATTTTCTAAGAATATGTCAAAACAAATACAAATACCCAAGAAAACCCATTTATGCCTTACTAGATTACTCATGAGGTTCTTAATTTTTTTCAACCAAAAGATATTTTTGCAGTAATTTTTTTACCCCCTTTTTACTTTTTTGTATGTGTGAAGTAATGTTGCCTAATCCTTCATGGTGACATTAATTTAAGAATGTCACTTTCATTATACCATTTCATTGGGTTCTGCCTGAATACCTGTTAAGTAATACTGTAAACTACAAATGGACTAATGATTTATGTCTTTAAACATTTATTTACTTTCTTAACTTTCTGTTACAATGGCGTTAACATAGGATTCACTTATGGTCTTCCAGTGTTTAGAGATAGACAAGCCTGCATATGTTTTAAATGAGTGGGAATTCTAGTAAAGACGTAAGCACTGTTTTCATATCTCCTTTCACAAAACTCTCCAAAATGAATGGATGAAACACAGAATAAAGAGGAAAGTTCATCTGCATTTGAGCTAGTGAATTATAACTCAATAATGTAAACTCTAAAAAAAAAAAAACAAAACTGCCAAATCAAGTAAAAATTAGGCCCAATGTAAAAGGAAAGCACCAATTTGACATACATCATCTTTAGTTTATATCATTATACCAGCAGGCAGATTGTGTGAGAAAGTGAATTCTACTTTGGAGGTGTGAAAGGACATCATTAGGCCATCAAAAAAATGAGGGCACCCCATTTTTTTCCATCAGCTAAGTAGTTAAAGTAATGGAAGAAGCAGAACTGAAAGAAACATATTCAACCATTTTTTGGGGGTGGGGGCCAATTATAACCTAAACTTGAAGATGAGGCAGGGCCAAATAGAGAACAGAAATATCTGAGTACATTGTTTTGGGCAGTGGGCTCTGAATATTGCTTCAGGCTTCCCTGGTTTGCTTACCCAGATGGGTTGAAGTCTCAGGACATTTCCCTGAACTTACGATTAGACCCTCCTGCAGAGCTGGCCTTGGCTGTGTGATGGGAGAGTCCATCTATTTGCAGAGAAAATTGGTGTCACTAATGTACCCAGTATGCATTTTCCTGCCATCTGTCTTATTTATCTTTTCCACTGAAGCAACTTGACCACTGGACAAAAAATGACAAATCAACAACGTATGCAATCAGTTTAAAGTTCATAGTTAGAATTCAATCTATGTCAGGTAAAAAAAAGAAGAATCAGTATTTGATTGGACAGCACACATACTAAAATTGGAGTGATACAGAGATTAACTTGACCCCTGTGCAAGGATGGCATGCAAATTTGTGAAGCGTTCCATATTTAAAAAAAAAAAAGAATCAGTTATGGAAAATTGGCAGCATCTGTTCTGGACATAAATCAGTCCCAGATACCAGATAAAAATGTTTCCATCTGATAGTAATTATCATCATCATCACCATCATCATCATCATCATCCTCATCTGTAACAACAAGCACAAACCATACAAATAATGAAAGACATAAATATTGCATATAAGATATGTAGATGCTTTGAAAGAATATTCTACTTAGTATAGAAAAAGGAGTAAAATTTCCAAAACACTTTTTTCTCTTCTTTCTTTTTTCTTTTCTTTCTTTTTTCAGAGCTCTTTTCATTAAGTGTAACGTTGAAATACAGACTAGCCAAACCTCAGATACTTGCTACCCCTGGGGCAAAATGCCAACTTAGCCCATAATAGTGCAAGACAAGTTTGGCCATTTCTTCCAGTTTTATAGTTCAGATACATACTACTAAGACACAGAAGTTGTATTTTCAAAAGTTCATAGAGGTACAAAATATTGCTCAGAATTGTAAATAGTTTGTATGTTTGATTACGGAGTATGTGAGAAATAATGTTGAGTTAAGAGCTGGAAAATTAGTAGACAATTATCTCTGAAGGGATTCTATTATCATAATACATAACATGAATATTGCTCCTATAATTGAACGGTGACATTAAAAGATTTTAGGTATGATAATTCTACAAACTGTGTCTTACAGAGATGAGAGAGAGGAGAATGTAGTTAATCGATTGGCGGGAGGGAACCCTAGAAGGGAAAATTGCTGTAGGCCACCACAGTAATCTCTTTAGGAGGTGGCTGCATTTCGACTCTTAGGAAGGAGGATTTTGGAAATGTTAGAGAGGCAAAAAGTACCAGAAGAGATTAGACACTAAGTCCAGTTGAGCCTGACCTTTAATTACGTTGTATTATTGTGGTTGACTCTAAACTATATTAGGTTTGTGGTTTCATGAAAGGAGTCCAGTTATTGATAACATCTGCAATTAACTAACTTTAAGTGATTATATAAAGCTTTTGTGAAGTGCTAGCAAAGGAAGAAAAGTAAACAAATAAATAAATCATTTACTTTGTTTCTTTCTCATGCAACATTCAATTTTAGGGGAAGTCAAAAATAAACAATGTATATAAAAGTTCATGCTGTAATGAGACAAAATGCAAGTAGCATTTTGGGAAAAAATATTTAAAAATTTTAATTAAAAATGATTACGTTTAATAACATGAAACAGATTTACAAGTTATTTTTTAAAAATGAGTCAATGAATTAAAAAATGTGGTAAAACATAAAAACCAAGGAAACCATTGTACTAAAATTAGTGCCAATTAAATAAACAAAAATTAGAGCAAATATGCTATTTTACTTTCTTCCTATGAGGTTATCACAAATAAATCAATAAAATTTAAATCTAATAGCAGTCATTGGGAAGGTAAAGTTAAATATAGTATTTCAATCATTATTGTTAAGAATGTAAGTTCTGGAAGCAATTTAATCATACATACTGATCAAAATAGCAAGTGTGGGGTGCCACACAACAAATCAATCCCAATTTTAGGAATCAGTGCTATGGAAATACACATATAAGTACAGATGTATAGAAAATAAAGTACACTTCAGATATGTTAGTAAAGTAAATCACTGAAATGATTACCTAAACTATCTACAAGCCTCACATATGAAGTAAAATATAGTGCTATGCTGCTACCACAATGTGACAGAAGGATAATTTACTGACATAAAAAGATATCTGAGACATAATGTCATACCAAAGGAAAAATTAAAAAAAAAAAGTTTGCAGAAAACAATAGATAGCAGAAAAATGGTTTTGTGTCTATTTGTGTTTGTATATACATGTATTTGTATGCCTGAGTGTAGGTGTGTGAGTAAATAAATACTTACACAGAAAGGGAAGGAGAGAGCATGACAAAATTAATTACCCTCCAAACTTTGTAGTTTCTTCATGTTTATTAACTATAGTTCTTTTATGTTTGTTTAACTTTAGTTCCTTTATGTTTGTTTTATATTTGAGTTGGGCACATAAATATTTACAATTATTTTATCTTCTTGTTGGATTATCCATTTTATTATTATATAATGTCCTTCTTTGTCTCTTGTTACAGTATCTGTTTTAAAGTCCATTTTGCCTTATATAAGTATTCTACTTCAGCTTTCTTTTGATATCCATTCGCATGATAGATGTTTCTCCATCCTCTGACCTCCAATCTACAGATGTTGGTAGATCTAAGATGAGTCTCTTATAGGCAGAATGTAGATGGGTCCTGTTTTTTGTTTTTTATCCATTCTGTCACCCTAGGTCTTTTGATTGGAGTATGTATAGTCCACTTACATTCACAGTAGTTATTGCTAGATACATCTTTATTGCCATTTTATTACCTGTTTTGGGTAGTTTTTGAAGATTTTCTTTGATCCTTTCTTGTCTTTCTCTCTTTTGTGGTTTGGAGGTTTTCTTTAGTGATATATTTGGATTCCTTTCTCTTTAGTTTTTACATATTTATTGGCAGGTTTTGATTTGTGGTTAGCATTAGGTTTGTATGTAATATGTTCTGCATATAGCAATCTATATTAAGTTGATGGTCACTTAGGTTTGAAACCATTGTTTATTCTTCTTCTCCTCACATTTTAGGTATATGGTGTCATATTTTACATCCTTTTATTTTGGGAGTTCCTTGACTGATATTTTACAAAAATATTCATTTCTTCACAGCTTTGTGTTTCCTATCTTCATTCTGTCACCTTTGGTCTTTCCTTTCCATTGAGTCCCCTTTAGAATTTCTTGCAGAGCTGGTTTAGTGGTCATGAACTCCTTTAATTTCTGTTGGTCTGGGAAATTCTTTATCTCTCCTTCTATTGCTAGATAGAGTATGTGACTGCAGATTTTTCCCATTCAGCAATTTGAATATACCCTGCCACTCTCTTCTGGCTTTGAAAGTTTCTGCTAAAAACCTCCTGGTAGCCTTATGGAGGTTTCCCTTATAGGTAATTGTCTTCTCTCAGTGCTTTTAAGTTTTCTTTCTTTATCATTATATTTTGCCTTTTTAATTATAATATGTCTTGGTGTGGATCTGCTTTTGTTGATTTTGTTGGAGGTTCTCTGGGCCTCCTGGGTCTGGATGTCTGTATCTTTCCCCAGATTAGGGATATTCTCAGTTATTACCTCTTCAAACAAATTTTCTGCCCCATTTTCTCTCTTCTTCTTCCTAGACTTCTATAATGTGAATGTTATTACATTTGATGGAGTCCCTGATTTCTCTAAGGCTATTCTCATTTTGCGTAATTCTTTTGTCTCTTCTTTGTCCAGCTTGATTACTTTCTGTTACTCTGTCTTCTAGATCATTATTTTGTTCCTCTGCTTCTTCCAGCCTACTATTCATTCTATCAATCTTGTTTCTCATTTTGTTTATTGAGCCCGTTATCTCTGCTGTTATTACTTATCTCTGTGTTAATGATTTCACTCATGCCTTCCACTCTTTTCTCAAGTCCAGTAAATATCTTATCATAATTACTTTAAATTCTCTATCATGGATGTTACTTATATCTGTTTCACTTAAATATCTGGCAAGAGCTTTGTCCTGTTGTTTCATTTGGAACAAATTCTCTGTCTTTTCATTTTATCTAAGTCTTTGTGCCTGCTTCGGTGTGTTAGGGAAGTATGTCTCCTGTTCTTGAGAGTAGTGGCCTTATGAAAAAGAGATCCTATAGTAGCCTGAAGTATAGTGTCCCCTGTTCCCCAGAGCCTGATACTTCAGGTAGTGTCTCCACTGTATGCTGTTTGTCCTCTGCTATTGTGTTCTGTCTACTTTATCTGTCTCACTTTTCCTGTTGTGGGCAGTGTTTGGTCCCTTACCTGAATATGGCACATTTTAACTATGTGTGGTCTGGTCTGCTTGTGAAATGAGACCTGTCACTGCTGCTTCCAGAACAAAGGCCCTACAAAACTCTTGCTGGAAGACATAGTAGGAGTAGAGATTTGGGCTTGTCCTCAGGTGGAGGGAACCTGCTTTGCTAGGACTGAGTTATGACTAGGAAGGGCAATTCTTCCAGGGCATGTGGAGGGCTTGATGTACGCAAGTTAGGTTCCTTGAGGTGGTGCTGTGTTTATGCTGGGCAGCAGGGGAGGAAATGGCACCTGCCAATTGCTTTGCTCCCAGAGGAGTCTGTCTGTGAATGCTGCCTTTCTGGGACATGTTTCAAGATAAGCAAATAACATCCCTATTGTGTGCCTTAGGCCCTCTTTAGATCACTGTTTCCATGCTGTATGTCTGCAGACTCTTTGCTCTGCCTTCTATCCAGAAGCAGCCCCAATACCTCTGGGCTCTACCTGAGCCAAGCCCGCTGACCTTTAGAGCTCTAGACTTTAAGCCCCACGGTTGCAAGAACTCATGAAATTTGGCTCCTCTTTCTTTCCAACACAACTGCTATGGGGATTTGTTTTCCCCATTAGCTCCCCTCCATATGCTAATTTTAATCTCACCCTTTTCCATGACCTAAGCTCCCTCCCCACCACAGCAGCCACTATCCGTTTCTCTTCTAAACCTGCATTTTTTAACTTCTTCATTGTGGCCTCTTTTCTACCTTTAATTGTGGAGTTTGTTTTTCCAGGCTTCAAGTCAATTTCTGAAGTGTTTTGGATGATTTGATGGTTTCCTAGTTGTGTTGTGGATGAGGTCTTCCTACTCTACCACCATATTACCCTCTGAGAGATGTTTAATATATGTTTAACTTAGTATGAAATTCTTTGTGGTATATTGACCATTTACTATGTGGTTTGCAAACACTGGAAATTTATGAAACATTATTAAATTTTGGAGGCCAAGGTAATCCAGTAAATGTACTTTAAGAGCTTCCAGGCATCTTTGTTAGAGATGGTAGGCAATGTTAAATATGACAATATTTTTTCTAGGAGGAAAGTTTTTAGTGCAGTGGGATTGGCAAGACTATTTGGAAACCATAAAGGAGGGGACTCTTGACTAAAGAACTTAAGAAAGATTTCACAGTTGATTTAATGCCTCATAGGAAGCTTGGGAAAAAGGAAAGAAAACAAAAGAAAAGAAAGGAAGAACAATAGCAATGGATAGAAAGAATGTAGTAACATTAATTACTGATAATTTCTGGATTTAATGCATTGTTCTTACTAGCTTTATAAAATGTCTTTAACAAACTCAGAGGGTTTTATAATGAAATTCTATATTTTATCCTCATTATATAGTTGTGCATTAAAATATAGAGAATTTTATTCCGTTAAAAAAATGCTAGAAATTATTTCCAAGACACCCACTGTCATTCATGTAATAATTAGGAACATTTTTATGATCTATATAAATGATATTTGATAAACTATTTGGAAAATATTTTGACAGTAGTGAGAAAACATCTGGATTTCAAGATAAAGTGTGTTTTTGTTCTTTTTTTAAAACTCTCTCCAACAATAATGACTGCAAAGTCTGAAAATGTTCTGTTTTAATAATGATGTCATTTTGTGTATATTTTGTGACCTTTCTTTTCTTTACTAGAGGTATTTGATATTAAACTCCCTTATACTGTAATTTTGAAAGAAAATTCTTTGGAGTAATATTAGACAAGATATTTTACAACTGGATTATTTATTCACTCCAGAAACATTATTTATGTGGACATAGATCCATTTTGAATAAATTCTCTGTGCATCTCAAGGTGTGCTTATTCTGCATAAATTCTGCCATAAATTAAAGGCAGTTAAGATTTTCTCTGGGCTAAAATATGACCAGTAAGCATTGAACTTGCAGTTTTAGTCCTCCTTTCTTTTCTTTTCCTTCTCTCTCTCTTTCTGTTTTGAACATCCAATGAGCTATTCTCCCTTTTAATATATCATTGTATTATACAATTATATACTACTACTTATATATAATGAAAGTAAATACTTAGTTGTCATAATTCAGTTGAAGCCATACTTAGGAGCCAGGACTTACCTTAAATAGAATGAGTACTTCTAGCTATATGTGTCATGTAAATATATTAATATTTAAGATTATTTTAAGTGATATTTTGAATGTAGAGAGGAAACCTAGGCTAAAAAAGGACAAATATCTATTTTAACACTGTAAAATGATAGGCAAAATACTGTAATCAACTCTATATTATTTGCTCAATTTGGAAGAAATATTGATAAATAGGAATTCACTTATTATATTGTTCAGCCTTTATTTGCCAATGGAAGCAAAGATAATAGAAACCAACATCCCCTAAATCAGTTAATGTAATGAATATTCATTGCTTTTGGTCCTTGTGTAATTAAACAAGTTATACTTGTTGAAAAGATACAATAACTCATAAATTGTATATATTATATATTTCATTTTATTTGTCAACAAAGATTTTTTTTTTATTTTAGTGAAAGTTTTTTCACATTTTTTTTTTCTCAAATTCTTCCCATACTAAATTTAGGGAATAAATTAACTATATAATTTTTATACTTCTTGGTTTATACATTTGACTGAAATGTTGAATCAGATCACAGAAAAAAAGGTAACTTTCCAAGGAACAAATTCTAATGTCATATCTTCTCATACACCATTTCCCCACCATGTTCAGACTTAAATGACAATATTAATAATTGATAATTACAGTTTAATCTGCAACTTCTTCTCATGACTCTCTGAAAATGTTTCCCAATATTTTTCCTTGGCTACTCTCACTATCCTCTGCCCTTCACCCCTAGAGTTCTGGTCTTTTTCTCTTCTCCTACTTATCTATATTCATTCAGTACTTCCATGGCCTATGGCTTCAATAATTATTCACAGACCACAACTCAAACTAAGACCTCACTTCACAAAAATTTTCCCCATCTCCATTTTGCTTTATTATGATCTATCCTGCATCCTGCTAATATAATCT
This sequence comes from Enhydra lutris kenyoni, assembly GCF_002288905.1. Classification (NCBI taxonomy): domain Eukaryota; kingdom Metazoa; phylum Chordata; class Mammalia; order Carnivora; family Mustelidae; genus Enhydra; species Enhydra lutris. The sequence goes on along the minus strand of NW_019154099.1, from coordinate 25,993,248 downwards.
TCCTATGTATAAAGCTACGAATTCTATGAATTGGTTTTCCATTCTCTGCAGTATAAAGCCCCAACTCCTTTCAAGGTCCCTGGATACTCTTTAACAGTCTCTATTTCAACAAATCAGCATGTTTTTGGTTAATTCCAATTTTCTTCAGAGAATCTGTATTATCTACATTGTAACTTTATTGCAACATTGTTAGCTGTGCACAATGAAGACTTGTCCATTTCACCCATAACTTTCAAATGTCTAGTCAAGCATTAATGTAAGTGAATCAACTATTCAGAAATATTTGAAAGTAAGAGTAAAATTTACATATAAGCACAAAATATTTTTAGTATTTTATATGAATTAAATATTTCCAGTTTTTTTTTGAAGAATACAATTATTATGTAAATAGAAGAAATAAGGGAAATATCTTCTGTTCAGAACATTATCATAACTGTTTGCCATTTTGAAAACTTAGAACCCCACTGTCAATACTTCTATGGTATTTTAATTGCCAGTAAAGTGGACTTAACTTGTATTTTTGGGAGTCTTCATGAATCTATGTAAAATGACACACTTATTTAACACTTTAAAAGGTCAAATTTTTTTAAAAAAGAAGAGTAGTCAGGTAAGTATTCAAAATTGTGTCATTGATCTGTGTCTACAAATGTTAGCCATTAATGGGCCTACACTGCCAACCAGTCAATTTTTCTATTTGGTTTTTTTTTTTGCTTAATGAGGCAAAGATTACATCAAAGCTTTATGAAGAAATACATGCTAGAGTTTGCAAAAATAATTTATACTTCTGAGATTTAAGGGAAAGTTTAAAAATCACCGGTAGTAGGGGCACCTGGGTGGCTCAGTCGGTTAAATGTCTGCCTTCAGCTTAGGTCATGATTCCAGCATCCTGGGATGGAGCCCCACATCAGTAAGCTCCCTGCTGGGTAGAAAGCCAGCTTCTCCCTCTCCGTCTACCTGCCATTCCCCCTGTTTGTGCTCTCTCTATGTGTCAAATAAATAAATAAAATCTTTAAAAATAAATAGATAAATAAATAAATAAATATCATTGGTAATATTATGAATGTGGAATTAAATGTTTAGATCAGAACAATAAACCCATTTCTTTTGGGGAAAGATGATTTAAAAATGTGGTAATATGGTAATATTCTTACCAACTGAGAAAGCTTGCTAATATAACTAAAATCTAAGTGAAATATATATATATGTATGTATATATACATATACATATATATATTTTTAATCCATCATGAGTTATATTATTTTAGGTAGACTTGAAAAGATGGAGCAAGATGTCTGAAGTATATGTAACAACTACTATCAAGTGAATTTTATTACAACTGAAGAAAGTATTACGTATGATAATCAGGATAGAAATTTTACCTCTTTGGGGCACCTGGGTGGCTCAGTGGGTTGAGCCTCTGCCTTCGGCCTAGGTCTTGATCTCAGGGTCCTGGGATTGAGCCCTGAATTGGGCTCTCTGTTGAGCAGGGAGCCTGCCTCCCCTCTCTCTTTGCCTGCCTCTCTGCCTACTTGTGATCTCTCTCTCTCTCTGTCAAATAAATAAATAAAATCTTAAAAAAAAAAAAAAAAGAAATTTTACCTCCTTTGTTTATTTAATTTCAGTACCAAAGAGAATAATGAATAAGAATAAAACCATATTTAAAAGGACTTTTTATTCAAGATAAAATAAAGGCCATAACATTATAGTTTGAAATTATAATTTTTTCTCATTATTAAAAAAATACTAATTCCAGAAAATTTAGAAATTCTAAAACTAAGCAAAAGTAAAAAAATAAAAATAAACCACTCAAAATATCATCACTATAAGATGATTACTTTTAAGTGTTTCATTGTAGCCCTATTTTCCTGCATATTAATTTGCTTAATTAAATTGATCATGCATTGATCAATTGTCTTGAAGGGGCAATAAGAACATGGAGATTTTTCTCACAAATATCCCTGTCAATCCATTTTGCAAGTCCCCTATTCCTTGACCCACTGAATAAAATCAAAACAGGCACTATGGCTTTTCTGATGATTTTTAGTTAATAAAAGTTCCCCCAGAAATCCTGAGTCACAGAAATAGCCTCATTTCTGTAATTAAAATGTCCAGCCTTGTCAAATACTTATTAGGTGAGTCCTGTGGAACCTTGGTGACTGCTTAATAAGTGGCAGTTCTCATGGGATGTTATGAAAGAAAGAAAACACGTAGTGTATTTACCTATTAAAAATTCACCGTGTGAGAACAGTTTGCTGATCAAGATTCTTATGCCAGTTATTTTAGTTCCTTGGGAGACTTTGGTACACAGGGTTAATCTGGGGACATCAATTAATTAGTGTGGCAATAATGTTAAATGATCTTCTGGGTTGCTGTGATAGTGTAAATTTGTAAAACTTTGATTTAACTTATTCCAGTGTTCCACTCCCAACCATTTATCAGTGATTATTTTGGCAAGGAGCTAGCTAGCATTTGATTAAGAATATGGACTTTGCAAAAACACTGCCTGGATTTTTTGTCATTGTTTTTAAAGATTCTATCTATCTATCTATCTATCTATCTATTTATTTATTTGAGAGAGAGAGAGAGAGAGAGATCGCCAGCACAGGAGGAGAGCAGAGCAGGAGGAAGGGTAGACAGAGAATCTCAAGCAGACTCCAAACTGAGTGCTGAGCCCCATATGGAGCTTGATCCCATGACTCTGGGTTCATGACCTGAACTGAAACTGAGCTGGAGCTGAACTGACTGAGCCACCCAGGAGCCCCAGAATTTTTTTTAAGATTTTATTTATTTATTTCACAAAGACAGAGATTACAAGTAGGCAGAGAGTCAGGCAGAGAGAGAGGAGGAAGCAGGTGGCTCCCCGCTGAGCAGAGAGCTCGATGCAGGGGCTCAATCCCAGGACCCTGAGATCATGACCTGAGCTGAAGGCAGAGGCTTAACCCACTGAGCCACCCAGGTGCCCCCCAGATTTTTAATATAAGCACTTTAGAAACTGTTTAAGGCCAGAAATCTTATTATGACTCACTTTTCTCACCTATTAAAGGGAGTAATCACTATCCATCTCACCAACTTGAGTATTAAATAATATATTCAATATCTTAAAAATAGGAAGTATGAAATCCCACGTTTATCACAGTTGCAACCATCTCAAATGACATAGAGTTAATCAGCAGGAATCTGAGATTTTTTTTGGTGTGGTCTAAGCCAATTGAAATCAACGGCTCATTACTTTTTAACAGAAAGTCCTGTCACAGAGTGAATCATCAATAAGTGCTTTTAGATAAATGATAGAAATAAGTTACCATATTCAATTTTCGATATTAATAACTATAATTGATATCCAACCAGCTCTAGCATTTGGCCAATTTAGAACATAAACAGAAGAAAGATCATCCCCACATTACAGTGCATTGTGCTATCCCCCACAGGCAATTTTAAAAACTGAGTTAAAAATTAAAGGATAGTGGGGCGCCTGGGTGGCTCAGTGGGTTAAACTTCTGCCTTCAGCTCAGGTCATGATCTCAGGGTCCTGGGATCAAGCCCCGCATCAGGCTCTCTGCTGAATGGGGAGTCTGCTTCCCTCTCTCTCTCTGCCTGCCTCTCTGCCTACTTGTGATCTCTCTTTCTCTCTGTCAAATAAATAAATAAAATCTTTAAAAAAAAATTAAAGGATAGTGATTAAAATTTATGAAACTCAAATAGCACTGCCATGTTATCAACATTGTTACTAAAAGTAAACACATGATCTGTACACCGCACTTGAAAAATCAGCCTCTAGATTATATTCACATTTTGTGGCATTAGATAAGATTTTTGCTTGAAGACTTCTCATGAACATTATACAAACCTGAAACTGAACCAATCCAGATAATTATTTTTAATGTGTTTTATGTAGGTTAGAGGTAGGGAACAAATTGAATTTACCCAACATAGGAAGAATGTAAGAAAAGTAATTTTAACTGTTTTCTCAATTTCTTTTTCTGAATAACCATGAGAAAGCCAGTTTTCTTTTTTTTTCTAGTTGTTTTAGTAAGACATTCCACTATTACAGAAACTATACAATAGTTACAGGAGCTATCACAGAAAACAGGTTAAATATAAACTATTGGTGGTAAATCTCCTCCCCAAATTAAAGAAATTTTATTATGATAATTGATACAAATTCAAAATAGTTTAGCAGCATTTTATTTAAGCCATACTGAGAGACAACATGACTTAGTAGTGATTAAGTATGAATGTTGGAGCCAGAATGAAAACCTGTGAAGCCCTTCTCAACTACAAGCTGTGTAAATTTAGAATATTTTACTCTTTCTGCTTGGGTGTCCCCAAAAGGCAAACATGGAAAGTCAAAGAGGTTTCTACTTTTTAGAGCCATTGTGAGAATAATATGTGTAAACTGTGAGTCACTTAATTATCCTATGGAGTACTGTCCTCAAATGGTACCAGGACCTTTAGGAATAAGATGCATGGAAAATTATCTGAATTCAGTGTAGAGATTTTTGTATAGTCGGTGTCGGTGTCAGCATCTTCAACTGCTACAATATTCCTTTTGATTGGAGGGATGAAGAACTTTGGAGACTTACCAGGATATCAAAGAAAGGTTTGCACAATAGGAATCTAGCTGAAATATATGTATATTTCTTCTAATATTCAAATTATATTACTCTCAAGGTGAGAATCTTCATAATGATCATTTCAGCTCTCCCTAATAATACCCTGGTCGAGACTCATAAAATTTAAACAAGATAACTTTGTAAGGGATTCTTCTACTTTCATATTTCTCAACTTCAGCAAAGTTTCAACCTCTAACCTTAATGAATTTTTCTCATGAAATAATGCATATAAAATTATTTTCATAAATCTTTTATAAAGTCTTTTTTCCTAGTATTCACCTTAAATATAAAAAAAATTCTTTCTGTTTTACATATCAATATGAGACCATAGCACAGTTACATTTCTTTTATAAAAACTAAATAAAACATGGTATTTCCTGATAATTTCCAGCATGTCTTTTTAAATATATAGGGCACATAGTAAGTTCTCTATTTTTTTTTCAAGTTTTTATTTAAATTCCAGTTAGTTAACATACAGTGTACTGTTAGTTTCAGGAGTACAATATAGTGATTCAGCACTTCCATACAATGCTGGTGCTCATCAGAGAAAGTAGTAAGCATTCCTTTAAATATGCATGAAAATTGTAAGAAATAATATCATGATCTTTGATACAAGCCCACCAGGGTTCAGTTGAATATTTTAACCTGTATTTTCTTTAATACTGTGTTTTTGGATCATAGGTGCTCTTTCCATTTCATTGCTCTGTTGGTCAGTGTACTTTCCATTTTTGTTTACTCTCCATCCTTTGGAATTCTATAGGTGTCCAGTAATAAAATCTCAGAACTAACAACCAAAAATTCATCTTATTTATTTATTTATTTATTTATTTATATTTTATTTATTTATTAGAGAGAAAGAGAGAGAGAGTGTGCACAATTGGGGGTAGGGAAAGGGACAAACAGTGCAGTTTCGAGGGCGGAACCCTCTGTGAGTCCAATCCCACAACCCCAAGACCACAATCCCAGCCAAAATCAGGAGCCGGATGTGCAAGCAACTGAACCACCCAGTGCTCCCAAAGGTTCATTTTAAAATATTGACAAGTTTGCTTTTTGAAGTTTTGATTAAAATCATTACTATCACTCTTACATGACTTTTTTTCTTTTCTTTTTCTTTTTCTTTTTTTTGGTGATCTCCTTTACTTCTGTTTTCTTCTTACTCTTATTTGAGGTCTTTTCTCACGATTGTATTCAGTTTCTCTTCAGCAGGTTCCTCTCCCTACATTGTAAGAGGCTCAAACAAGTATTTATTCTAAAAAACAAACAAACAAACAACATGTTAAACACCAAGTTGTCCAAGGTTTGAGATATTTATCAAGGATTTAGTCAAGTAGACGAGTCTTATCTTAAAAAAAAAAAAATGTGTATTGTAAAACCAGGGTATTGAATTCTCTCTTTCGAGAGCTGTAGTTTTCTCCAAATAATGTTGTTTCTGCTAGCACTAAATTCACTATCAGCCCTTTAAATTCTTACCATGAAGCTTCTACACCCACTGCTTTGCTGAAAAGTGCTCTTTAAGGACACTAATGGCAAATCTATAGATTTTGTTCTGTTTTCTTTCCTTTTTCTTAATATTTTATTTATTTGAGATAGGGCAAGAGCAAGAGAGAGCATGAGCAAGGGGGAGGGGCAGAGGGAGAATGAGAAGCAAGCTCCCTGCTTAAGCAGGGAGCTGGACACTAGGTTCAATCCCAGGACCCAAAAATCATGACTAGAGCCATAGGCAGACACTTAACCAAATGATCTACCTTGTCACCCCAGGTTTGTTCTGTTTGTACTCTCCTTCAACTTTCAATATTTTTCAGTGTGTTAATTCAACTGTCATTGAAATTTTATTTTGCTTCCTTTCCCTTTTTTTTTTTTTTTAAGATTTTATTTATTTATTTGTCAGAGAGAGAGAGGGTAGGGAGAGCAATAGGCAGGGGAAAAGCAGGCTCCCTGCTAAGCAGAGAGCCCAATGAGGGACTCAATCCCAGGACCTTGAGATCATGACCTGAGCTGAAGGCAGCTGCTTAAACTGACTAAGCCATCCAGGTGTCCCCCTTTCCCTGTTTCATGAATATCTCTTTTTCTTCCCTTTTCCTTAAATCGGCCATGTTGGCCAAACTATGACACCAGGTCCTGTCTGCCCAAAACTTACCTTTTCATGAACTCCTATTTCTAGCTTCCTGCTAAATAGTTCCCATATATTACGCCTTCAAAAGCAATGAGTCTTGTAAAAACCCTTTGTATTTTTAACAGATGTGAAGTCTTTCTTCAACATCTTTGTTTCTGCCAAAAGTAGCATTGATGTATTTGACAAACACACTGCAAACTGTGTCCAGATTTAGGCTGGCATTCAGCCTCTTACACCTAATTCCACTCTGCTCACTCTACCTTGTTCGTTTGCTCTCCTCAAATATGTCATCTGTTTAACCTTGACAAAGATTGTCATTGTCCCCCAAGCATATCATATACATTTCTGTCTTTCAAATTTTTTGTAACTTTTCTATAACTTTTTATTATATGTTTTATTTATTAGCCAACTCATTCATGGGAATTTATCTATCTACCGTAGATCTTGATAATATAATCCCATCCCAAACAAAGTTAAGTACAAAGGGGAATGGTTTAAAGATACCTGATTCTAGGTTTAAATTAACCACTAATCTAGGTATGTATCCTTGGGTAAGTCTCTTAATCTCTATGAGCCTCATCACTTATGCAAAGAAAGAATACCAAATAAGATATATGAGTAAAGTGCCTGTCACAGTAAAATAAATATTAGGTACATTAAAATTATTTGTATTGCCCCTGACAATTTTTAAATGGTGCATTTTTTTCATTTATTTCTATCTTCACAATTAGGCATTAAAATAAAAGACCAAAAACATTATAATATAAAATATTTTAAGCAGTTTCCCTCTATAATAATACTCTGTAAGTGTTATTTCCATTCTAGTCACCTGTTTGCATACACAGTGTCTTGTAACAGCACTGCAGCTGGTCTTACATACTTCTTGCTGGCTGACTTAAGGCCCTTGATCTGTAACAGAACTAATTTACTTTCTTTGAGATTTACAGATCACTGGCCTTGGGGAATAAAGGACCAGAATGCTCCCAGGCCATAGAGGCCAGCAAGTCTATTTGAAGCCCCCTTAGCTTTCTGATTGGCCCAGCAATTTTTAGCAAAATGTTTGTCTTTTTTAAGGTCCCATGAATGACTATACTGACTTTCCTTTGCACATCTGTACACCTTGCCCCTCTTTGCAGAAAGAACAGAGCTCTCTTGCACAACCCCTGGGTACCAGGGAACAGATCTTTTTGCGTAACCACCCCCACCCCTGCCCAGGCACCAAGGAACTAGAACTTCTTGCACAACCTCCAAACACTGAAATAACCCTGTAGCTGACATCATTGAGTCTACATGTAATCAAAAAATGTCACAGACCATTGGGGCATCTGAGTGGCTCAGTGGGTTAAGCCTCTGCCTTAGGCTCAGGTCATGATCTCAGAGTCCTGGGATCTAGGCCTGCATCGGCTCTCTGCTCAGCAGTGAGCCTGCTTCTCTGCCTACCTGTGATTTCTCTCTCTGCCAAATAAGTAAATAAAAAATCTTTAAAAAAAGAAAAAAGAAAAGAAATGTCACAGACCACTGCACTCCTTTACCTGATTAAAGGCCTTTAAAAATCTCTGGGCCAAGCAGAAACCTCAGAGTTGGCCTTTGGCCAAGAAACCACCTTCTCCCCAGGTGGCCAGCCTCCTGAATAAAGTTCATATTCCTTTCCAATCAAAACCTATCTCCTGAGTGTTGGCCTTTCCAGCAATTGGCAGCTGAACGGGGGTTTCGGTAACTGTCTGACAAACGTAAATATTCTGTGAGTTTCTGGTTTGTGTTTATGGTGATATTTAGATTACTGCTTAATTACTTCATTTCAAAGAGGAAAGATATTTGTTCTCCCTAGAAAACAGAATCCAAACAAAATCCAAACAAAACAAATGGGTCAAGGTTTTATTGGGATATACAACCTCAGGTTTGCAAAATTGAGGAGAAAAGGGAAAGGAGGCTAGGAAGGAGGGAAGGCAAATATCAGTACATTTGTGAGCTCTTCACAGCTTAACAAACACAACTGGTAGTTTAGTAATGAGAAATGTCTTCCAAACAGACCATGTGGAACCCCACTGTGGCTCAGATCTGTCCATCAAGGGGATAAATGGGAAAAAATTATCTGCCAATACATATTCTGTTTTCAGAACTCAAATTTTGTATCACTGTGTATTATTTCTCTCTCTCTCTCTCTCTCTCTCTCTCTTTCTTCAAAATTGTGTTAACCAGCTCTACTTAGCCAGCCAGTAATCCCACACTCTAGTTCAGGGAAACTCTTACCATGTCTACTCAGAGGGCAGAGGTGCCCCTCCACTAGGACCCACTAATCCCAAATCTTTTTTTATCCTCCTAAACCATTAATTCTAACAACTGGGGATGCAGAATTAAATATCAGCATTGATTTAATGCATATACTATATCTTGGAGTACCATGTCCCAACCGTGTGTGATGTTATGTCCAAAGCTGGTGCTTCATTCAAGCCTTGGACATGCTCTTCTACCATTCTTCATGCCAGATGTTTAGGGGGCGTGTGGTAAGACCAATGAATCTCATGTTCAGGAGGCCATGGTTGTATCGCCTGTTCTGTAAAATAGGTTCCTTTTTCTAAGGAAACTTTGTCAGTCATAATTTTGTCAGTCATACTGTACAATTGGATCAGGAATTCTCCAGGACATAGGATGGTGCTGAGGATCCAAAGACGTAAACCTATGTCCAGAATATGTATGAATTCCAGAAAATATGAATATCTGCTTCCTGCAACATAGAAGTGGATCTATAATGCACTTTCCCACTGGCTAGCTTGTCTTCTTTAAAGGATTGTGCCATATTAGGAATTAGCAATGTTATAACTAGATCAGCTTTGTTGAGGGAGAGCTCGAGTTTTCAGACCTGTGTATAATTTCTATCTTTGTTATCATGGTCATCTTTTTCGGGGCCCATTGTAATACTAAGATAGCTAAGGAAAGAAGATAACTCATGTGCATGGCATAAATTACTTTGAGAGCCTCCTCTGTAATGGATGCTGCCTGTCAAGCATTCACGAAAGATTCTTACTTTATAATCACTCCAGGGGACTTACTGATCTAAGTTGCCCCACTTCTCCTTGCCACTGATTTTTTCCTTTCAGGCTTCTCACCAAACTGTCAGGTTATATGTCAGTGCTCAGAAGTCCATGTATGACTTAGATCATCTTTCTCTCCTCAGACAAAGTAGGCACCTAAGTTTACTTTCCACAGCTTTTCCTATGAAAACATTTCTTTTCATTGCTATCCTGGCTAGCACTGGTATTCCATGCCAACCTTTCCTAAACTAGTACTGAATTCTTTCCTTTTCCATAAATTTATTATAAGGTACCCCTGAGGCCATCCATGTAAATTGAGAAATAGGCACACACTTACTAGAGATTTTTAGACCTTGCTCATGCTTGGTTTAAGTGCAATGCTTCCTTTGGAAAATTGCACTCTTCCAATGGATGGTTTCTATGATTACTTCTCATTACCATCCAGTAAATTTAATAACACCAAAACAATTTTCATAATCCTAATTGTTCCTTGGTTAAATGCTTGGTCATCACTTGAGCCCAATAGTGTTCCAAGACTTGTTTTTTTCAAAAAGAGAACAATTCTTGATTGCACTGGGTAGTCTTGCTACAGAACTTTAGAAATTGGAACTATGATTTTATCACTGAAACTTGACAGACTCTCTTCCCAACATTCTTATTGACCATGGCTACTTCCAGAACTAACTGAATGTCAGGTCAGATGGTACAAATGGAGAGAAGCTTACACAGTAACTGGGATTTGCATACTCTAGCTCCATTAGAAACATATAGCCTTTGGAAACAAAAGCTAAAATGAACTTTTGGGACTTCATCAAGATCTGCACAGCAAAGGAAACCGTCAACAAAACAAAGAGGCAACCCATGGAATGGGAGAAGATAATCGCAAATGACAGTACAGACAAAGGGCTGATATCCAAGATCTATAAAGAACTCCTCAAACTCAACATACACAAAACAGATAATCATGTCAAAAAAATGGGCAGAAGACATGAACAGACACTTCTCCAAAGAAGACATACAAATGGCTAGCAGACACATGAAAAAATGTTTACCCTCACTAGCCATCAGGGAAATTCAAATCAAAACCACATTGAGATACCACCTTTCACCAGTTAGAATGAACAAAATTAACAAGACAGTAAACAACATGTATTGGAGAGGATGTGGAGAAAGGGGAACCCTCTTACACTGTTGGTGGGAATGCAAGCTGGTGCAGCCACTTTGGAAAACTGTGTGGAGATTCCTTAAGAAATTAAAAATAGAGCTACCCTATGACCCTGCAATTGCACTACTGGGTATTTACCCCAAAGATACGGATGTAGTGAAAAGAAGGGCCATCTGTACCCAATGTTCATAGCAGCAATGGCCACAGTTGTCTTGGAAAGAACAAGGATGCCCTTCAAAGGATGAATGGGTAAAGAAGATACGGTCCATATATACAATGGAATATTATGCCTCCATTAGAAAGGATGAATACCCAACTTTTGTATCAACATGGACGGGACTGGAAAAGATTATGCTGAGTGAAATAAGTCAAGCAGAGAGAGTCACTTATCATATGGTTTCACTTATTTGTGGAGCATAAGGAATAACACGGAGGACATGGGGAGATGGAGAGGAGAAGTGAGTTGGGGGAAATTGGAGGGGGAGATGAACCATGAGAGACTGTGGACTCTGAGAAACTGAGAGTTTTGGAGGAGAGGGATGTAGGGGGTTGGGTGAGCCTGATGGTGGGTATTGTGGAGTGTACGTATTGCATGGAGCACTGGGTGTGGTGCATAAACAATGAATTCTGGAACACTGAAAAGAAATTTTAAAAAATAAATAAAATTTTTTTTAAAAAAGAAACATATAGCCAACCAACACATGGACTTGAATCATATTCCCATGACCTTTAAAAAGTTCAGAGGAACCTAATAAATGCTGTGCCTCATTTTCACTGGTTGGATATATGAAGGACAATGACTTACTATCTAGAGAAGTTCTCTTGCTATACTCCAGACTATAAGATTATTGAAAAGTCCACAGATGCAGCAGATCCTTGTAAACTCATGGGATTTAGCCCTTGCCTTCTGGCATACAGGAGTCCTGCTAGGTCATAAAAAAATATTTGCCACTTCCTAATCACTGAATCGGATTAGTATGATGATATCAACAGGGCGGCTACCTGTAATGCTCTGTGGAATGTCAGGACAGTCAAGGCTTTTGTAGACCCTATTATGGCACAAAATAGTTATAACCAGAGTTCTGCGATTATAACAATGTACTGCCACCTTTGTGGTATAAAGAGAAACTTCTTTTGTTCTTTCTTGATAATGAAAATTTAGAAGAAAGCTTTTCTCCAGTCAGTAGCCAAATAATAATGCCCTTGGGCGACTAGGAGGGTTGTCCCATACCTGGGAGCACTACCTAGGTCAGGCTCCATGCCTGACGGGATGCACTCTTCCTCTTTCCAATCCTTCCTGAGTTTAGTTTCTGTTTATTTCTTCCTGCCAACTCCTGACATTCTTCAGGCCAACTCCTGACACTCTCCAGAGATGAGTGACAAAGTACAAATCTTGTAATTTTCGTGATTCTGCATATGACTTCAGTTCTCTGCTAATGGCATTCAAAACTAACATTGTACAATGTAAAGATGGGATAGTAAAATTCATGCTAGTAGCTTAAAATTTTATTTTTTTTTAGCAACTAAAAAGCAAATAGCAAAGAAAAAGCACCAAAGACAAATAAAAAGTTAGACAGTAGAAGAAAAGCTTTGTATGTATCTTTAATAGCATTTTTTTTTCATGCTCCTTTAAAAAGAGGCTCTGCATTCACTTTGCGTTGTACCTCACAAATCATGTAGCCAGGCCTGCCTCCAGGAGATTCTGATACATTCAAAAACTTGAGAACCACTATTCTAGCATATCAGGGAATTAATGAGAAAGCTCTGCCAGCTGTTAGCATATCTTAATTATACATTTATATCTCAGAAGATAATCACAGAGAAGGTCTACAGAACCATTGTATGCACAGTGAGACAAAACTTCATTTTCATGCAGCTTCTATAGGCCCCACTATACCCGAAAAGCCATTATGACATTTCAGTGTCACCACAAACCTCTTACCAAACAGTCCTCAAAGGTATCTAGTTTCCCTTTCTCAGTGCTCATCTATCCTAGAAAAGGCTGCAGATCCACTGGGGGAAGGATCAGAGGGAAATTTATTGTATACACTTGTGGTGATATACTTCTCAAGGGCTCTCATTCTGAAGTTAGTAGATTCTGAATCTGTGAACCTATATTGATCTAGAGATTGTACGGACTAGAATTAGTCATTTCAGTAGCTAATACCCAGTATCTTATCCCTAGCTATCACGTTTTCTTCCTCTTCAAACGAAGCAATACCCTGAGGAAAAGCTCATCACTCTAACCCCAACATACCTAAAGATCAATTCCATAGATTCACAGGGATCTAGGAAATCTATATGACAGGCAGACCACCCTGCTGTTTATTTTTATTATATGCTTCTTGCTTCTGATGATTAAGTGCTCCCATCTAGACTCTTCCATTCTGGAATATCAATATTTCTAGTGATATTAAACTCCAGGAAGAAGATAGACCTTCTAACTCTGGCTTCTTAATAAAATGGTGCCCCCTTCAGCATCATTTTTCAGGCCCTTCCAAGAAGCATAAAATGAAGGGATATTCAGTGCTTTAAAAATAATCCCTTTTATTTTATTTTTTTAAAGTATCTTTATTTATTTATTTTTGTGAGAGAGAGAGAACAAGCATGTGGGAGCAGCAGAAGGAGAGGGAGAAGCAGGCTCCCTAATGAGCAAGAAGCCCAAAGCAGGACTCAATCCCCGGACCCTAGGATCATGACCGGAGCTGAAGGCAGACACTTAACCGACTGAGCTACGCAGGTGCCCCTAAATAATCCATTTTAATATTTCCACCTCCTTCTGAGTTCTTTTGTCTTCCTCAATAATATGCTAATAAAGTTCTAACATCAGCAGCTCATATATAGTAGGGCATAATCCTATTAAAATCAACTCTTAGCCAGTATATTGAATCCCAGATAATGAGTGACTGGCCAACATAAATAAATTTTCATCATTCCTACATTCCTTCACCCTGGCCAATATTTTTTTTTTTTTACTTATTATTTAGTGTCTTTATTTTGTTTTGGTTCCCTCTAGCTGCCAGGTAGTAGGACACAAGCCTTAAATACAACTCTTAATCTTATGGCTACTCTTTAATAGGTCTTATAATATCATCCCAAGGCAAGGAGAAGGGGAAAAGTGAGGTAAGGGGCTTGGTGGGAGTGGGATCAGGTAGGCCCTTATGGTGGTGTTAAGTTCTTGGTGTTAAGTTCTCCACACATGATCCCACAAGATCCCACGTGCCCTTCTTCGACAAAGACTGCATTAAAATGTCTTGTTAAAATTTTATATATATATGGGGCACCTGGGTGGCTCAGTGGATTAAGCCGCTGCCTTCGGCTCAGGTCATGATCTCGGGGTCCTGGGATCGAGTCCCGCATCGGGCTCTCTGCTCAACAGGGTGCCTGCTTCCCCCGCCCCCTCTGCCTGCCTCTCCGTCTACTTGTGATCTCTCTCTGTCAAATAAATAAATAGAATCTTTAAAAAAATAAAAATAAAAAAAAATTTTATATATATATGTATATGCATATACATATATATATATAATGCAATTTATATAAAAAGTTATATATGTTTCTATCAAGCATTTTTAGATAAAAGACCACATGATTTTATCCACTTGATATACCCTAAGGCTCTTAATACACAATGGTAAATTTACATCTTTGTTGTAACTTTCCTGTTATCACAAATTTAAAAATATTTGCAACATGATTGGTTATATTACAAGTTTGGAACTATGTATAATGCTTTTTGTTGAATTACCATCTATCCATATTATCACTGATGTTCTAGTAGTTTTTATGGGATTCCACTAAAATTCAGGGTGGTGGAATATAGGAATGAAGAAAATTTATTTATGTTGGCCACTCACTCATTATCTGGGATTCATGGTAGTTCTTGACTCTTTCTACTGCATTTTATTTATAAAATATAATAATATTCCATGGAATTATGTTTGGCACCAACTTTCATATTTAATGCATTGTATTTAAACATACATGTTGCAATGTAGCTAATGATTCCTTTATTTTCAGAGAGAAAATGGCATGCACTAAATTATTTGGCAAACTGGAGGAAAATTTATTATGCATTTATATAACTACTAAGGGGATTATCCTCTTTATTCCAGTTATTTTACATAATGTATACTCCTTCATTCATTTCCATTTTACAGTTTTCATGGGAGAATTTTTATAGCTTGCTTTTCATTTTTACTTGACTTTTTTTTGACAACAATTACAATTATGTTTGCTGTTTAAAATTTTTAAAATAGGTTAAATATAAGAGAATATACTGTGCTGTAATTTTTAACGTTGGTTGTAAGCAGCTAGTAAATTAGTCCACCCCAGAAGGAAAATAGTTTAAATCCTTTTATTAAGCAATAAATGAATGCAAAATTATAATTAAAAATTTACATGCTTCTAGAGACCATTTAGACCTTAAGATTGCAAAACTGCAATGTATTCTTTGTTGCAGAATGCTAGTGCTGCTTTTAACTGCAAACTAATCAGTGTGGTTATATAAGCAACTTCCATACTCACTCTCTCCTTTTCTTCTGCACACACTTTTTGCCCCAACTCTCTGGCTATTTTAGATTATGCATATAACAGGTTTTCCTGATGAATCATTTATGCTTACAAACATAAGAACAAAAACAATACTTTTTGGTTTTGAAAAAATTTATTTTCTGTTATGATAAGGGATAAGCTTTCTTTCAATTTTCTGTAAGCACAGAATAAGCACTACCATATACATTTTATGCACCAAATAAGATTCTTTTAGTCAATTTTCTGAAAGATGTCCTTGCAAGGAAAACAGAATATTTATTTATTATCTTGTGTTAAAATTCTGTTTTCTTGCAGAGTTGTAGAGGATCATTATTTTTATGTTTTTATGAGGCATTGTAATTCCTTTAAGAAAAAGTTTATGTGATCAGGTAGGTGTCCTGGACACTTGGCTGCAGTGAAAAGAAACGGTTCTGAAGTCTTAGGTATGCTGTTGCCTCCTGATTTAATTGGCAATGATACCATTTCTCCCTGGGCTGGCACAAATATGTGCCTCTCATAAAGACTGTGCAGAGATTTTCACATTCCTCCTAACTTTTCTGTCTGCTGCTATTCTCTATGATATCTATAAGACTCTGAAAAGAAACTAGGCAAATACTGATGTAGAGCAATTTATGAAGAAGGTGGGGGGGTGGGGATCAGGTAGGTTTGGACTCTATCAAGGAGTAAATGTGCCTAATATTAAATCATAAAAATCAATACTACTACTCTAATAATTTATGCATGCATAGTATTACACAGTGTGCAAAGCAATAGGTTTGGGAATGGTTAGTTACTTTTCTGTTAAACCAAAAAAATGGAAGTAGAACTGTTTAGCTGACTGGCCTGTTTTTTTGGTAGTCAGGTTTATAAATGATTTGTACGTGCTTCCCTCTTCCCTCTTCTATGTATTAGTAGATAATATATATTGCATATTTGTGTTTTCGAACAGTATATTTCCAGTATCAAAAGTAGACCAAATTATTATAAGCATTGAAGAATCCAGTGGAAATAATTTTTTAGTTTGCATAACATTGTAAGCTTAGGGATTATTTCCTTCTAAATTCAATGTGCTCAAAAGCAAATCAGAAAAGGTTTACAGACTAGGTGTTGTTACAAAACCCACTTTCAAAGTGAGGAGATGATATTTTGGAATAATGAAATGCCTTTGTCTGGGAAACCCTGACCAGAGAGTATTAGAATGGGATCTTTCTCCAGTCCTTCTTACTGAAGAATTATTGCTCTTCCCACTATAATTTCTAAGTTATCTTACCCCTTTAGCAACATTTTGTCAGAAAAGACGATGTCAAAATGTATGAGTCGCAGACTCATATTTTTTAAGGAACTTAAAATAAAAAATTATCTTTTGTTCCATATGATAATTTTGAAGATGACCATTAGAAATAATTTCTGATACTGGGCACATTTTTGGAATTGTTATACAATGTTTCATTTTAATATTGATACTCTAATATTTTGGGGGGGGGGAAAATTGCTACCACTGAAGTAGCCACACTTAATAGATGGAAAAGACTTAATAAAGAAATTGGTAACTGCTCACTTTAGTCTAGCAGATTTGGATGTCGGTCATTTTCCCATAGCTAAAGAAAACTCAAAAGAATACGTGTGTGTGTGTGTGTGTGTGTGTGTGTGTGTGTGTGTGTGTGTGTATAAAACAAAATATATGTGGCCATTACCATATACTGTTATTAAGAAAGACTCTGATATATAATTCAAATAAGTAAAGAATTCTATTCCATAGTAATTTCCTAAGCACTGACAAAACTGACAAGAAAAAACACGGTTATATACATTGATAATTCTTTGAACATTTTTTCCTCATTTTATTATCTAAATAGTAGTAATTATATATGTATGCATATATACACACCTAATCAAACCAAATATGATTGAAATTAGATTTTTATACAGTGATTGCTTAAAATTTTTTTTCCTGCATTTATTTGGAAAATGTTCTTGGGAAAGATTAAAAAGTTGTATGTAAATAAACAGAGTCTGTAAGAATATTTTTTATTTTTGTTTTATTTGTTCTCATTGTTGAAGGAAAAAGAAAAGAATGCATGTATTTCAGGGGAAATTCAGCAAAAATTTTATATTTAATGTAGCATCGTTTTCTGGTTTTGAAGATTAAGATCAGTTATAGAGATTAAAGAATGATAGTTCTTTAGCCTTTAAAAGGCACAAGAGAAGACAGAAAAAATAAAATCCTCAATATTTGAATAGCTGATCAACAGAATTAAAAATTGGAATTAATGTAAGAAAATTATAAGGCAGATTTTACTTCAAAATGAGGCAATTTTCTGACAGGGCCATTCAGCAATGATATGGGCTTTCTTATAGGATAATGGGTCTCCCATCATTGAAAATACTCCTGTCATTGAAAATATATAGAAAAGTATATGGAGCATACATTAAACTAAGTAACCTCAAAGATTGTTTCCAATTTGAGATTATATGAGGTCATAGCAATTCTTGTTTTTAAACCTGGTAGCCAATGATATGAGAATTATACCATATGCCAGCAACATTTCTTTGGTGCTCTGTGGACTATGAATCCATGAGAAACATTTCTTTGGGGAATTGCTATTCCAGAGAGGAAAGCTGTATATATCCTAATTCAAACTCCTCCTGGTCCTCCATTATTCCCCTTTCATTCTTATTCCTTTGACTTCATTAAATCCCCCATTTTTTTCTCTCCTCCTTATAAAATGTGTATATTTCTCTTATAACATTGTATGTAATTTCCTTCTCATTAGAAAGTATGTTTCTTAGGAGCCAGAACTTTCCTTTTTAGTCGCAGTGTTCTTTAGTATTATGAACATACTGGGTAGTGAAAAAAAATACTCGATGAAGTTTTGTTGACTAAATGATCAGTAAAGAAAATAGGGAAGACAGAGTAATGTGAATGTAGACAACACATCTAACAATAGGAGGCTAAGTAAAGGGTAGGCTCAGAGGCAGAGTAGTATTGGCTAATGCCTCTGTCACACTTGCTGAGTGTCCGATCCTTCTTTAAGAACAGTAAATTTAATTTAATCTTCACACTTAATCCTCACAACAGTGCTTTTCAGTGGATACTATTTTTATCCCCTTTACAAAGAATCCAACTTCTTTATCACACAACCAGTGGGTAGCAAGGTTGGGATCTAAATCCTGACCAACTCTCCAAGTCAGTAGTAATATGTTGATTCTCCATAATCACCATGCAACATCATGGAACTCAGATATACCAAGAAAGAGGTGGAAACAGGTTCAGGGGAACACTTAAGAATCAGGGTGCATACATGTTGCATAGATCAAAGTAAGACAGTAAATCTAAACTAGATGAACAAAGGAGAACAAGAAGGGGAACCTAACCAAAGGAGATAGTCTAGGTAATGTAATAGGACAAGAGACTGAATTCCTCATCCCAGACTTACTTTGACTATGTATGAGCTCCTCCTGCCTCTACATTCTCATCTATAAAATAACAAGATATGACTCTCTCCTAATGAGTCTCTGTTCCGTTTGAACTCTAAAGTAGTATTCAAGAGTTCAGGCAGCAACTTTAACACAGGTATTAAAAATTAAAAATTCAGGGGCGCCTGGGTGGCTCAGTGGGTTAAGCCTCTGCCTTCAGCTCAGGTCATGACCCTGATCTCAGGGTCCTGGGAGCACCCCATCAGGCTCTCTGCTCAGTGGGAAGCCTGATTCCCCCCACCCCCTCTCTCTATCTGCCTCTCTGCCTACTTGTTATCTCTCTCTCTCTGGCAAATAAATAAATAAAATCCTTTAAAAAAATTAAAAATTCAGACAAGGAAAATAATCAAAAGCCTGGGAAAATTAGTTTTAACATGAAAGGGTTAGTCTTGACACCAATATATCAGTATAGCAACTTTAAGGTAGCTGATACAAGAAGCCCTTGATAACTGGAAGAGGTATCTCTTCCCACCCTACACTTTTAGAAAATTTAAATTCTAAAGTCATAGGAATATAGATGATAGATGATATATATGTAGATCATCGATCGATCGATCCAGATCTTAACAGTACCCCAAGACTCCTTTGGATAATTGGAAATGTAATATTTCTTAAAGTCATCATTCTCTAAAATAAAGAGCCTAGAAATTATAATTTAAAAGATTGAGACTAGGAGTGCCTGGGTGGCTCAGTCAGTTAAGCATCTGACTTAAACTCAGGTCATGATCCCATGGTCCTGGAATAGAGCCCCATGTTGGGCTCCCAGCTCAGCGGGGAACCTGCTTCTCCCTCTCCTTCTAGCTTGTGCTCTCTCTCCATATCTCTGTCTCTGTCTCTCTCTCTCAAATAAGTAAATAAGATCTTAAAAAAAAATAAAACATAGGGACTAATTATCATACTTTCTTAGGCTTATATGAGAGTTTTTAACATAACTATCTTTTTTTTTTTAACTTTCTCTTATGATACTTATTATTTTTCTGGGGCTGCAATTACAAAGTATTAAAAACTAAGGTAGCTTAAAACAACAGAAATTTATTCTTTTATAGTTCTAGAGTCTAAAATTCTGAAATCAAGGTGTGAGCAGAGCCACGCTCTCTCTGATGGTTCTAGGGAAGAACCCTTCCTTGCCTTTTCCAACTTCTGGTGGTTCTTAACAATCCTTGTCATTCCTTGGCTGGTAGCACCATGAGTTTTATCTTTATTTTCACAAGGACTTCTTCCCTCTGTCACCTCTGTCTTCACATGTTATTCTCAGCATGGTGTCCCTATTTCTGTCTTTTAGCACACCAGTAATTAGATTAGGGCCCACTCTAATCCAGGATGGCCTTAACTGAGCTTAACTAATTACATCTGCAATGACCCTATTTCCAAATAAGGTCACATTAATGAAGTTCCAAGTGGATGTGAAGTTTTGGGAGACACTACTCAATCTGGTACATGACGCAACTTCTGCTTCAGAAGTCAAGGTACACATTTTTCAGTCTTGTACTTGACAATAGTAGAATCATGCATATACCAGAAATTCTCAAAAAATTTCCTTGCAAAGGATGCAAGGAATTATAGTTTTATAATTCAGACTTTAGACCCAAACTTTACATTTTCATATTTATATAATGAGCCTCAATCA
The DNA here is from genome assembly GCF_002288905.1 of Enhydra lutris kenyoni. Taxonomy (NCBI): domain Eukaryota; kingdom Metazoa; phylum Chordata; class Mammalia; order Carnivora; family Mustelidae; genus Enhydra; species Enhydra lutris. The sequence continues at coordinate 25,972,690 of NW_019154099.1, read as the reverse complement.
GAGGATATATGGCAATTCTCAGGATCACCTTTTAGTTTTCCATTTTTTTGATAGTATGAGCCTCCTAAGAATATATCTTTCTAACCAATAACTTTTTAAATGGGCAATTAAATGAATCCCATAGCCTCTGGTGATTTGGAATCAAGCCAGAGATTCTGTGGTAGTCTGGCAAAGGATTATCATTCCCAACATAATATTGAAAGCATTGATGAGGAGGTTCTTCTTCTCCTCCTCCTTCTCTTTCTCCTTCTCCTTCTTTTTGGAGGTTCTTCTAACTGACCTCTGGTCACAAAGTGCAAGATGGTGAAACAGATTTTAATTCAGTAGACATTCATAGCAAAGCAGTTTCTTTGTTTCAACCATAATGGTGTATATAATGTATGGTATTTGTAGTAACTATTAATGAGGTAAACACTGTAAAGCTTATGTTGAAGTTATTTGAACATTAATGAAATATTTTACTATAATTTAATATCCAAATTTTAAACTAAATTAATAACTAAAATCTGATTATTGAAAGGATTCATTTATATACTGCTTGACCAATATGACCACTAATTGTTAGCTAACTTTCAAAATGACATAGAAAAATGAACTTCTACTGGAATTTCAAATTATTGATATATACCAATAATAAGATAAGAGGAAGACAACAATATAATTAAGGGAAAAAATAAAATAAATATTAGAAAATGTTTATGTCAAATTCAGGAAATAAATAATAATGGTAAAATTCTGCTTAGAAAACAAAATTGTAAATTTTTCAAAAATTTGTAAAATTTTTTAGATAGCAGAATTATTTAAAGTGTTATGAAGTAGAAAAAATAGTAGAATTGAATCTTGTTGTAATTAATAAAGATTATCTGTGTCTTTGGTAGTGGCAACTTAAATTGGGTGCTAAAATTTTCCTTGTAATAAATAGTTTAATCTATGTATAAAAGATATACGTATAGATATATTCCCATTTAATGGAAAGACTGTCAAAGTTTTAGAATAAATTTATTCCATTATATGGTCTAAATCACCCTGTCAATATTATTTCTCACAATTTTTCTGTGCTCATTCTTAAACTGACATACCAAATATGGCACTTTATACTATATTACCTGCTATTATGTCTTTGTTTATATGCTTTTCCCTAGTTGTAATACTATATCTTTCCATTTCCCATTTTCTAATTTACTCTCCTACCTAATATTCTAGGTACATTTGAAAAACTGGCTTTTCCAGACTTGACAAGTCATTTTCTAAGCACTGCACATTTTATAGGTGTCCCACGTGTGGTAAGCTTTTGATGCAAATCCATTTTGTTCTCCTTACCACAATTATCCAGGCCCATATGTTAGGTGTTCAGGAAATCTATATAGAATGAGTATTGAATAAATTTAAAGTAAAGTTATTGTACAAAAAGTAAATAAGCCAAGGAATTTTGATGTCTCTCCCTACTTGTTCTCACACAAGGAGTTAGCTGAGGTGCACAGGAAAGGTTAAGGAAACTCGTGTGAATTTATATTTTTTCTTTAGTGAATCAAACATAATGAAATTAAAACAATTTCCAGAAGCTAGATTGCAAAAAATGGGAAAATGTTAAGCAGGATATCATGAAAAGGAGACCTGATGGAGAAAACAAAAAAGAGCAAAGAGAACTTTAGAACTCTAAAGTACATACAGAAAAAAAATAATAAACAACATAATATATGAAACAGTATGAGAGATCCAATAATATCTGATATTAGCTCCTAATGTCCAGTTTATTTATGGTCATTTTTACAAACCACGTGACTTATTCCCAAAAATGTAGTATGGTTAACAAGGATATAAAATTATAAGAATACATCCTAAATCAGATGCAGAGATAAAAGAAAAATATATAATCTGCTGTAGTGATATTAAATGAAACTATTATTGGAGCTTTCTGAAAAAGAAATCAAACTATAAAAGGCTATAGCCTTCCTAACAGATAGACTTCAATTTAACGTTGTTTTCTAGAGGCCAAATAAAAAGAGAAATCTGATCAATTTCATAATTTACAACATCCATGATAAAAGCAAACCAATTTACTCAGGAGAAGTGCAATTATTCTTGCTACTAAAACCTGCAAGAAATTTCTCCCAAGGGTCATCATAAAGAGGCAACTGTAAAATATAACAAAATATGCCTTAAACAATATCTTTGATAGACATCACTAAGAGTTTCATAGACCTGATTTTTTTATGGTACCCCGTACTATGGTTTAGCTCTACAATTCTGTGTGTGCTTTAATAGAGGCATAGATTTTTCAGTAGCTGGAAAAACAGATAGGCAAAAAATCTTTCAAAGATTCTTGAGAAACATCTTTGTCTTACTAGAGTCCTTTAGAGAAACTTGGTGGCCCCACATCTCAGAACACTCAATCGGTTAATTCACTAAATAGATATTGGACAACTATAATTTGCATAGTACTTGTATTAGGCACAGAGGAAACACAGGGGATAAAAATTTCCAGGAAATCAGCTATTCTGTGATGTCAGTCAAATGTAAATTAATAGAACAAATGACCTGAACAAAAGTAAAGGTTGACATTCTTTTGTGACAGCTGAAAGCACCTCAAGTCTTGGATTCAGTTCCAAGGATATACTCAAAAGGTGGGTTAGGTCTCTTTTAGAAAATAGGTTTGGATCTGCTCTGACGTAGAGTTTAACAGCCACTGGCTGAATCTTCTACCCAGGGTTAGCTTAGTAGCATAGTCATCATGCCTTTTGGGAAAAAAATCTAGTCCCATCTGTTTCAGGTTTTTTCCTACAATAGGCATGTATTGGGATTTCTACCACAACTGTGCCTTTAAAACTATGATCTGAGAAACCTTACCTCTGTCTTCCTTGGAACTGAGATCTGGGAGGAGGTGGAACAAAAGAGGCAGCCAGTCAGATCACTGTCTTCTCTAACCATATATCTGTGACCAAAGCCTCTCTGCTAGCATGTAAGAAGGTCTTTGACAAGTCATTTTAAAATTGTGTTTGAAAAATGCTGCACTGTTGTGTACTATTTCCAAAATTTTATTTTTCTCCTCAAAGATCACCAACACATCTATTCAATAAATAAGTACTGTTCACCTGCTATGTGCCAGGATCTAGATATGCAAGGTTAATTGTCAAGGAAAATTTGTCTCAAGAAGCTTAAAGTTGGTGATAACACCCCTAAGGGCACTGAAGATGAGGCCACAGTTGGGTAACTGCTGTCTCAGAGATACCAAATACCATGCATTGTGCATGCATGGTGGGTGGGGTAGCCAGATCCAACATGAGTGAACAGGGCTCAAGAGTTCCATATGTAACAAGTAGCTTTTGAATTGAATCTTGGAAAATGGCAGAAATTAGGAAAACAAAGTGCATAAAAGTCATTTTTGGGGCACCTGGGTGGCTCAGTTGTTAAGTGTCTGCCTTCGGCTGGGGTCGTCATCCCACGGTCCTGGAATCGAGCCCCACATTGGGCTCCCTGCTCAGCAGGAAACCTGCTTCTCCCTCTCTCACCAGCACTGCCCACTTCCCCACTGCTTGTGTTCCCTCTCTCCCTGTCTCACTCTCTGTCAAATAAATAAATAAAATCTTTTTTTTTTTTTAAAGTCATCTTAAGCAACAGATGAGTGAGGGGGGACATGTTAAACAGGATGGAAAACTGAAAAAGTAATGGTGACTAGAACACAAGAAAAATTAAGAACTGTAGTCTTCAACTAAGGAAGAGGTCAGATCATAATGAATTAGTGTACTTAACCAAGAGATCTGAATCAAAAGACAAAAGAAGACCAAACCAAACCAAGCAAAAACTTTAGAGGAATGCCCTGAAATTTATGTTGTAGAACTATCATTTCAGCATGATTATAGAGGATATAGTAAACAGGCTAAGAATAGAGTCAGGCAGAGTAATTAGAAGGTTATGGCAGCAATCTGGAAGAAAATAAGTGGGAATCTAAATTAAGCCAGAGAAATTGTCATGAGAGGAGGGACGTATGAGAGGTAATAAAAGGGTGGAACATATATGCTTTTGGGACTTCTAAGGTCTATCTGTCCTGTTTTATTCCCTTCTAAATAAACAATGATGCATCTTGTAGTGTTACTTACTCCCTATGTAATTTCGTTCCTGCTTTCTGATTCATGTATACGTAGTCTAGCTTTAAAAAATTTGAAATGCTATTCTCTTCACAGTCATCAAATCTTACATAGCAGTCCACTTGAAACTTGAACATTTAATCACTTAGTACATTCTGCCTGCATCATAAAGCTCAACATTATAATCCTCCAGTTATTACAAGATCTGTGCTGTCTCGGATACATTTACACTTCAATTACAATTACAATGCTTTCATTTTAACAGCTTCTGGTTTCTGAAGGATTAAGTCTCAAGGATTATGTTCTAATGAGAACAAAGGTTATTGACGACTTTTCTCATTTCTTTCTGAGATGCTTTCCCAGCTAAATCAAAGTGAAGCCAAATTTATGCCAAGATGTTTTCTCCCTGCAGGAAAACATAATGGAAGTTATGAGAAATCAAGAGTTTTTACTGCTTCCAGCTGAGGAGCTCCATAAACTCCTGGCCAGCGATGATGTAAATGTTCCTGATGAAGAAACTATCTTCCATGCATTAATGATGTGGGTCAAGTATGATATGCAGAGGCGATGCAATGACTTGAGTATGCTTCTTGCCTTTATAAGACTGCCACTGCTTCCACCACAGGTAATTGCATGGGATGCTGTGTTAACAGCTACTCTGTATTGAAAAATCCTATATTAAAAGTAACATCAAAATGTGAATAAAACTAAAAATAATTTAAAATAAAAATAATGATACCCATAAAGCATTTGGTAAAATAGTAACATTCAATTGATACATATTATGGTATACACACATGCAAGCGCACACAGATTTGAAAGTAGAAAGCCCCTAAGTTTTATGCCTCTCCATTACCATTTTCTTACAATTGTTTAATTCTTTATAAAAAAGTGACATCATAACCCATTTATTCTTCTTTTTCACGTTTCTGTTTTTTGTTCTAATCCAATACTCTTTTTAGGAAAATTTGGTGATGGAACATGATAGGTGATGGGTCTGAAGCTCATCTCTGCCATATATTGACTCATACTCATATGACTACGAGAATGCCACTTAATTTCTCTGATATCCAATTCCTTTATCTATAAAATAAAATTGTACTACCACACAAAAGTTTTGTGAGGATCAGATGAGACAATACATGTTAAGTACTTAATTTCATTACAGTATCTAGAAGATTTTTAAAACATTACAATTAATTCCCTGCTTCCCCATTTAGGAGATCAATGGATTTATCATCTCTCTATCTATCATCTATCTGTCTATCTATCTATCTATCTATCATCATCTGTTTATCTATCTATCCATCCATTTCTACCTTTCTATCCTATGATGCAATAATATGATCATTCTCTGACGAAAACACATCCTTGGGTTACATTTTAACATTCAATACATAGGATTTCTATCCTCAATAAACAGATAAGACATATTACTGAATCATACACAGTTATGAAGTTAAAGCATTTACAGTTGGAATTATGGAATCTTTAATAACTGGAGCTAAGGAGAATCCACACACCAAGTATACCAACCACCTCATTTTACTGATGAATTATGTAGGACAGGTGAATTGGTAAGAACAAGTTCATTCAGCTTGTAAGAATAACTATTTTTCTCTGATTCATTATGTCTTTAAGTTGTGATGTTGCAAAATTATCTATGCACAGCAATGTTAATCTGGGGTTTCTGCCTTCTAAGGCCATCTAGAAATAAGCCTGAAGGCTGTTCCTACCTCAGAAATAGTAAGTAAAATTGTGTATACATTTTTGTCTGGGGGATGTGAGGGGCCTCAAGTATTCACCTGATCCTTCATTTGGCTACATACTACCATCAACACTTTCACTAATCCATATATTACTAAGAGTGTTAGATAGAGAATTAGGACATTGGGGAAGAATGACAGACAAGAATATATTAATAAGTGAAGTGAGAATTATGGTCATATATTAAGATTGGAAAGTGAAAAAAAAAACCTACCAAAATTGGGAAAACAAATGAAGTTTTATAAATAAAGGAATAATTCTGTTTCACGTGGCCGCTGAAATGAATAAAGCAGTAAAAACAGAGGAGAAAATTTTATAGAAGTCCTGCCTAAGCAAATTATATGAGCTTATCTTAACACTAGGATCTTAAAAAGGAGGAGAAATGCATTTAGGTAACTAAACAAAGAATAAATTGTGAATCCAAGCCCTGGATTTTTCTGAATCTTCCATGCTAGGTTTTAATGCCAGGTATCCTTAGAGAGTAAGGATATCCTGGGGATCTTCTATCCTGGGGATTTTCGCCCAGGATAGAAATGGTCAATGAACACTATTAGCTAATAACAGTAGAAAGCCATTAACCACTGATAGATGCTGTGGCAATTGGTACCTTAGACCACTGCCCACCCATTCCAACTGTTTGTTGAAATGTGGGGAGCTTTTGGGTTTTCCACAGAAAGTACTATGTCATCTGCAGAGTGAGAGTTTGACTTCTTTGCCAAATTGAATGCCTTTTATTTCTTTTTGTTGTCTGATTGCTGAGGCTAGGACTTCACCCCACAATTTCTAGAACTCATGCAACAATTCAGCAATGTGGCAGTATACAAAATCAGTGCACAGAAATCAGTTGCATTTCTGTACACTAACAATGCACTAACAACATGACTGAAGAAAGAGAAATTAAGGAATCAATCCCATTCACAATTGCACCAAAAACCATAAGATAACTAGGAATAAACCTAATCAAAGAGGTAAAGGATCTATACTCTAGAAACAACAGAACACTTATGAAAAATTGAAGAAGAAACAAAGAGTTGGAAAAACATTCCATGCTCATGGATTGGAAGAATAAACATTGTTAAATTATGTATTCTGGGCACTTGGGTGGCTCAGTTGTTGGGCATCTGCCTTTAGCTCAGGTCATGATCCCAGGGTCCTGGGATCAAGCCCTGAATTGGGCTCCCTGTTCAGCAAGAGGCCTGCTTCTACCTCTCCCACTCCCTCTGCTTGTGTTCCCTCTCTCACTGTGTCTCTGTCTGTCAAATAAATAAATAAATAAATAAATCTTTAAAAAATAAAATAAATAAAAAATAAACAAAATGTATATAGTGCCTAAGGAAATCTACACATTCAATGCAATCCCTCTCAAAATAACATCAACATTTTTCACAGAGCTGGAACAAACAATCCTAACATTTGTATGGAACCAGAAAAGATCCCAAACAGCCAGGGTAAGTCACAATGCCTGACTTCAAGCTATATTACAAAGCTATGATCATCAAGACAGAATGGTACTAGCACAAAAACAGACACGTAGATCAACAGAAAAGAACAGAGAGTTCAGAAATGGACCCTCAACTCTATGATCAACTAAACTTTGACAAAGCAGGAAAGTCTATCCAATGGAAAAAAGATGGTCTCTTCAATAAATGGTGCTGGGAAAATTGGACAGCCATATGCAGAAGACTGAAACTGGATCATTCTCCTACACCATACATAAAGATAAATTCAAAATGGATGAAAGACCTCAATGTGAGACAGGAATCCATCAAAATCCTAGAGGACAACACAGGCAGTAACCTCTTCAACCTTGGCCTCAGCAACTTCTTGCAGGACACATCTCTAAAGCAAGGGAAACACAAGCAAAAATGAACTATTGTGACTTTATCAAGATAAAAATCTTCTCATGGCAAAGGAAACAGTCAATAAAACTAAGAGGCAACCTACAGAATGGGAGAAGATATTTGCAAATGACATAACAGATAAAGGGCTGGTATTCTAGATCTATAAAGGACTTATCAGACTCAACACCCAAAAACAGATATTCCAGTTAAGAAATGGGCAGAAGACTTGAACAGACACTTCTCCAAAAAAGACATACAAATGGCCAACAGACACATGAAAAACACTCCACATCACTAACCATCAGGGAAATACAAATCAAAACCACAATGAGATACCACCTTACACCAATTAGAATGGCTAAAATAGACAAGACAGGAAACAATGAATGATGATAAGGATGTGGAGAAAGGGGAACCCTCTTACACTGTTGGTGAGAATGTAAGCTGGTATGGCTGCTCTTGAAAACAGTGTGGATGTTCCTCAAGAAGATAAAAATAGAGCTACCCTACAACCCAGTGACTGGACTACTAGGTATTTACCCCAAAGATACAGATGTAGTAAAAAGAAGGGACACATGCACCCCAATGTTCATAATAGCAATGTCAATGATAGCCAACTGTGGTGGGGGGGGGAAGCTCAGATGTCCTTCAACAGATGAATGGATAAAGAAAACCTGGTCCATATATACAATGGAGTATTAGCCATCAGAAAGGATGACTATCTACCACTTATGTCAACATGGATGGAACTGGAGGGTATTATGCTAAGTGAAATAAGTCAGTCAGAGAAAGACAATTATACAGTTTCACTCATATATGGAATGTGAGAAATAGCTCAAAGACTCATAGGGGAAGGGAGGGAAAACTGAATGGGAAGAAATCAGCAAGGGAGATAAACCATGAGAGACTCTTGACTCCAGGAAACAAACTGAGGATTGTGAAAAGGGAGGTGGGTGGGGGAATGGGGTCACTGGGTGATGGGAATTAAGGAGGGCATGTGATGGATGAACACTGGCTGTTATATGCAACTAATGAATCACTGAACACTATACCAAAACCTAATGATGTATTATGTATTGGTTAATTGAATTTAAACAAAAATAAAAGTGGGGAGCTTAAAGCTAAACAAGTAGTCAAAAATCATCATGGGGAAAAAAAAAATCATGAATGCTAGGAGACATAACTGAAGAGGCCAAGAATGTGACCAGAGCTCAATCTTTTCATGCTATGCCTTCCCTTCATACACTCTTCCCCCACATTTCTGTCACCAAAAATGGGAGATGCTTTTACCTCTACATCCATCTATGCTATTCCATCACAACAGACATGTACATCCTATTGACCTGTTACTAAGGCTACACATTACAAATGGAGTTTTAATTATTGGCTCAGGTGCTTCATCTTACTTAGTGAAACAATATTCATTAACTTTAGGAAAATAAGATACAATTTTTTGGTGTAACTAACTAGCAAAAGACTTTTTTGTTAATTCTTATTACAGCATCTAATAGTCATAAGTACAGCATATGTCTATTCTCTATTTCTTATTTATCAACTTAGGGGCATTAAAAATATAACTTTATACTTTTCAAATTAGACATGCAGGAAGAAAGAGTAAAATACATTTTCTTTTCATAAAATATTCTGTATATAAGAGGGGCTATCACTTTCTTAACTAGTACTAATGAATTACATGTTATTATAAGCATTTTCCACATATTTCTACTCAGATTTTGAAGCTTCCATTTAAAAAAAATTGACAAAGTAAGAACAGGGCAATAGGAAATAATTTTTTTTTATTTCTTTCTTTAGATACCAAACATAATATACTTTATTTCACTTAATTTCTATATTATCCTTATGTAGTAAATATTATTACTATCATTGGACAAATGAATAAATTGAGAATCAGTACAGTAGCCATCTTCCTATTAAGTTGTAGAGCTCAGATTGCACTCTTGATGTATCTGACATTAATGTGGTTCTTATTCCACATAGGGGCAATGAGAACAGTATCTGCTTCAGATTTAACTCAGTGTCCCACCAGAGCTAAAAAAGAGTTTAATCAAATCTAAGATTTTCCAGCTTTTTAGGTGAACTTTCAAAGTGGCTAAGCATCTTCTATTCCTTAAGAAAAGCTATTATGAGGATCAGGAAACACTTTTTTCTTAATCCTGGAGCTATTATATATAGGTTTGCCCCTAATATATATTGCTTGTGTGCATGCACTCGCTCTCCCTTTCTCTCTCTTTACATATGTTTACATATATAACTATTAAATATATATGCTTAATATTTAATAGTTATATAAAATGTAATATTATATTTAAAGTACTAACAATATTTAAAAGGAGAAGAGTCTTCATTTTTCTAGTGAGGTAAGAATTTATTTTCAAAAGGAAAGAGTACATAGGCTGATTTTTGAAGGACACTTGAGAGAGGAATTTGGCTTGTGTTTTTGTAAGATAATTCCTGTAGAAGTAAATGATGGGTTTTGGGTAAGTGGCAGAACAATATCTGGAAGAACTTTTGTGAGCTGCTTATAATGTTGTCAAGCAAAACATAAAAAGTACTGACCAGAACAAGAGTAAAAACGATGAGATTTAGAGATGCTTAAAACAACAAATAAAAAATATAGGAAAAAAAATGCTTCCAAGATAGAGTTAAGCTAAATGACTGTAAGTAGTTTTATAGCTGTGAGTTTCTAGTTTATATTTAGTAAATGCATAGAACAATTTCCAGAGCTTAAAAAAAGTAAAAATAAACACAATGACGGAGATTTCATCAACAAAGAAAACATGTTAAAAGAGTAATTATTGTCAAAGAATAAATCTAGATTACAGTAACAGTCTTCTCTAATACTCATGGCCAGTTGACCAACTTGACTTAAGTGGATTTCAGTTAATCATTTATTATAACCTGCATTCTCATATCTGTTTTTTTTTCATTACTAGACCCATCATGTGTATCTGTGTTTAGTTATTTCTTAAGTTCACAAGAAAAAAAAATCGATTCTGATAGTCTTTATTATTTATTATTTATAAAATAAATTATATATTATATATAAATTATAGATAAAGTAGATCTTATATATAATATGTATATTATATAATATATTATCATTTATATATTGTTTATTATATCATATATTATTTATATAATGTATGTTATTATAATGTATACATCATGGGAATTTGGTGCAGAAAAATATGAGGATATAAATTTTGGTAGACAGTATGGATTTCAGTTGAGACAAGTGGTAGACAAAATGAGCTTCAGAAAAGAATAAAAGAAGAGACATAAAATGACTCAGAAGTAAAGTGTCTATTTTATCTTGTACTGAAATATAACAGCTAATGATGAAATAAATTCAGTTGGCTTTGCTGCAGGAAGGACCAGAGGAAAAGGCAAAATGAAAGAAATATATAATTGAGTTATAGTCTAAGAAATAGTGAATGACTTCTATTGTCATTTTAAATAAGTGAGGAATAGGATTTTGCATAATAGTTTCTGTGTTTTTTCTTGAATACCCAGAGGTTTAAAAATTTCAACAGAACTGGAAAAAAATATGGAAATTTCATTTTAGAGAGTGAGTGATTATATAAACACACACACACACACACACACACACACACACACACAAGGAAGTTAACCAATTTGATATACTCATTTTTCTCTATTTTCTCTTACAAAGATGCAACAAAAGAATATGTGGGTATGCAATAAACATGTCTTAACATTATGTAACTATCATTTCCACTGGTTTTTAACTGGTTTCACAAGATGTATCCTTGTAATATGTACATAAATATTTATTTATTATACACATATTTTAAAAGTACACGTGACCATCTAACTTTTGGTGGGTTCTTTTCTAATGATTGGTTTGGAAAGTTGAAGCATGCTATTCAAAAAATCAAGGGAATGCAATTCTATATCTAGTCAAGCCAAAAGGTCTTTAGGAAAATTCAGTTTTATCATAGAGATTATTTAGAATGTTAGAGATATACAAATAAACTTTGCTTCCTATCTTGAAATTGGTATTATCTCTTTTGAGATGACAAGGATAAAGATTTCTCAGATCTTGCAAACCAGAATGCCTACTGACTCTTAAAAGAAATATGTAACAGTGTGTGTGTTTATGTGCATAAACATTTATTATCTGTAGCAAAATGTAAAAGGAAAAAATTTGCAATTGAATAACAAATTATTACCTAAGCTTAGAGGCATATAGTTTAATAATAAAAAAGAATAAAATAACAAGGAAACTCAATAGTATAACTTAAGGGAACAGATACTACCTCTAGTTTATAAGCATAAATTCTTTTTATGCAAAGCTGTAATTTATCCCAAAAGATTTTTTTTTTTTAAGATTTTGTTTATTTATTTGACAGAGGGAGAGATCACAAGTAGGCAGAGAGAGAGAGAGGAGGAAGCAGGCTCCCTTCCGAGCAGAAAGCCCGATGCAGGACTCGATCCCAGGACCCTGAGATCATGACCTGAGCCGAAGGCAGAGGCTTAACCCATTGAGCCACCCAGGCGCCCCAAAAGATTCTTTATGTAATAATAGCAACACAAGAAGGGAGAGGTTATCAATATTTTTTACTCCATTGGAAATGTGATAGTTGATCAGATACTGGTGACATAGACTCTACTGTCCATATAAACTATAGTCACAACTAAAAACACTAATGAAAAGCAACCAAAACGACAGAGAACAAATCAATATAAAAAGACCATTCATAAATCACACTGTAAAATCTACAGAATAGATTATACTCCTGAGTAATTTATGTTTTGTTTGGTTTTACTTCCCCAAAGCAACCATAGGTAAATCATACAATTTTCCATTTTCGTCAGTACTAATGTTCATTATTTAGTGTATTAAATATCTTATTTTTACAAAAGAAAAAGAAACAAACAAACAAAAAAAAACCTTTCAACTCTTACAAGTGAGTAAGGCAAATACTAATCAAACACATTAACACAGTCTATTACTGGTCTTTATTACTTTTTAATTGGTTTTTGTCCTTTTTTTTCCTCTCTGATCTGCTTGCCATCTGATTAATTAATGTTGACACTAGGCATCATCAAAGAAATAGCCTTCTTCACAAAACTATACTATAATAGCTTTTAAAAGTGTGGAATAATGTTATTCTTCTCTAAAAGAAACTTGAGAAACAGTGTCTTTAAAACAGAAATGCACAGACAATACATGTTTCTAAAATCTTACAGATTTACCTTTAATACTATTTAGTTTCATGATCACTTAAATTATGATGACATTCACAGTTCAAGTTACATTATGAAAATACAAAAGCTTTTTACTTCAAAAGTTTTTGTCAGTGAGGTATAATGTGAAAAATGGCACACACAAGCACAAACTTACATACAACATACATACATACATACATACATACAAAAACATTACTGTCTTTGGTAAAAAGAGCAGAGAAGTTGGAACCTAATCTGAAAGCCTTTACTTTTTGCCACAGTGCTATAGTATCTCTTCTTTTGTCAGGGCTGAACCCACTGCTTGTGGTTTGTATCCCATCAGTCTTGCCACCGGAATTTCTCTACATTGGTGACCCTTCTATGTTTTATATTACCAATTTGTTCCATATTGGATCATTCTAATGAACTTGCAAAGATTTATTGTTCCAAACATATTAAAACAAAACTCATATTCCTACCAGCTGTTCCAATTCTGTTTCCGTTTCTAGCAAAACATGTAGTTATTATTTACAGTTAATAAATATACTTATTAATAATCATCACTCTCTTCAGTCCACTGTAATCAGTCCTTTGAACTCTTCAAAATCACCCAAAACCTCCAGGCTGTCACATCTTTCCCCATTTCATTTGTTTTCATCTTACTCGGCTTCCCAGCAGCTTTGACAAAATTGATCAGGCCACTCTTACTCAATTGCCATTACTAATTTTTCTACTCGGATATATATTGCAGTGCCCCAGAACACCATATTTTCTCCATAAAGAATAACATTCTTCTATACTTTTAAATACTATATAGCCAATTATAACTTCTAAATTTATAGCTTTAGCTCACCTCTTCTTGAGAGATAGATACACATACCCAGTTAACAGCTTGACATCTCTAATTAGATATCCAATGGTCATTCAAAACTTCACATGGTCAAAATGGAAGATTTCAAAGTCCCAAGACTTCCTCCATAACCCCCATTCTTCATAAATAACACTATGAACCATCTAGTTGTTCATACCTAAATTCTAGAATCACTTTTAATTCTCTACATTGCACTGTATTTAATATTCAATTTCTGAGGAAGTTCTTTTTGCTGTATTCTAAACTAGATCTTAAATCTGTTCTTTTTTTCTTTCTTTCTTTCTTTTTCTCAGCCTTTCTACAGCCCCATCCTAAAATAACCCACCACCTAGGGCACCTGGGTGGCTCAGTGGGTTAAAGCCTCTGCCTTTAGCTCAGGTCATGATCCCAGGGTCCTGGGATAGAGCCCCAAATTGGGCTCTCTGCTCAGCAGGGAGCCTGCTTTCCCCTCTCTCTTTGCCTGCCTCTCTGCCTACTTGTGATCTGTCAAATAAATAAATAAAATCTTAAAAAAAAAATAACCCATCACCATCTCTTTCCTGCACTACTGGAATAGCCTCCTACCTGTTATTCTAACTTTTATGTTTAACTATAGCAATAATTTCTAACTAGCAATGAGATGGAACTTTTGAAGTATGAATGCATTAATTTCAAACTTAAGATTTATACCCTTAAGAAAAAATCCTATATTCCTGTCCTAAAAGGTGTGTATCAGAAACTGATTACTACTTCCCTGACCTAATCTCCTCCCAGCACTTAGTATTCTCTAGGTGCACTGATATTCTTTCTGTTTCTTGCACAAGTTAGGTTTATTTCTTCTATAGCATATTTGTACTAGCCGATTCTGGGGGCTAGAATCAGTGGCTTGCCAGCGGAAGAGGATGGTGGTGACAGGAATAGCCTTCTCAGGTGTGAGCAATGGAACGGGAGGCATTGTTTATAGATAATTAAAGACAATAATAAAATGGCTGAAGGTCAGTCTGCTTTTAGTATTATTATACCTTGACAATTCTGTAGAATGCCATTGATGACACATTCCTACCTGCTGGGATGAACTGCCCACCATACGCTTTCTCTGGTCCTCTACTGCCTAGAAGATGTTCACCTTTATCATGGCATGGCTTATTCTTTCTAATTAATCACATGCCACATCCAATAGGTCCTGTTCTCAGCACTTTCACCTACTATTTTCTTGTTTGGTTTTAGTCTGTTTCTATCTATTTCTTTATATTTTCAGAAAACCAGACTTGAAGTCCTTGTCCACAAAGTTCTTGGTATAATTGGTACTCAAAAAGTGCTTGTCGAATCAACAAATGAAAAGTTTATTCTAGGTCTTAGGAATTTTAGTTTCATTTTACCATCTGCTGATACATGATTTACCTGGAATGAGAGAGAAACCTACAATAGCATGTTATGATGGAGCTAACAGTGGTTACTAGGAACATAGTCATAAAGAGCACATTGATTCGGACTTCACTAAAATTCCTTATTGAATGGACAATGGAAAGGCAAAGTAAACAGGATATACTGTCTCATCTCTTTGCTTTATTAGGTATATTCATAGAACATAAATTCACCAGAATTCCTCTAATTCAATGAAGTGTTTAAAAATAACTTAGCTACAAGAAAAAATTGTTCCATTTTCACTGTTAGCATAATAAATAAGAAAACAAAGTCCATTTCATGAAAAAAAAAAAACCCTGAACTTAAGTTAGTTCATAAGCATTTTTTTTAAAGATTTTATTTATTTATTTGACAGACAGAGATCACAAGTAGGCAGAGAGGCAGGCAGAGAGAGAGAGAAGGGGAAGCAGGCTCCCCGCTGCCCAGAGAGCCCGACATGGGACTCGACCCCAGGACCCTGGGATCATGACCCTAGTTGAAGGCAGAGGCTTTAACCCACTGAGCCACCCAGGTGCCCCAGTTCATAAGCATTTTTGCACATATTAAATAATATACATAACATTTACCAAGAGGCCACACAGTGCAGGAACAATTATTTTTCACAATTAAACATTAAAGAAGAATTTCATTTTTTATTCATGCCTATTTTATATAACAATGATAAAATTAAAGGATATAATAATTTGTAAGAGGACTAACAAAAATTGTGGAATGTTTGTAATGAAGCAAAAGCTACTTAAATCATTGAACCATTTCCAGTGATTTTAATTTAGGATTTAGGGAACTCAATTAACTCATAAAGCTACTTTAATATTTTAGTAACTGAAGTTTATAGAGATGAAATCTAGAGATTAAAACAGGATCCTTAGACTGCAGAATACTCTTAATCTTTGGGCACATCTCATAGGTAAAGCTATAGTAGAGGAAATTTATCTTAATCCAATTATAAAGTTATTTTGATATATAATTTACTTGGGATATAGATTAAATATGTAAGTTCCTACATCCCTTATCAACACTGCTATTTTTATAAAATATTTTTGCTTGTTACTCTTTGAGGAAAAGCAGGGAAGCCTGTGTGGGTGAAGCAGAGTGATCCAGGGGGTAAGTTGTTGGAAAAATTTAGAGAAGGTGAGGATATAAACCATTGAATGGCTTGTACACAATTTTAATGACTTTGGTACTTCCCTTGGAGTGTAATGGAAGCCATTGCAGAGTTTTGAAAAGAGGAGAGCTTGATCTGATGTACACAATTAAATAGAATCTCTAGTTGCTGTGTTGAGAGTATACTGCAGGGTAACAAGAATAGAAAATGGAAATCAGTTAGAAGATGATAGCAATAGCAGAGGTGAGATATTTGAGAAATCAAATAACAGTAATATGGTAGTAACAATAAAGACACTGAGAAGTGTTTCCATTCTAAAGTACCGTCAATTAGATGGGAAGTACGAGATAAGAGAGGAATCAGAGATGATTCCAGGTTTTTTGGCTTGAGCCCCAGTTGAGGAAGGTACTATGGAACATTGACTTAAAGATGTCTTTGAAGTCTTTAAGTGGAGATGTTGGGTGGGCAGTTAAATGCATCATTCAGGTGTCGTGGAGGTATGGAAGGAGATATGAAGTAGGAAACTGTTGGCATATAGATATAATTTAAAGCCATGATGTGATATGGTATCACCAAAGAAGTCAGTATACACAAATATAGAAAGAGAATGAAGAAGAATGATGTTCTGGGCATTGAAACCTTATCAAATTAGAGATAAAAAGAAAGAACCTAGAACTGAAATCAAGACACAGCCAAACAGAATAAAAGCCAAGAGAGCTTGCTGTGCAGAGATTTCAGGGAGTAAACCATCAGAGAAGACTTACTGATCAGCTGTATCAAATGCTGCTGAGAGGTCAAATAGAATGATGCCCCATAATTGACTTTTCAATTTAAGAATAAGAAAGTCATTGATAACTTTGATAAAATAAGTTTCTATAGAATAGAGCTAAGCAAATATGGGGAAAATGTAATTTAAAATAGTAAATACATAGAATCTTTAAAACTGCAAAACTGAACAACAACAAAAAAAATTTGTCAGTAGATGATTGGGTTTATCAGCCAGAAGCCAATGAAGAGAAACAAAAACACAGTGAAATTTTATAAACATGGAAAGTTTGTATAAAGAATCAATAACTATGAGAAGGTTTTAGAGTAAGGAATAATTAGAAAGTAGGAAGTTAAAAAGAACTCTAAAAAATATGGAAATAGCAGGTTTCCAAGGCATACCTCAAAAATATTGTGGTTTTTGTTCCAGACCATCTCAATAAGGTGAAGATCACAATAAAGTGAGTCCAGTGAATTTTTTGGTTTCCCAGTGCATATAAAAGTTGTTTACTTTATACTATAGTCCATTAAGTGTGCAATAGCATTATGTCTTTTTAAAAAAGTATGTACCTTTTTTAAAAGATTTTATTTATTTATTTGACAGACAGAGATCACGAGTAGGCAGAGGCAGGCGGGGGGGGGGGGGGAAGCAGGCTCCCCGCTGAGCAGAGAACCTGATGTGGGGCTCAATCCCAGGACCCTGGGATCATGACTGGAGCTAAAGGCAGAGGCTTTAACCCACTGAGCCACCCAGGTGCCCCAAAAAGTATGTACCTTAATTTAAAAATACTTTATTGCTAAAAAATGCTAACCTTCATCGAACTTACAGTGAATCAAAATCTTTTTGATGGTGGAGTGTCTTGCCTCTATGTTGATGGCTGCTGACTGATCAGTGTGGTAGTTGTTGAAGGCTGGGAGGGCTATGGCAATTTCTCAAAAAAAGACAACAATGAAGTTTATTGTATTGACTGACTTTTCTTTTTACTAATAATCTCTCTGTAGCAAGCAATGCTGTCTGATAGCATTTTACTGACAGTAGAACTTTCTTCAACATTACAGTCAATCCTCACAAACCCTGCTACTGCTTCATCAATGAAGTTCATAAATTAATATTCTAAATTCTTTGTTTTAACAGTCTTCACCAGTAGATTTCATCTCAATAAATCACTTTCTTTGCTCATCTGTAAGAAGCAACACATCACCCGTTCAAATTTTATCCTGAGGTTTCAGAAATACAGTCACATCTTCATTCTCTATTTCTTTTTTTTTTTTTTTAAGATTTTATTTATTTATTTGTTAGAGAAAGGGAGAGAGAGAGAGCACAAGCACAGGCAGGCAGACTGGGAGGCAGAGGGAGAAGCAGGCTCCCCGCTGAGCAAGGAGCCCGATGTGGGACTCGATCCCAGGACGCTGGGATCACGACCCGAGCCAAAGGCAGCCGCTCAACCCACTGAGCTATTTCTAATTCTAGTTCTCTTTCTGTTTCTCCCTTATCTTCAGTTACTTCCTCCAGTGAAGTCCTAAATCTTTAATTTGTAACAAACACAATATCCACAAAGCATAATAAAGCAAAGTATGCCTGTATAAGGAGCAACTGCTTACTATCTTAAGGCTGAGTTAGAGCACCCAAGGACGCACCCCACCTGAGATCCAGGACTCCTTAAAGAGGGTGCAGCCATGGCTGACTGGATGCAGTGAAATCACTGTGGGGCAGCTGTGGCAGAAATTTCTAGAAACCTGTCCTTTAGAAATCTACCCTCTAGGTGTCCCAAAAGAGATATCCTCCTACAATATCACCTGAGGGACCTTCTGGGGGTATCTTCTAAATTCTCCTGGCCACCATCTCTGCAGGAGGCAAGCATGGGAGAAACCATTCATTGCAGGAATCTGGTAAATAGGCACACTCAAACCAGGGAGCAAAATCTCTCACCCTAAGGTCTCTCCAGTGTCCTCTACTGACAAAGTCCATCATAGCGTTAGCTGGCAAAGAAAAAAATATTTAAAGGGCCATTTTAACACCCATTTTCACAAAATAGTTGAAAAAGATAATTTTAGAGCTGGGGATCAATATACTGATAACCAAAACAAAACAAAAATAAATTGATAAACACCAAACTGGGGTGGGGGAGGGGAGAGATCAAGCATGTTTGCATACTCACAGTTGTGATTCCAAAGAGAAGCAATTTGATGATATAAGACAGGGAAGAACTTTTGGAATATTTTCTTTGAATGTGCTAGAGTAGAGTAGGATTTCATGCACAAATGGATAGATTGGCTTTAGAAAAGAGGATTGAAAAGTTATCTATAAGAACAGGTGAAAAGCAAAAACGTGTGTACAGATCTTAGTAGGTGAGCAGATGCAATGGTATAAATGAGTGTTTATTGGGGTCCTATTTTTGATTCTGATATTAATTCAGTGTTTGATCATGGAAATTTTGTTTAATTTCACTGGGCCTCAGTTTTCATATCAGGACAAGAAGATGGAAATATTCTTTCTGTCAGTAACATTGCATGAATGAAAATAGGTTTTCATTTCCTAAGAACTGATGCCTAGTCAATAAATAATTGACATAAATAATTCTATAGCAAATTAAGACATATATGCTTCCCCATCTGAAAAAAATAATTTTGACAATGTCTTAAACCTCTCAAGAAACTTCATTCAGTAGACAACAAAAAAAAAACTTGAATTTTTTGCTCACCAAATAAATGGTCTTTAGTGAAACATAGATTCCTTCCATTGTAGTCATTTTTTTCCCTAGTAATCATCATTCAGGACGTTTAAATGACAAAAATCTTATGACTTAAAAAATAGATAAACTGTTTTCAAATTACTTTGCAAACTTGTATAATTTAAATCATTCCTAAGAGGAAAGCAAGCAAACTATAAGCTATGTGAAGGAATCACAAGTGAATTGAATTTTATCACATGTGTATTAAAATGACAACTACTATAACTTTAATTTCTAGGAGTATCAAATAAATAAAAGTTTATTATTATAATGACTCTGAAAATGGAAAAACTACCTCCCAGAGAAGAACAATTTAACGTTAATGACTATCCAGAGAATCAGACAAATGCATTGATTTCTTTTCTAATTAAATGGCAAATACCTGTAGGTATGAAAGTCATTACTTTAATAATATTCAAAAAAATAATAGTACACTGCTAATATTAAAAAATGATAAATACTTGTATGTTATTTTGCATAACTACTCAAATTTATTGGAGTTTTTTTCCTAAATATAAAGGTAAATTATCTTAGAATAATGTTATTGGTGCCAAGTCTCATGCAATTTCATATTCTATTAAGAAAATGGAGTATATGTTAACTAAATATTTCCCACAAATACATCAAATATTCCAATTCAGTACTCTGGATAAATTGAAGAAAATTTTATTTACTTTCTACGTGTTCAATTTTAAGTTAAAGAAAATAATTCTGAGTTTGTTATTATCAGAAATTCTTAGTCTTCTATAACTTAACTTCATCACGTAGAATTCATTGAGTGGGCATATTACTTTTTCTTTTAATCCAAACAATAATTTATGAAACACTAGTGTGATTTTTTTAAACTTTGTTAATTTGAAGTTATGCTTACTACAGTATTTTCAAATCACTGTTGGCTTCCTTATCAGGCCAATTCAGAGCAGCTTAGAATTTATTTTTCCATAATCACCAGGGAAAATATGTGAATGATCACCTGACACCATACTAAAATGTGTATCTACCTTACTTCCACATTTTTATTGCAGAAAACACCTTCGAAACTAGCTCCCTAATATTTTGCAGGGAGAAACTGAGGCTCTGAGAATTAAAGCAAACTATCTTAGATAATATTTTAAATTTAAAAACTCACTGATGCATATACAATAGAATTTAGGAATCCTAACTCTCAAAACAGATTTTTTTTTCCCACCTATGAGAGTAAGCTATCAAACAAACAAACAAAACACATCTTCACTCTTACATCTGAACCTGTAGCACCTGGTGAGTTGTTAACTGTCATCATGACACCTAGAGTAGAAAAGACAATGGAGACTCTGAACATTTCAATTTTTCATATTATAACTCAGGTGAAAGTTAGATAATTTATCACAAAGCCTAATTTCATTGTAATTCAAAGAAAAATTTTTCCTGAACAAATTAGTAACATATAGTTATATTTCAGGTATGGAGCACCTAGTTGGCTCAGTTAACAGAATGTGTGACTCTTGATATAAGGGTCATAGGCTCTAGCCCCACCTTGTCTGTAGAGGTTACTTAAAAAATAATAATAATATCTTTAAAAAAACATAAATAAACAAACAAACAAATAAAATATTTCAAGTATGTTTCTGAGGACCTGTTTTTCCACTAAAGTAACTCTATTTGGCATGGAATAATTATTTAATAAATAGATGTTTAAAGACCAAATTTAATTACTAAATTTAAAGCAAAAAATATACTTTTATTTTGAAGAACATCTAAAAAGTAAAAATTATGTCAACTGAAAAATAGCTTTTTAAAAAAAATATTATAGGGGCTCGTGGGTGGCTCAGTGGGTTAAGCATCAGAGTTGATTTGGGCTCAGGTCATGTTCCCAGGGTGGTAAGATCCAGCCCCAAGTCAGGCTCTGAGCTGACCTGGATCCTGCTTGAGATTCTCTCTCTCCCTCTACCCTTCCTTACATATATATAATCTGAGTCATATTCTATTATTCTATTCTTTTCTGGCATCATTTACATATATATTTCTCATGTTCATGGTAAGACAAAGAGCTGCAATAATTAGCTTAAGCAAATCAGGATTGTGGATGGTGGAGATTTCATCAGTGACAACCAGAAATTAGAAATAGAAGAGAAGAAAGATTAAAAGGCAATACCTTCATTATCTATTTTTAAATTTTCATGCATTATACTATGGAACTCATGACCAGTAACTCTGTATTTAAAGGTTTGTGTTATTTTCTTCAAAATGTGTAAAATATTATTTCATTTAAAAATTATCCAAAAAAATTATTTGATAGACTATCTTTTTTAAGATTTATTTATTTTTGAAGAGAGACAGAGTATAAGGATTAAATATGTGCTCTTGAAGCCAAAATATCCCATGTTTCCCATGGAATAAAGGGGCAAATTTTGATGTTAAAATTATAAATTACTAAAACAAAAGCAAAACATGCTCTGTGTTTGAATTATTAGGCTTTCTCATTATATCTACATTTGGTCTCTGAAATAGATTTGCTGTAAACTAGCATTTTCTAACACTTTAACCATGGACAAATAGTATTTAAAAGTATTCATCCCAAAGTGTATCATGTTAAAAAAGAAGTTTATAAACCCATCTTGCAGGGCACCTGGGTGGCTCAGCTGGTTAAGCATCCCCCTCTCCCTCTACCTGCCTGCTCCCCCTGATTGTGTTCTCTCTCACTCTCTATGTCAAATAAATCAAATCTAAAATAAAATAAAATAAAATAAAATAAACCCATTTGCTATAACCCCTCCTTTTAAAGTTTGTAACACAGATTGTCATAATAATCTCTTAATAAAGAAACTCACTTAAATTCATGGCTTTTCTGAAGAAAAACATTTCAAGTAATGACTCTTAAAGTCTCATGGAAAGAATGATCTACAGAACACATTAGGGAAGCATGGTTCTGGGTTGTTATTATTTTTTAAAGTTTTGGAACTCTTCATGAAAAAGGTTAATGAACAATAGATTTTCATTTAGAGTAAATTATCCTAAATTAAAGGCACTCTAGATGTGTTTATATTTAAAGAAATAGGCTCTCTTCCATTGCTATGAGTCTATCTACCATTAAGTAGCCTGCAAAATTGGCTTTGCTGAGCTGGAAAAGCAGCATATTCAGTGAATTCAATAAGCTGACCTATAAAGACCTGGAAATAGAGTCATAAATAATAATGAGTGTGATATTCTCAATTCAGTCAGCTGTGGGGGTTTTCCAAGCCATTAAACAACTTCCCAATTTGCTACAAATCAGCATAACTGTTGTATTCTTTTCAAAAGGAAGCTAGAATAAGAGATGGCAAGTATATGGTAAGATTTAGGGAGTAATGAATATTTAATCACAAGGAACACCTAAAACCTCGTTACAGTGAGCAGTCACTCATAACATTCATCTATTATCAAAATAAAACATGGGATTTTATCTTGACCATTACATTTCACCTCATGCTAATATTCATGCTAATGTTCATTATTTCCTGTATATGCTAATATATATATATATATAAAATTGGGCTTAAATAAGATAAATAAGTCCTGTTTGAAATATAAAGATTGATTTGAATGGTAAATTCCCATTTCATCTGATTGGTCACTTTTTTAGAAGACTGGAATGGCGTCTTGTCCTGATGTCATCTCCAGAAGCAATGACTAGATATGTGTTATCTCTTGAAATAAAGTCCTTATTGACAGCTATTGTCTTACTCCATGTGCCACCAAGCTTTTTTTTTTTTTTTGTAAATGTGATGCTTTAAAATGTTCTAAACCTCTTCTTTCCATGTATACTATTAACACCTTTAGATTTGAACTTATCATTCTTTTTTTTTTTTTTGCAATGGACTCAATGGCAATCATCCAACTGTAGCGACCTCTTTCTCCACCTATATCCATTTTTCATAATGCCTCCAGAATGAATTTTTTAAAAATAAATTCACTTTATAGATATTGATTAAAAGGCAAATCATACATACATACAACAGGGAAAACAATAAAAATTCAAAATGCTACTATTAATATTACCAGAATCAGTCATTAGGTGAAAATTAGTCTAGAAATCTCTTCATTTATTAATTCACTCATGCACTCACTCATTTCATAAAGACTTTCTAAGAGCCACCTATATGCCCGGAGTATGCTCTTTGTGTCTAGCATTGCATCAAATAGACCATTCTTTACTCTAACGCAGCTCACATTTTTTTTTTTTTTAAGATTTTATTTATTTATTTGTCAGAGAGAGAGAGAGAGGGAGAGAGAGCAAGCACAGGCAGACAGAATGGCAGGCAGAGGCAGAGGGAGAAGCAGGCTCCCCGCTGAGCAAGGAGCCCGATGCAGGACTCGATGCCAGGACGCTGGGATCATGACCTGAGCCGAAGGCAGCTGCTTAACCAACTGAGCCACCCAGGCGTCCCCGCAGCTCACATTTTAGCAGGAAGGGGAGGATAGGGTGAGGGAGGCAACAGGCATAAAAAAAACCCATCCATTCATTATAACTCAGATGGTGAAAATAATTATGAATTAAAGAAAATAAGTCAAGGTGAGAGAGTGTTTGGGGTTACCCACTTAGGTAGGCTGTCCAGGGAAGTCCTTTATGAAAAAGTGACTGTGAGCAGAAACAGAAGAAATGAGGGAAAAATAAAATAGATATGAGGCAAAAGAGTGTTCCAGGAAGAAGGAACTGCAAAGAGGCCAAGGTAGAGTTCTTGGGGCAGGGTGGCAGGGGTGTGGACGATGAAGTCAGAAGTGTTCAGGAGATAGATAATGTAAGGCTTAGATGCTCATAGGGAGTTTAGCTTTTATGCTAACTATGGAAAGCCACTGCAGGATTTTGAGCAGAGAAAACATGTACTCTGTTTTTTTTTTTTCTTATTTTTTATTATGGAAATATTCAAACATTTGAATTCAAAAGTAGATAGTAACTCTATCTTAAAAGGAGAATTCTAGCTGGTGCCTGAAAAAATAAACTATATAATAGTGCAATAGCTAAGATCCCAGCAGGAGATCAAATTTACCCAAAATGATTCATATGAAGAGATGTTAATGAAGGCACTACTTACAGAGGTGTGGCCAGTGTTCAGGAAATGAACAGAGGATGTTGAAGACTCAGGGAACCTGAACCAAGGTGATGATGGAGGAAATCTTACTACATAGTTCAGAAAGATCAGAGCTATGGCAGAGTGGCTGCCCTACTTGAGTTGTAGTCATAAAGAGACAGCCACATCATGCAGAGAGTAGGAAAGAAATATACTTATATTCATTTCCACCACCTGACTTTCTGGTTTAAGTCCCATTGGCTGGAGCTAGCCAAAAGCAAATCAGCAAGGGAGGCAGGTGATGCTGTTCCAGAAGGTTCAGCTTCACAAGGAATGGAACTGGACAGAGAATAGTGCAAACTGAATGACAAGGAAGCAGATGAAAATAACCAGCACTAAAAGGGCAGACTATAAGCACGTACACTAGTCAGGAGGTTTTATAATTGTCCAAGTGAGGATGTTAGCTTGTCCCGGGCTTGTAGTAGTAAATATATTCTAGACATATCTTGAAGGTTACATACTACAGTTATGTCCAGTGGATTTGATGTGTTGAATGAAAGAAAAAGAGGATTCGTAAGAACATTAGAGTTATATGATTACAAGGCTGGCTTCATATATAAGGATGGAAGTTTGATGGATGGATGGATGGATGGATGGATGGATGGAGATTGAAATAAATACAGAGACAAGAGAGAAATATTTTATTAAGAATAGATTCTCCCTGAACAGTGTATTTTGAATAAATGTCATTAGTTTGGATTCTGCTTGACTTCCTTTCATTCCTCTGTACCTTTTTTCTTGAAATAGCCTTTATTATTTTCCATGCCTGGCAAATAGGCACTTATTTTATTGATTTGGTTTAAAGAAGGCACTCTGTTGTAAGTATTTCTTTAATATGTAGCACACAGTTAAGCATATCTTCTTATTTCCTAGAGTACTTTGTCCATGTCTCTTGTTTCTTTTGACTACCTTCACCGATTTCTCCCACCATCTTCCCCCACCTCTGGCAACCACTAATCTGTCCTCTGTATCTATGAGTTTGGTTTTTGTTTGGTTGGTTTTTTATGTGTGTGTGTTTAAGACCTCACATATTAGTGAAATCATACAGTATTCGTCTTTGTCTTTGTGACTCATTTCCCTTAGCATAATGGGCTCAAGGTCCATCTATGTCGTCACAAATGGCAGGATTTCCTTCTTTCATAGAGATGAATATATCCTTACATATATACATATAACATCTTCTTTATCCATTCATCTCTCAATGGACACTTAGGTTGTTTCCATGTCTCCACTATTATAAATAATGTTAATGCTGCAGTGACTATGGGGGTGCAGATACTCTCTCAAGTTAGTGTTTTTGTTTTCTTTGGATAAGGACCCAGAAGTGGAATTGCTGGATATGGTGAATAACACTTTAAACAATTATCTTCCTGTACATCTACACATTAACTGATTAATGCTGCTTCATGAAATGACTTTCAACTGCTATGCAAGTCTAGGAGGGTTATATGTAAGGAAAAGAAGAAGAGTGAATGGTTTAATGATTCCTGTTTTGAAAAAGTCAACCGACTGAAAACTGGGATGTTGGATACAGATATAACAAGCTTCTCAGAACAACATTATATACTTTTGCTTAGCTGTGAGTACTAGAAAATCATAACCATATGCTCCATTATATTTATAAATTGTATTATATATTACTCCATTATAATATAAATTATATTGTGAATTATCAAAGTTTAGGAATAGATACATTATTTTTTTGCATACTCCAAAGGGTCTGACATGGGATTTGACACATTTCAATTATTTTAATACCCTTAATATTAATATTCATGTTTATACTTTCCCTTATCCTTGAAGTTTGTTCAATAAAATGTTTGAACAACTCATTTCATACCTAAACTTTAGAAACTCCACAGGCAGAGTGTATGCACAGTGGAATTAGCTTTACTTGGGAGAATTATTTTAATCCCTTATTGACTTGCAAGATGCATCCGCCCTGATGTTTTCACAGGAACGTATTGCACTGATGATGATCAAAAGAGGTATGTTGGACTTTGATCAGAGTAAATCTAAGGAAAGCTGGAAATCTGCAAATATGCAGTGATTATAATTCTTCCTCCATCTTCTTTTAGTGGAAGAAGGGAAGTGAAATACTGACTCATACCTTATAATTAGTGTGAGAGAAATAGAAAGATTTTTATTTAAGAAAATTGAGACAGTGCTAAAGCAAAATAAAAATTTAATACTGTGCACGTTATTATAATAGAAATCAGGAGATCTAGTTTTGCAGAGTAAACTAAATATGGTCCCTTTGATTGCTTTCCTGCAGATATGTGTCAAAGAACTTCCAGAAGCATCATTTGCTTCTTACCATCAGCATTAACTACTCTGAGACAGAACAGGGAGAAGCAGGAGAATTTTCAATCTTTCTAGTAGCACCAGATGCTCTTTATAGGCTTAAGACATTTACTTCTTTTTGGATATTGTGTGTAGGCCACTCACAGATTTATCCCTCTCAATGAAAGTATACTTTAAAATGACCCTTACACTTAGTGCTTTGTGCTTGTTAACTATGGTTAGTCAGGAGACATTGTGTCATCAATTACCTTCTTGAAAAATAGGGTGACAAATAACAGAATTTTAGAAAGAGAGACTCCTCCAGATTTTACCTTTAAAATTCAAGTAAATACAGTTAATATTTAAGAATGAGACAGCTACCTATAAAACCGTAAAAACAAGATAAAATCAGTATATTTTTCTCCTGGCAATTACTAAGTATAAGCAATAGAATACCAAATAATGAATTAAGGAAATTACAGATCAAATCTAAGTCCTAAGGAAATACATTTATATATGAAAAGACAGAAAAAACTTTTGAAAGTTCACTGAAAGCACAGATAAAACAAGAACACTCAACTGAGACTCAGATCCGAGATGAAAAATCACATTACATTTAAGATGTAATAAAGAAATTGCTCTTGTGGGGGATAGTGAATAGAACAGCCTTAACAAAGCAGAAGGTTGTTCTGGAGGTATAGTGAGAAATGAGCCTATACTTGGTGTTTTAAGTTATGTTAGGAAATGCTTTCAACTGTAATGCAAAGAATTAAAACAAGACAATAAGAAGTAAGTGATGAAGGTATATGTTTTAGGACACTATGTGGGAGTAATCTGAATTCTGCATATGATTTCTTATGCCACATAAATGAATTAAACTTTTTAATCTTTCTCAGGGTGCCTGGGTGGCTCTGTCCTTAGCTTCTGCCTTCAGCTCAGGTCATGATCCAGAGCCCCTGCTGGGTGGGGAGCCTGCTTCTCCCTCTCGCACCCCCACTGCTTATGTTCTCTCTTTCATTGTCTCTCTGTGTCAAATAAATAAATAAAATCTTAAAAAAAATTTTTTTTTGATCTTTCTTAAAAATTCAGAAAAGAGTTAATATCATCTGGCAAAGTGGCTTTTGGAAGGAGAAGGGAATTGTGGAATGGAAGGATCTTAGGCAGTATTATAATAATAATATTTGATGACTCTTTGGAATGGGCTTGACTAAGAACATAAACTTTTCTAAATAGAATTATCAGTGGATTAAGTCTTGATTGAATTATCAAGGGGTCTCAGTAAGAAAGACACATTTTGAGAATATTTATTCACATACTGTATTTTCCAACATTTTGAATCCATTTAAATAGAAATAGCTTAAAACAGAAGTACAGGTAAAGAAATACTATAATCCCTCAACAAAAATTAGAAGGCATAAGTCAATATTAGAAGAAGAATGGCAATGCTAAAGAATAAGTTCAGATTTAAGTGTGGAGTTTGAACTGTCAGTGGAACATCCAAGCTCAGTGCTTCTTGGTTGGAAATCAAATGCTTCTTGGTTAAGAGTTAAATCACCTTACGGTAATGTCCAAGAGCCCGAATTATTTGTGTAATAGAGTTTTGCTATTGACTATGACTGGAAATAAGCATGCCATCAGCTGAGTCTGGGATAAATTATTTAGAAACATAGATGTTTTGTTGGTTGTTAAGCAAAGATGTTTTTGAAAGACCATAAATATGTATGAAGGTGATTAATTTATGCATGTAATTTGAGATGTGATATTGAATATATTCCTGCCTATACATTATATATTTTCAAACCTCAATACTAGATGTGTTGTTTAAAATAAATTAATAGATACTCTAATTAGAGTAAGTGATTGATCACTTAAATAGTTATCGAGCAATTCCTAGGAGCCTGTAAACTTGTTAGTGGAATTCAACAAGGGGTGGCAGATATTTTTTTTCTGGTTTCTTACAAATTTATGACTAGCATGCATATGAAGCCCTTAAGTAACTATACAGATGTCAACTCATTAAAGTCTGACATGACCGAGAAAAACAAATTGTGTCGATTGTGGCCAGAACATGAGGGAAATCCTCATGGAAGTAATAGAATGTACACTGGACTCTAAAGATTGGGTCATATTTTGATAGAAGCCCCAGAGGGAAAAAGCATTACTAATATTACTTTGAAAAAGGTTAGGATCCATTAGGACCAGAGGAAAGAGGTCTGAAAAGCTAAACGATGAAATACAGAAAAAGACACATGAGGTATCTTGGAGAGTGAATGAATAGCTAAAATGGGTTGTATTTTTGGCCTGCTAGTCTGAAGATATGATATAATGTCCTGGAAGCAATAAAAAACTAATGCAAGCTTTAGAATATAGCTAGACATGGGTAAATTAACAAAAGTGTTCTAAGAGGTGGGGAGGAGGATAAGCTTGAGTAGAACTGATTAGTGGTGAGAGAGGTCACAGGTATCTGGGAGCTATTATAACACCTGGCACAGAATAGGTGCTGACTACATATTTGCTAAGTGAATGAATGAATGATTGAATATGTATAAGGTCCAGAACCTACCTAGGATGCAATGAAATTTTTCTGGGGGAAGATGATGTTCATGCAGGGCATATAATCACTTATTTCAGTTTTAGAAATTTTGAGCTTTCAAACTACCTTTAGAATAGCCAATCTATGTTAAATAACTAAAAGTTAATTATAAATTAGCAGCATTAAACCCCATCTCATTTGTCACTAATAACTACCATCATTTGAGTTAATTTTATGATCTCTACTCATTGTGATTATGTTATTATTCTTCTTTATTTGTACTGTCAGTTCAGCCAAATATTTTTCATCTCAAGGAATCAAATATTCAGAATTCAAAATTTTCTGTATTCAGAATAAAATTTATGAACCTCATCCTTATTTTGCAGGTGCTTTCTTTTTGTTCCTCAAATATCTGAGCAGGAATTACTCAGATGTACCTGATGGTAGCATGAACATGTCAGTAATTTGTATTTTCATTTTGAAATGGCAGTACAGGAGGAGACTTGAAAAGCTAGCTACACTGTACCTGCTTTCTCATTTATTTAAAAATATAAATAATATCTTCAAGGAGTTTAGTCAGAACAGTGATTTTGCCAGTAGAAAGGATGAGAAGATATTTCTGTCTCTTAATATGTCATGATGCTATCCTTTGCCAAAATTCCTTTCAATGGATATAAATGGGATTTTAAATGTACTTTAAGGACCTATCTACGCATGTCAATGAGTTTCTTTCAGGCTTTAGATTGATATCCTGGCTAGAGCTGAGTTAGTTCCTCTTGTGGAAGGTTAGGCTGTTCCAGTCCTCGCATATACTCAAATTGCAGCTGTCAAGGTGTTGTTAGCATTGGTGCACCAACTAATTTATATTCCCAGTTGTCAAAGGAGTTGTCCAGTTTCTTCCATCTATGTCTCTGAAAATCTATCTGAGAGAGAGGAAATATACAGAAAACCTCTCTAGGCATGAGGCAGTTTATATCTTCTCTTGCAATACAGAACAACTCTACCTGGGAACTCCTCGTTTATTACGCTGCTACAGAGTTCTCTGATAATTTAACTCTCTCCGTTCACTGGCACCGTATACTGACAATTCAACAGGCTCTGGGCTTAGGTAGCACTGAGAGTGCTCATTAAATCACTGTTTCTCTTTTGAGAAACCATTTAATAAAAATACCTGAAAATTTATTGTCTCAGACCTATTTATAAGATATTAAAGTAGAAAATCATTTTTTCTTGCAGCTTATGGCATATGATAATATTTTATCATTTGTCCTATTCATTCTGTCAAGCAGAGAACTTGAAAGACCATGTATGAAACTGTCACTTGTTCTTTAAGGACTGTCACTTCTAATAGGAATCAATTTTGTTTTATAGATTCAGATTCTGTGAGTAGATTTTTTTAGCACAACACCCAGTAGCAAAATAAAAGTTTGAAATATTATGAAATACTGTGCAGTGTATGAAATTTTGTCACACTGTTATGAATGTGAGACTGCTTTCATAACCCTGATAGCCCAAGGATATAGTGTTAGAAGAGTTAATACTTCCTTTGGTCCACAGTAAGTCTAAATTTTTCTTACTTTAGGTGTTTTTCCATTATTGCATATTCCATATTCCATATTCCAATGGACTCCCTGACCAGACGAAAGGTACAGATGTGTTTGCTATCCTTTGTACAGATCCTGTTAGTCACCTTGCCTTTCAAATTATGTCTCCATTCATGCAGTATTACTCTTCCTTAAGAAACATCTTACAATATAGATATTTTTCTTGTTTTCAGTCATTAACATGACAGGAGTATAACGCTATAATTTCTATCTCCTAAATAGAACTATTTTATGATATTTTTAAAAGTCTGTCGAGATTCCTTAAGAAATTAAAAATAGATCTACCCTATGACCCTGCAGTTGCTCTACTGGGTATTTACCCCAACGATACAGATGTAATGAAAAGAAAGGCCATCTATACCCCAATGTTCATAGCAGCAATGGCCACAGTCACCAAACTGTGGAAAGAGCCAAGATGCCATTCAACAGATGAATGGATAAAGAAGATATGGTCCTTATATACAATGGAATATTATGCCTCCATCAGAAAGGATGAATATCCAACTTTTATATCAACATGGACGGGACTGGAGGAGATTATGCTGAGTGAAATAAGTCAAGCAGAGAAAGTCAATTATCATATGGTTTCATTTACTTGTGGAACATAAGGAATAACACGGAGGACATTGGGAGGTGGACAGGAAAAGTGAGTTGGGGGAAATCGGAGGGGGAGATGAACCAGGATAGACTGTGGACTCTGAGAAACAAACTTAGGGGAGGAGAGTGGGGGTGTGGGGGTTGGGTGAGCCTGGTGGTGGATGTTAAGGAGGGCACGTACTGCATGGAGCACTGGGTGTGGTGCATAAGCAATGAATGTTGGAACATTGAAAAAAAAATTAAATTAAATTAAATTAAAAAAATAAAATAAGACAGAAATCACCCAGAAAAAAAGTCTGTAATGCAAATTTTTATAATATAAATATTTTGATTTTTGCTATAAAATTAGAATACTACACACTTTATGTAATAAGAGTAGGTCATGCAGCTCAAACAAATTCATGCATTTGATTTTGTTTGCTTGTGATATAAGAAAGTTATTTACAATGTTAGAGAAGTATCTATACATACAAGTTAGTGCAGAGAATCATGACAAAGATTCTAACCAACAGAGTATCTTCTTTGACATATTAAGGAAAAATATAAAGATAGGAGACAATTTTTTTTTCTGAATTATATGACAATTTATTCTATTTTCTTATTGGAAGGTTGGAAAAACAATGCAAACTCTAGATACTTGAATAATGCATTCCATTTTCATGAAGCAATACTTTTTTAGAGTCATAATTTCCAATGTATTGCAAGGATTTGAAGTAAATTCGTATAAATACTCTTGGAAAACTACATTTTGATGAGTATCTATGTGTAACTATATGGGATTAAAACATTTATCAATATTTTCATGTTGCTAAGTGTGGCTATTTTAAGCACGTGGTTGAATTTCTCAAGACATCAACAACCAAATTATTGGTATTTTAATGACAAATGTAATGGCCACTTTTAAGAAATAGTGTTTTAATAATTGAATTTCATTTTTCCCCCCCAAAGTGTAGTTAGTAATAAAGCCAATGAAACTTTACAAAGAGTATGCAAAAAGACAATAGCAATGTTTTAACACACACAATTGCAAAGAACATATCTAATCAAAATTCATGACATTGCTGGGAACTGGAATGCGCTCTAACAAAGTTATTGTTGAGAATTCTAGGTATAAATGGATAAATAATTCTTATTTTTCATATTAGTCAATTCTGAATATCATACATGTTTCTTGACCATGTTCTATTCTATTCTAAAGGTTTACCCTTTAACTTGCAGATCATTATTTAGTCCCAAGGAAAACCTGCCAAGGTGAGATAGGGAGTCAGGACATATTTGCAAAGTGACTGCCTCACTGACATAGATCAACTCATTAGAATTTTATGTAATGTTGTTAATAAACCCTATGCTGTCCTTCTTATTGAGTCTCAGGATATTTTGATTTCTTTTTTTTTTTCAAGATTTATTCATTTATTCATTTGACAGACAGAGATCACAAGCAGGCAGAGAGAGGAAGGGAAGCAGGCTCCCCGCTGAGCAGAGATTCCCAATGCAGGGCTTGATCCCAGGACCCCCGGGATCATGACCTGAGCTGAAGGCAGAGGCTTTAACCCACTGAGCCATCCAGGCACCCCAATATTTTGATTTCTTATATATCTTCTGGTTGACAAAATATTTTGAACATTATTATTGGGAGAGATTAGTATCTTTCCTTGAGGTTTAATACACAATTTATGATATAGTCAATGATTATTCTAAGTATAAAAACATACTAAAAGTGAAGACTTTATGAAACATCCAAGAATTTTTTTTTTTTTAAAGATTTCATTTATTTATTTGACAGACAGAGATCACAAGTAGGCAGAGAGGCAGGCAGAGAGAGAGAGGAGGAAGCAGGATCCCCGCCGAGCAGAGAGCCCGATGTGGGGCTCAATCCCAGGACCCTGGGATCATGACCTGAGCTGAAGGCAGAGGCTTTAACCCACTGAGCCACCCAGGTGCCCCCAAGAATTTTTTTAATTGTAAAATAAATTATATTATGATTATTATTGATTGGAGGGGTATTGGTTTTTGTATCCTAGATAAAAAATCTAATTTGCAGACAACTGTTATATAAATTCTTATGTGTAAACATGAATATGTTTCTAAGTAGTATATAATTTTTGAAATATATCGATATATTTTCCAAATTTGAGTGGCAAAGGAGCTGTCACAATAGTTTAGATTTCATTAAAATTGAAGAATATAAAAAAAGTATTTTTCCTTTGATAAGGAAGAGCAATAATTGTGTGAATCTTAGATTACTGCAGGAAATCTAATGATAGTTCAAATTTAAAAGATAGCTTAACCATTTTATTTTTCTGAATTTGTGTCTTAATTTGGGCTGTAATGGTAATGCTAAAAAGTGTTGAGGAGGAGATGAAATATAGACACAGTCATACTATCTATAAGCAATAATAATAATTTGAAAATACACAAAAATAAGTAAAAGCAATTATGAAAAATTTAATTTCTTTCAAAATAAAAAAATAAACTTTAAAAATTGTCAAATGATTAGGGGTATGCTAAAATTAAGAAATTTTGTACAATGTTATGTTACTTAAAGGAAAAAAAATTTAAGTACAGAATAGCTTGGTTATTTTATAGAATTCAATTATAAATTTTAGTTTTATTTTGTATATCTTCCTTGTCATACTTTGAAATAATTTATAATATTTTTCATTATGCATACATCTATGAACATTGAGCAATTAATTTCCCTTTAAAAAGTATTATTTGAAACTATTATAAATAATGATACTTATTATTATTAATATAATTATTAATATATATTTATTAATATATAATATTATAAATAAGAATATAAATAAGGTTGACTGTCCTCTGATACTGTATTTTGGCAAAATTCCTTAAATTTTCTTTTACAATTACCTACTTTTAATGAAAAATTTGAAAGAATCCTTATTTATTTCTGCATTATGCATTTAGAAACATATAGATATTTAGCCATTCAAGTAAGTAATAAAATTATATTTTTAAGGTTGGCTTTATCATGTTGCACATTCTGTTAATCTATGTCCATTTTATATATATAAAAAAAAGAACCAGGAAAAGTTAGAAATATTTCAGTGTCTAATGTGACTTTTCTTAGAAATCAAAACTGTATTTAAAAACTAATCTTTTAAAATTAATTTAATATTAATCTATTGTCTTAAGGTTTTCTGAAGAAATAAAAACTATAAGCCAACATCAGTGACCTTTTTGATATACAGGACTACAAGAATTCACAAGACCGAAACTTTATAAAAGATACAACTTACTAAACAGTTTTATATTTTGGTAATCCTAAACTGTTTATTAAAAATTATAACTTCGAACCCATACAACTAATGTGCAAATTTTTTAAACTTTAAAATAAAAAAATAACCCAAGTCTTGTATTTATTTAAATATTATACTAACCTTATTTTTAACATGGTGAAAAAATATAAAAGAAGCCATAGAGGTATTTTTAAGTTAAAACAAATCCACTCTAATTAGTTCAAAGAGTCATCTACATATTGGGACTACTGTATGAACTCCTTTTAATGTAAGTGACATTATGTACCCATAGGTCAAACTTATAAAATATTTCCATCTATGCCATGAATCTATTTATCTAAAGCCTAAACCCTTACGCAAACTTCCAATTAAACTCATTATGAGTTATAGTTTTCCAAGAAAAAAAATACAGAAATGAAGCACATATCTTTTGAATTTTTTTTTTCCAATTTTTTTTCTATTTTTACCCCTTCAATTTTGTATTTAACTGTTTATCTGGATAAGATATTCCTAGAGTGTGCTGCTAAGAATAGTTTCTTATGATCAACTAATCCCATTTCTCCAAAAAGGTGTAAAAGGGAGAGAAGAAGAGAAAAATGATGGGAGCCAAGTTCAGCCATATATACATTTATCACCAGAAAACCTAAATGTTTTCCTTTTAAGGAGAGGAAAAGGTTTATATGTAGATCAAACAGACTTTGATACCCAGATGACCAAAAGTCATATTAAAATACTTTTTTTTCTTTTACTTTATAAAGATCACTAGGATCTTATTGGAAATAGATATTCTCTTGGGCGGTTATTTTTTTTTTTTTAAGTTACTAAAAGAGTAAAATAGTAGTCCTTAAAAAAAACAAAAAGAAAAAAAAGCCCATTAGAGATCTCCTATCCTATTCCATAACATTAAAAAAAAAAATTCTTTTTCTTGTTTAGTGTTTAGAATGAAAGTGGGTAAGATGGCAACTAAGATTTCAGTATGTAAAAAACGCAATGAAGCCAAGAATTTAGTTGAACATCTTCCCTTCTATATTCCAAAGTATTTTGGTAGCTCTAATACATTACATTCCCATTCAGCCTCAAAGGTATTGTTCTTTCTCACATGTTACATTCGTTATTTTCTGTGTTTTTATGTTCTTCTTGTCAACTCCAACAATGTATGCATCACAATGGCTGAATAAATTTACTTAATTAAGGTTAAAATGTGAAATCTAATTATTTAGTTATATGCTGCTATCATATATTAACTTACTCATTAAATACATATTTGTGTCCAGATGTGGTAAAGTTTCTTATCAATGTGGATGAAAAGGTCAGTGTATTAATATTAAATTTTCAGCTTCTTAATTTTCTAAATTTATGTGACAGATTTAACTGTCACTTGAAATGAAACATTCATTCATGAAGAAAGAGAAAGTGATCCTGAAAGAATCCAGAAAAAAAGAGAGTCTAAAGAAAAACAGAAGAGGAGGAAAAGAAA
Source organism: Enhydra lutris kenyoni (assembly GCF_002288905.1). Taxonomy (NCBI): domain Eukaryota; kingdom Metazoa; phylum Chordata; class Mammalia; order Carnivora; family Mustelidae; genus Enhydra; species Enhydra lutris. Next base: position 25,936,065 of record NW_019154099.1, on the reverse strand, counting down.
AGATGTTTTGTATGTGCTCAAAGAAATGTACACAAAAGAATCTGGGGGGATGAAACCCTGGTGTAGCAAAACAGACACATACTACAGCTTCAAACAGCTGATCTCACTCTATTCCTCCCTCAGGGGCTGGATTTTTGGTATAAAAGTTCTTAATTTCATTATTGGAAACTTTACCTTGTCTACTATACTACTTTCCATCTGCTTACATCCTTAAAGAGATAAGAATAATTGTTTTCATTTTTATTGATTTTTTTTAAATTTAAAAAGGGTTTAAATTATATCTGGAATATCTTAAAATGAATAAATGAAATTTACGAAGGTTGTTACCATGAATTAGTTAAAGGTTATTTTTTAATTTCCTTTGCTGTACAGGTTTATGGCCAACATAGCCAACTATATTCAATTTATAAACAGGTTTCTTAAGAGGAAAAGGAATGGAAAAAATGATTTCTGGAAGTTCCTTTAAACTCTGTGTCATAAAATGACAATAAATAGTATTGAATAGAAAATAAAATCCATTCTGCTTCTCATGGAAGGTCTTCCATTATACTCATTTATTTTTATTTATCAATGTAATTAGTTGTTATTACATTCTTCATCCCTCTCAATACATGGGTAATATCACAGGCATTAAGCTTCTAATTTTAACTACTGATGTCATATACTCATTCCTATAAAAACATTATTGACAGTGATTATGTATTATTCACAGATACTGGCTGACCTAGAAAACCATGCATTATTTAAGAATGATCTGGAATGTCAGAAGCTGATTCTGGAAGCAATGAAGTATCATCTATTGCCAGAAAGAAGAACTTTAATGCAAAGTCCAAGAACTAAACCTAGAAAATCTACTGTTGGAACTCTGTATGCAGTAGGAGGAATGGATAACAACAAAGGTATACAATTCTTCATCTCTATATAATATACACCCTGTATCATACCATGGCATGATCTTAATACTGTAATCTGTATAATACCAACGAAACTCACATGTTTTCTATGTTAAGATTTAATATTAAGGGAAAAATCCAAATAACACCTCTTATTTTCAGTCTGTGTTTGCTGCTTCTGCTTATTATTCATCTTTAAAGCCTTTATCTCTTGTGCATTATGGGCCAGACTTCATATGAAATGAAATGGGGATTTAAAGCACTTACAAAACACAGGCCAAATAATGTGTTGGATATATTGACAACTGTATTTCAATTCCAAGCAAAGAAAATGTAATGTGCCAGTCACATGCTGGCCGAGAGCAATATTATGAAGAACAGAGTTTCTTTTGAGGCATTTAAAATCTCATATGTAAGCCCAACAAATAAATAGACAACTAAACATAGTGGCAGTTATACTTCAGAAACTTAATGGTGATTACCAATTAGGCCCTTCAGAAGGAAGTGAATGATTCATTTAAAAGTTGAACACATACATTTGAAGGTTTCATTCTTACTTTTCTATAGTTCATGGAAAACGTTCCATGAATATTTGTCTTCAGCTTGTCTTATGTGATACACAAGACAAATACAACTGCCATACGTTTGTGTCTGGTAAGTGATATAATTATCTGCTCTCTCTCTCTCTCTCTCTCTCTCTCTCTATATATATATATATATTAGGATTTTTTAGGATTTTTTAGGATTTTTATTTGAGAGAGAGAGAGAGAAAGAGAGAGCATGAGCTGGGGGCAGGTGGAGGGTGGAGAGGGACAGGGAGAAACAGACTGTCTGCTGAGCAGGGAGGTAGATTGGAAGTGGGGTCCATCCCAGGACCCTGAGCCAAAGGCAGACTCTTAACTGACTGAGCCACCCAGGTGCCCTAATCCACAATATACATAGTTGACAACAACAGATTATACATACATGTTTGATCTCTATTGAAGAACTTTGTTATTAAAGAAATAGAAGGAAACAACAAGGGATGCCTGGGGGTCTCAGTCATTTAAGCCTCCAACTCCTGGTTTTGACTCAGGTCATGGTCTCAGGGTTCTGGGGTCAAGCCCCACCTTCAGGTCTATGCTCTGTGCTCAGCGGAGTCTGCTTGTCCCTCTCCCTCTGCCCCTCCCATACTCTCTGTGTCTCTCTCTCTCTCTCAAATAAATAAATAAAATCTAAAAAAATAAAAATAAAAAAGGAAGCAACTAAACTTACTTCACCATTGTTAAGTGAGATCCCAATATAACAGCTAAAAGAAAACACTTTAAGTGATTGATAGGGAAAGACATATAATTCCATGTTTTTGTCTGTCATGAAGATACCTTGTGGCCTTTATGTGGTTTTCACTAGTCTAATTTTTTGAGAAGTTTACTTTCTGTTTACTGGGACATTGATTTTTAGTAATCATCACATTAAATGAGCACTAGAGAATTTCTATTTCCATTTACATATATTTTGTATATACGATATCTATGTTATATATTATGTATATATAAAACTGTCAGTTAAAAGGGGTAAATAATTTGTTGCTTTAGGAAGAAGGGAAATGGCTTCATCTCTCTTTCCCTCCTTCTCTCCCTCCATTTTTTGCTGATCCTATAATATATGTCATTACATAAAAGAACATGTCAGACATTTTCAAAAAGTGTGGTTCAAATCCCTTTTTTTAAAGTGGTGAAATAGAAAATATCAGGTACAAATCTGATAAAAATCATTAGAACATATACTAAAATTCTGAAGAAATTTTTCAAGCTAAGACAACAAATCTAGTAACCGATACCCATGTTGTCCTTATGACAGTAATAAATATCAAATGACATACACCACATGACATAGTCATCTCTTATAGCAGAAGAATGCAAACTTTATTTTAACATTATAATATGTTCATTGTATCTGTAAAAATAAATACCCTGATTTCCATGGCTTTCAATAAATATACACAAGTCTCAGATTTTATAAATGGTAGTGGTTTTATAATAGTTACCAAATTTTAAAGTCAAATGAGTGAAATTCATTTTGAAAGAAACTGTATTCTACAGGAAGAATGCCCATACAAGATCAATTCCACTTGTAAATCTGCACATAATATTTTTTTTTTCTAAAGAAAAAAAAAAAAGGGCAAGAAGAGAAGAAAAAGGGGAAAGGAGTAGGAGGGGTAGGAAGAGGATGAGAAAGAGAAGGTAGAGGAAGAACATTTATTGAATCTGGCTTGCCTTTAATTAGTAGTGAATAATAAGCATAAATTAAAATGGACAAAATTACTATGCTATTAGAGAACCAAAGAACATGACTAAATTTGAATTTTTAAATCTGGTGACTTCAAATTGTTGTAGCACGAAAGAATATGAGACTATGGAGTCTACTGGGTTAACCTGTTGCCAGCGTTTGAATTTCTCAGTGCAGTTTTTTTTTTAATTATCTTTCTTAGGGATTCCGAGTCTCACTCTAGAATTGAGTAATACCAACAATTTAGTTATTGTTGCACATATTCAATAAGTTAGAGGCTTAAAAGAATGTGATAATATAGGAAGTCTGAACAGCTATTCCAAGTTAAATCAGCAATACAATGGAAAAAATTATTTGAAGGAACATTTAAGAAATTTCACTATATCCTTAGTCCTATGGGAATGAGATATTACTATCCCATAAACTTAGCTAAAAATCTAATACTTAATACCAAACCTCAGAGAACCCATTTTTCCTTGTGAAGCAGAAATTTATAAAAGCCCAATGTTTCAAGGGATTTAAAGAGCAAACAGAACATTTTCACAGTAATCCCTCCTATTTGTATCATGCTTTTACTGCTTTAATAGTGCTTTCTACACCTTATTAGCTTTTATCTTTAAATAGGCATTAAGATTTTATCTTAAAATTGTGTTTTCTTAGCAGGTAATGAGGAAAAGGGAATAAAATGTGAAAAAGAGAGAGAGAGAGAATAACCCAAAGAAAAACTTACAGCAAAAAGTTGAAACTTACTTGGCATGATTAATTTGAAAATTAATACAATACCTAACACTTGGTGTTTTTTCAATTATTGACATATTTATATTGTGCCTTATAAAGGGCTGTATAAACATTTTGTTGGAATTCCTCTTCAGCTAGATAATTACTAAGATTCAGATGATATCAAATGAGATAGATAAACTATAGACCCAATTCTGGCAGATCTTCCACAGACATGAAAATTCAGAGCACTGGCCTCTCCTCTCTCCCTTCTTATAATCATATTTATAGGCATTCAGTGCTGATGCAAATCTTTTGCACATCTATTTTGTGCCAGGTTCTGCATTAAGAACCTGTGTACCATGGTGAACATTATGAATATAACCCCTACCTCGCAGAGCTACCAAGTTAATCTGGGAAAACAAATAATAAACAAAATATTTACAAAATGAATGTTACAAGAAGGAAATGGCAAGTAGAATGAGTATAATGCCCTTGGAGCAGACCTGGTCTAATCTAGGAAAGTTGGAATGGAAGGATGATCTTGGTGGTAAATTCCAGACTCTAGGTATATCAAATGTGAAGGTTTCTAGTTGAGAAAAGTGACATCTTCAAAAGAAAAAAAAAAAAAAAATGGAAAGAAATCCCTTATGGCTGAATTATAGCCAGTAGGGAAATGAAAGCATGGTGGTTAGTGGAGGAGAGACACAGTGGGCTTCAGTGAGAGACTTTACAGGATCAATTCTGACTTGAAACTACAGAGGTTTTAGAAGGCTGATGATGTTCCTAGTGGAGAAAGCAGTCTTTGAAATCAGAGAGATGCCCATTCAAATCCAGGAGTTTCACTTAAAATCTCTAGTATAGGGGGGCCTGGGTGGCTTAGTGGGTTAAGCCTCTGCCTTCGGCTCAGGTCATGATTTCAGGGTTCTGGGATCGAGCCCCACATCGGGCTCTCTGCTCAGCAGGGAGCCTACTTCCCCCTCTCTCTCGGCCTGCCTCTCTGCCTACTGGTGATCTCTCTCTCTCTCTCTCTCTCTCTGTGTGTCAAATAAATAAATAAAAAAAATCCTTAAAAAAAAATCTTTAGTATACTTTACCCTTCCTCAACATTATATCCATTTCTGTAAAAATTATATTCATTAAATGAGATGAAGCATTAGATTAGACTAAAACATAACAAAGTATTCCAATATGTTTGGTACCAAAGGGACTCTTCCTAATCATGTGGAACAAGGCCAAACGGTGTAGGCACTTTGGAGACAGGAGATTATCCAAGTTCTGGGAAATAACAGTGATATGACACAGGGAAAGGAATAAGATATTCATATAAATGACATTTATATTTATATCATGTGTATGGTAAATGCCTTTTATGCTAATATGAACATTCAAAATGATGAACCAAAGAGAAAAAAGAATCAAGCCATACATAGATGTTTGTAATGTGTTTTAGAAAGTACGATTTAATTGATTTCTACAACAGGAAAATACTGAAAAATAAATCTTTAAGAACTTCGTAATTTATAGCATATTTTAAAGCCAATTAAAACATTATTATAAGAATTAATATTTGTGGGGTTCCTGGGTGGCTCAGAGGGTTAAAGCCTCTGCCTTCAGCTCAGGTCGTGATCCCAGGGTCCTGGGATCGAGCCCCGCATTGGGCTCTCTCCTTGGTGGGGAGCCTGCTTCCTCCTCTCTCTCTCTGCCTGCCTCTCTGCCTACTTGTGATCTCTCTCTGTCGAATAAATAAAATCTTAAAAAAAAAAAGAATTAATATTTGTTCTACTTTGAATTGAGAAATGAGGAGACAGAAAACTAAATATGATTTTTAAGAAGCAATAAATACAAGCTGTTTTTATAAGGAGAATGATTTTCTTTAAATGTTGTCAACTGAAATCAAATGTGGATTTAAATCAATGCAGTAAACTATACTGATCAATTTGTTGTTTTTTGGTAAGAATTTTGTTACAAATCACACAGTAATCATAAATATTTTAGAAGGTTGATTTAAAGGTAAAACTAATCACTTTCAAGTGCTTAGATTGACTTAACACTTATGTGTGATTCATGTAAACTATGAAATAAAATTTGGTGGTAGTGATTAATAAAAATATTTGCATCAAAATATTGTTATTGGATTCATATTCTGATATTGACTGATTATTAGACAATTCCTTAGAAAAAGGAATAGTTTGGTTTTGTATTGATCCAAACAGTACTTTCTTGGAGATAACTTCTTTCTACTAAAGCATGTATTGAAAATCTGAGAAATATATAATAGTATAGATAAGAAATATCGGCTTATAACTTAAGTACAATCATTATTAACAGAGTGGTATATTTCCTTTCTCAAATTTTAATGTACATGTGCGTGAGTGTGTACAGCCCTAACTATATATCTACATTTATATAGAGACATACCTATTAACATTTGTCCTCATAAAATCTCTGTGATTCTCTAGATAGGTATAACATATAAGTATATGTGAATTAATTAACCTTCTTAAAATTGTTATTCTTGTTGCTTTTACTCATTATTTATATGTGTAAGTTTATATTTTTTTCAAAGATTTTTTTTTAATTTATTATTTATTTGACAGAGATCACAAGTAGGCAGAGAGGCAGGCAGAGAGAGAGGAAGGGAAACAGGCTCGCTGTGGAGCAGAGAGCCCGATGTGGGGCTCGATCCCAGGACCCTGGGATCATGACCTAAGCTGAAGGCAGAGGCTTTAAACCCACTGAGCCACCCAGGTGCCCCCAAAGATTTTATTTATTTATTTGACAGAGAGAGAGAGATCACAAGTAAATAGAGAGGCAGGCAGAGAGAGGGGGGGAAGCAGGATCACTGCTGAGCAGAGAGCCTAATGTGGGGCTCGATCCCAGGACCCTGGGATCATGACCTGAGCTGAAGGCAGAGGCTTTAACCCACTAAGCCACCCAGATGTCCCTGTAAATTTATATTTTATTAACATTTTAAAATACATTATATCAAGAATCTTACTAATTCTTATTCACATGGAAATCCCACAGATTTTTTTTTGAGCTTAAGCTTAGTATTAAACAGTTGGTGGAATTCAATGCTTTTTTTCTGTAAATAATGCCATCATCAGCATCTGCATGCATTAGGAGTTTTTCCTAACTTTTGAGTATTCTTTATAAAGATTACAAAATGAAAAATTACTGGGTGGGAAGGTAAAGCTGTTGTAACATATGAGCTAATATCTTTCCAGAAAGTTTATAAGAATTTATAGTACCACTAAATTATAGAGTAGTGACAGTTTGTCTTCTCAACCAGTTTTTTGCCTTAAAAAAAAACTTATAAAAATTTTCTAGCATAACAATAGTAGAAAAAATTATACAATGAAAATTCCCATTTCTTGCCATTTTATTTATATTTCTCTTAAAAGTGAAAGTGAGTTTTTGTATACTGAATTTTTATGTATAAAATCATTTGTAGAATGATATAGAAGGACATATTAGTTCCTTCTTTTCTAATTATTATAAATTTTATTTCAGTATTATGAGCTAATTGCCTTTACCATATAGTAGAAAGTCCAGTAGGAATAGTTTACGGTGTGAAACTTTCATTTTCGTTAAGAGGAAAAATGCTAATATTTTACAAATTTGCTGTAGATATCTAACAAGTAACACAGCATTACTTAGGAATTTCTGGAGGAATGATGCCTCTTGTATATGAAAATATATGTAGATTGTGGATAACATTAAGTTGTCTCTCAAAGAGAATTTACTTTCCTTTTGGCAGACACTCCTGAGTGAGAGGAAAACCCTTCCTCCAATTCAGGATTGGATGATTTGAGACTATGATGTAGTATTTGTGAGAGCTACTTTATTCCTGGTTTCTTTCCAATCTTTATATAAAAGCCATTCGTCCATGGTGGGCCCTAAATACCCTTTTATTTTCAGAAGGATGAGCTCTACCTCATTTCTAGCATTCAGCTTCCTCTTCTGCCTGGATTTCAGATATGTCTTAGGGCTCAGCAAATGCACAGAGAAGACAAGCAACAATGATCTGTCATGCTCTTTTTTGAGTCTAAGGTTGTAAGGGCTTTGGTTGTCTAGAACTGCAGTTAGGGTCTTCCCACTCCAGGAGACTCCCAAGAAGTCTGAACCCATGAGTATTGCCAGGGCCCTCAGCCTCAAGGGACTTGTGAATCAGAATCGTAGTTAAAACCAGAGGCTCCTGTGGATTTGTAATTTCAACAATTCCCATTTCTGAAAGTTCTCTCTTTTGTTTGAGACTTATAAAATAATCTTTTATATTCTCATCTCACTTATGTTTTATTTTCACTGATTAGTTACTTAAATGTTTTACATATTTAATTTATATCCTGTAATGAGTAATTTCAACATCTAAAGTTTGAGTGTTTAAACCTGTTGTCTGTTGTTTCCGAGAAGTCTCATTTTTGTTAGTTTGGTTCTTTTTTGTTGGGTAATATTATTTTGAAGTTATAGTTAATTTCATTTGCTCTGGGGACCTGTGGAGGACCTAATTTGGGGATGCTTTTGTTTAGTGAGGATGAGTTAGCTTCAGCCAAGAACCAGGGGCACCACTGACATGAGCCCAGTCAGCCCTCTTCAAAGCTCCAGACTTCATGCAAAGTCTCTGGTTATCTTCTGCTTCATTTTAGGCCCCAGGCAAGTGATGCTGATCCTTTCACAAGCACAGACATCCGCCCCAGGGAAGGGCTGACTTCTGTACTCCTTAGCTCTCTCCCAGGTTTTACCTCTCTGTTCTTTCAGCTACTTGGTTGTGCCCTTGTAGTTTTTTCCTCACTCTCATTTAAATCCGGAAATGCAAAAAAAAAAAAAAAAAAACAAAAACAAAAAACAGTGTTATTGTTGTAATTTGCCCAGGTTGTATTGGTGTTATAACGAGAGGGCACAACAGCATGTCTTCTGTTCTCCAATCAACAGAAGGCACCTTTCTCTTTTCAATTTAGAATTTTTCTCCATAGACTATTTCACTTGTTTTATGTCTTATCCTTTATGGAATATATTTTGTTTAGAATTCAACTATTGGCAACCTGACTTTTTCCTCCCTTTCACGTATTTATAAAGTTGATCATTGACATATCCGTGGTTAAATAATTTTTGAGTATTCACAAATTTGGCAATACTATTGAAATATAACTTTAAAATCTCTAAAATAGAGATTATAATTCTAACTCAAAGTATTAAGTTAGATCCTGTAATAAATTAGAAGAGCTCTGATACAATGTAGATGGTGACTCACTAACAATTTTATCAAATCCCCCCACATTCTTCTGATAGAAAATGTAACTAAAACTCATACCAGAGCTTAATTAGAAATTGATACATGTCTTGGTTCTGAAGGATCATTAGCAAATATTCAGAGCTACAAGTTTAAATTCATGAGTTTCTCTGTTCTAATATATTAACTCCCTTTCCTGATTTATAAGCAAACTGGAGAAAGGAATTTCTGGTTTTGTTTTGTTTGTTTGTTTGTTTGTTTGTTTGTTTTAGAGAGTGGGGAGAGGGATGGAGGGGCAGAAGGAGATAGAGAGAATATTAAGCAGGCTCTGCACGCAGCATGGAACCCAACAAGGGGCTTGATCTCACTACTTGAGATCATGACCTGAGCCAAAATCAAGGGTCTGATGCTTAATGGACTAAGCCATCCAGGTACCCCCAGAACTTTACATTTCTAACTTCAGGTACATTGTTACTTCTAGTATACTTTCAGCAAATATTTGCCATATTTAAATTACAACTTATTTAACTGATCTTAATAGATGTCTAAAATGAACAAATCTCATACGTACATATATATGAAGCATTAACTTTTAAGTGTAACATTGATCAATATAATCTTTGTATTCATATGAAATTCTCCTTTATTTATAATCATTTGAGGATCTGAAAAACAGACTATAAGTAGAAGATTGCTATTGCCTGAATAATTTTCCTAATATGACCCTTCAAGCAGAAGACAATATTATGAATCTCTATCTGTCTCCAGTAACTGAACATTTAGGAATGATAAAATCGCTTCATCAATGATGTATTTTCAATACCTAATTCTAAGAACCACCATATATAAATTTCACTTACTTTGTACAACAAACATGTTGAGTATATTCCTGATCATTTGATTTTAACAAAAGTTCAGAAACATTCTTAATTTCTACCTTTCACTAAGTATGTTTAGGTAAGAATTTAAATGCAGAGATCTGTGTAATTCTGAAATCTGTGTTATGTCTTCTACCCTTTTGCTCACATTTAACCTATTAATGATGAGTTGTGCTGAAAGTGACTTTTTTAAATGCCAGTATAAAAGCCTGACATACTTTTAATTCTTAGTATGTGATTTTTCATTAGGATTTTACTGAATGTTAGGACTAGTTCTCTGGAGAACATATTAGGAATATAAGAAAGTATGCAATTGAAAATATAAAATATTCTCTATTATATTTATTTCTCTTTGATGTTTTGTAAATTAGTTTTGATGCACACAGAATTATAAATATTTTAACTATTTCCCCTTAATTTAAAATTCTCTATTTGATCAATTTCTCATAAGCTTTACATTTCAATAACATATCTTCAAAATGTAATACAGACATTTCATAAGAATTCTGACTGTATTTTAAATTTTATTCTAAGGATAGGTATGGAGAACTATTAAACTAGTATTTTTAAATAACAAAGACATGCATTTGCTTTATCTCCAGAAAACTTATATACATGAAAACAAATTTATAAGGTTCACATTTCATATGTTGTGATTAAGAATTATTTATTTGACAGAGAGAAAGAGAGACAGCTCACAAGCAGGGGGAGCAACAGAGGGAGAGGGAGAAGGAGGCTCTCCACTGAGCAGAAAGCCTGATGCAGGACTTGATCCCTGGACCCTGAGATCATGACCTAAGCAGAAGGCAGGCACTTAACTAACTGAGCCACCCAGGTGCCCTTCGTATATTGTTTTTAAAATAAAAATTTCTTATTATAAGTGTTTCAAATTATTCTTTTCTATTTAACTTTTATGTCTATATTATTTCTTCAAAGAATAAATTATCCATGTGAATAGAGCAACTTCCAGATATGAAAAGTAAAATTCCTACTTTTCTGTGACTTTGTAACATGGTATAATTATTAAATAAAAGCTCTACGATTCAGACAAGGTGATTATATTTCCTACTATAAAAAAATCATTAATATCCTGTCTAGAATACACCCTGTCAGCAATATTTCCATCTAATGTGGTTTCAAATGTCTGTTATCAGAATTGCTCTGCCTTCCATAGCTAATCAGTTATCAGAGTCTGTCCGATTTACATCAGCATTTCCACTACATTGGTTGAAGCTTTATCGCCTTATGCCTGCAGATCTGGGGTAACACATGTGTTTCTCAAATGAAGTGTTTTTTCTTACAACGTATAAATGAGCTACATAAAGATCTTCCTACCTCCGGTCTCTCTCCAGCTCACTACTTGCAAATCAGTTAATCCTGACTTCTAGCATAATCACTAAAATGCAAAATGATGATGGTGATGACGACGATGATGATAATAATAATAATAAATAAAAATAAAAATCTCCATTATTCCCCATCTTCCAGGTAGAGCCCATTCCTTATCAGTGTATTTATCCTTCACTGTCTACCATGTCACATTTAACCAACAGGTTTTTCCTATTTTCTCTCCATCAAAAATGTCTTGATAGATTACCTCTAATCTTTATCAAATTTCACAACTCATTTCCTCAGTGTTGAAGCTTTACACTAGTTGCAGTATGGTCCATACATAAACATTGCCTTTTGCTTCAGTGTCTTACTCCTTTTATCACCCCTTCCTTCGTTTGTCTAACCCTACTTCACTATCTGCCCACCCCTTAGCTGCATATTGTCCATCTTTTGTAATGTCTCAGCATTTCGTGCTTACCACTTTCATTACACCAATCCAGTTACATTGAAAACATGTTTTTAATTATTTTATTTTTCCCAAAATTTTATAAAATTTTTGAGCACATAGAAGTTAAAAGAATCATAAAGTGAGCATCTATATACTCAGCCAATTTTATAGTTAATTGTAAACTCATCCATCAAAGTTTTTAATGAATTCAAAGTTGTAGCCATAGATACACTTTATCCTAAAAACACTGGCATGCTCAGTATTAACTAGATTTCAATATATTTTAGAGCTTTTAGGTAAAAATAACATATACTAAAATGCATAAATCTTGTGTATCCTTCAATGGGTTTTGCCAAATATATGTATTTATATAATTCAAACTCCTAACAAGATTTAGAACATTACCATTGCCCCCAGACAGTTCCCTCATACCCCTTTCAATTAGGCCCCAGCTTCCACATCTCCAAAAAGAACCACTCCTTAAAATTTTTTTCACCTTAAATTAGTTTGGCCTATTCTTAAACTTCATATGAATGTAATCACACATTTCATATTCTTTAAGGTTTCTATGAAACAATATAATATATTGATGATTCATCCAGGAGGTTGTATATACCAATAGTTCATTCTTTCTAATTATTTAATAATAACTGTTTATTCATTTTCCTATTGATGAGCATCTGGGATCTTCTTAGTGTTAGCTATTACAAATAAGGCTGCTGTCAACAACCAGGTACAATATTTTTGCAGCCACTGCACATTTATGTTTGAGATACATAAGCTGATATTATGACTCAAGATTTGCAAAAAATATGTGTGTAAAACATCACTGAAAATGTTTCCTTCTTGAAAACTACATAAATATGTGACTAAATAAATCACAAAAAGTGCTATTTTCATAAACTACATAAATATGTGACTAAATAAATCATAAAAAGTGCTGTTTTCATTATGCCTAAACCTATTTGCTTTTTCATGGTTTGTGTTCTACTAATAATAACATTTCACATGTGCAACCTGGGCTTTTTGGCATTTTTTTATGAATATGAAATATTACTTGATATACCAGAATTATAGGATGTAATTTTACTTAATGTCAAAGCTTTTGAAGAATTTTATGTTAGTTCTGTTTTACACTCAGTTAGTCTTGATGTATGATTTTGAGGAATTCTTTTAAGACCATACAGCATTAATGTGGTTTAGAAATACAAATGCACATTTGTAGATAATGATCTATACACATAATGATATATCCACCAAGAGGTGATTTAATAGCAAGAGTAAAATGCATGAATAAACACCAAAGGGGATAGCACATTTAATTGATGCTATTACAATGGAGTCATATTAACTTTACATATTACTCAAGGAATCTAACCATACCTGTTGAGAGAGGGAGATAATAATTTCAATGATGAGGGTATTGTCAATTTCAATTTCTGTCGAGTAAGCATGAGATGGGAAAAGTGAATGTTGATACCTCAGAAATCCCCAGTATCTGTGTCATGTGGGAGTTTAGTTGTACATCTAATTAACTACTTTTTTTAACTATTAAAGAAAATTATAAACAAAAAATTGAATATTCCATTTTCTATCAAAAACAAAACACCAAACCAAAAATAAGTTTCCATATTAGTATTAAACTTTTGAAAATATAATTATATACATTTATAAGTACATACTACACATATGCATGTGCACATATTTATGGGAGCCCATATTAATGTACATTTACTAGAAATGTAAGGGGTTTTCAAAAAAACAATTTTAATTATTTTAACACTTGCGGCTTACCTACAGATTTCAAGGCCTCACTCCTCACCAACAACTCCAAATACCTTTTGGTGCATGACATTTACTAATTTTGGTAAAACTGAAACAGAGCTCTGTGAGCTTTATGATCTTTAATAAGATAAGTAAGTATTCCAAATGTTGGTGTCCCTACATATAGAGAGTGAGAATTATGTTACATATTTCTGAGACACTGTGAGAAATATCAACAGGAACACATGCAAAAAACAATTGATTCAATAAGTGATGGTGGGAGTAGTATTTTGAAGTGTTATATTTATTCATTGATGGTAAATTTTTGTTCATAATTAAACCATTGGTGTTGAGGCATTTATGGTTCATGGAACAAACCCAACCCTAAGTTAACTAAGAAACATCACAGTAGTAAGCTTCTGACTTCTAGACTAAGCTTCTTTTAAAAGGAAGTTTATGAAAAACATGAGTTCACTTATAAAAGCATATAGTTATGTTTTTGCATCAAAACTTGAATGTCAGTATTAATTTAATCTTTATCCAGATAAGAGTTTAAAAACAGATTTATTCTTTACTATAAGGATAGTAAAATTAAGTATATTTTAATAGCAATTATACAAATGAATTATTTTCACATATTATACTATTTTTAAGCTTTACTTGATCTATTGTCATAAGATTCTAGTTAAAGATATTTTTGTTGTACATAATTCCAATTTCCATTTAAGTTTCTTGTTTACAAGAATCTCTATAGGTGGCCATTGTCAATGTCTACCTCTGAAGCATGGGCATGAATAAATAACAGTTTCATATATTTGGCGGTCTAACTATAATTTTTATATAGGTGTTTACATTTTGGAAAGAAAATGTGATTTTCTGATAATTCTGCTAATATTGCTTTTTCTCCTACATTAGGAAAAAACAGATTTTGGGTTTTTTTAATCTTTGCCTCAATTATTGGAAAGTATTAATTATGAAATTAGACTGTAATTGTCTCCCTTCTATAGCTGGTTCTTCAGCATTTCTCAGATGACCAACTCACTCTTTTTGAATTATCTAATTCTGCTACAAGTATTCATACTAACTTCTAGTCACTGTTTTTAGTGCTGGTACTAAATAGTAAAGGTCTCTGGACTGCTGTAGCTTAAATTATGTTCAGGAGGCAATAAACAAGCATACAGGTTAGTATGAAATCACTCATGTGATGACTAGTTATGGAGAAATATAAAGTGAAGAAAGCAGGATAAGGAGTATGGCTGAAGGCCCATGTTGCCATTTTATGACGATTGGCTGGGGGAGGCCGCTCTAAGGAGTTATATCTGACACACACATTACTATATGGTAATTTGTTTTTTTCCTCTAAAAAAAATGAAGATTTACTTGATTTATTATAACCAACAAACATTTGCCAAGTGCCATTTTCTCCAAATATTTCTCTTATATTGGCATTCTAAGAGCAAAGGTTGGCAAAAACTATGGCCCACAGGCCAAATTTAGCCCTCTGTTTTGTATGGCTTTGGTTTTTACATTATAATCATTGAAAAGAAGAATAATATTTAGTGATGCATTTAGTGAATATTTGCATTTTGTGAAATTCATATTTCAGTAGCTATAAAGTTTTATTGAGCCTCTCTCATTTGTTTGCCGATTGTTTATAGATGCATTCACTCTATAATAACCATATGGTTACAACAAAGAGACCCATAAGGAGACCCACAGACTACATTTTTTACTGTCTGGCCCTTTATAGAAAAAGCTTTCCAACCCCACCTACAGAAGAAAATAAACCTCTCTACAGTATCTGTAGGAAACTTGTAGTGCCAAATGCCACATTCCCTTGACCCACCTTTAAGGTATTGGCAGGTCAAAAGGATAGTTTCTGTGCATGTTTACAAGGTTCCACCACAAGTGACCTCCTCGTCTCCCTGCTTATCTACCTAAGAGAGCTCAGATTGCATGGCCCTTGCACTGGCAGCCCAATACTGAAAAAAGTATAGGATGGGAATAGAACTCCAGAGGCAATCCACAACCAACAGGATATGAAAGTCTGTGATTCTACTGTAATTTCACTTTAGGCTCCACTCACCCCTTTCTTAGGCAATTCTCTCTCCAATTATCCTTCCCCCCCCCCCTTTTAAATGACAGTGAGTTTATCACTAGGAGACAGGTGACACAACAGCCTGTGCATGAACTCAATAACAGAAATACAATGAATAATCACTTGACAAACTTGGAGAGAAGAGACGTGATTGGTCACTGATCCTGATATACATCTGTTATTTAAGTAGTGATTTGTGCACTAAAGAGCTAGAGGCAAAGTTTGTGTTTTACATAATTACTCACTGTTAACATATTGTGGTATCTGAAATCTGTTGGGGGATTAGTGTTATTTAACTAAACCATGGAAACTAAAATTCATGCATATCAGAACCATGCAAAGCAAAGACTGTATTTGAGGAGATATTGTAGAATCATGCTGCTCGATACAGAGAAATAGGACTAAAATGTTGGGGTGTGAGGTTGATGGCCACAGCAAGGTCGTTCTTGTAGGCATTAGTCTATGAAGCAGCAGTCCTCTTTAGCTTTGGCTGAAGGGGAATTAAGACTTTTGATAGGCACTGCTTTCTTCTTGACACAAAGCAATCGCAGTGTGCTTTCCTATTTACAGGAACATAGCTGGCGAGCAGAGGTCCCTCTGGCTTAGAGGAAGCCATGTATAAGAGACTACAGCTGACCCTGGAAAAATGGCAAAGTTGGGGCACTGACCCCTGCACAGTTGAAAATTCATATATAACTTTTGACTTCCCCAAAACTGAATTACTAATAGCCCAGTGTTGACCAGAAGCCTTACCAATAACATAAACAGTCAATTTACATGAATTTTGTATGCGCATTATATTCTGTATTCTTACAATAAAGTAAGCTGGAGAAAAGAGAATGTTATTAAGAAAATCATGAGAGAGAAAATACAATTGCAGTCCTGTACTGTGTCAAATAAAAAGAAAAATCCACCTGTAGGACCCACATATTTTAACCCAGTATTATGGGTCAACTATTTTAGTTCCAAAGAAAGAGTGAGCAGAGGGGCGCCTGGGTGGCTCACTTGGTTAAGCATCTGCCTTCGGATCAGGTCATGATCCCAGGGTCCTGGGATCGAGTCCCACCTCGGGCTCCTTGCTCAGCGGGGAGCCTGCTTTCCCTCCCCCTCTGCGTGCCTCTCTGCCTACTTGTGATCTCTGTCTGTCAAATAAATAAATAAAATCTTAAAAAAAAAAAAAAAAAAGGGAGCAGAAGGTTAAAAGCTGAGAATTTTCCAAATGGATATGCTTTGGAGGGAAAAGAGAGAAAATAATAATAAAATTGAAGTATTATATATTCTGTTTATCATCTCACACATGACAGCTGTGAATGATAAATGGAAGCTAAAGGTAAGCAAATACACTGGTGGCAAGATCACAGGAGCAGTGATTCTTCTCTTAGATCACGATGGACTGAGTGTATAGTCTTTTATTTCAACATGTTTTCCTTGCCTCCTCGTTGACGGCCTAGTTGCAGCCCCATGTCAAATATTGATTTTCATTAACAGCCAGGTGTCTGATCTATCAGACAGCCCTCCCTACATCTTTCATGTGAACAGAAAGAAAATTTTCTTAATGAAACTAATAAGAAGAATGTTGATTTAAAAAAACCTTAAAGGAGGGAAAAGCATTAATTCTTAACTGTAAAATAAAAACCTTAATTTCCTTAAGATTTTTTATTGAATCATTTGATTATAGAGCACATATTATTATGGCATTTAAATATTTAATGTGTGCCTTGGATTTTCATATATTTTTTTAAAATTAAACTATCTAACTTTAGGGATAAGCTCCTGATATTTGTCTTTTTTTATCCAAAGGACTTGAATAAAATTATTGAGTAAAATTATTCAAAGGACTTGACCAGGTTATTTTATCCTGAATTTGTCTCTTCACACTGCATCATTATAAGCATTATTAAAAAGGAAAAATAGAAAATGAAATTGGTGGAATTAACTATGTTGACCTGATTTTTACTTCTCTGGTTTGAGATGGACAAGCTTCACTATCAAAAGCTTTAAAACGAACAGCTTTTAAATACTGCAATTCTACAACTGAAAAATTTTTAAAGCATTTAACTTAATAGTAATCATCAATGATTCACTTATAATTCTGTCAGAGAAACCTGAGCATTTGCAATTAGGTGGGTGAAGTAACTTTAAAATACTATATGACTTTTCCTGAGGAAAAGCCATATAATGGGAGAAAGCTTATTCTTTCATCTTTATCCTCTGAGTACTGCCCTACTTGATGTCTGCCTCAGTAACTTCATTCAGTCACTTTGGTTCTACTTCAGTATGTTTTCTTTGAACCTGAAGTATACCATTGGAGGTTTACCAGTTCAAGGTCATCAGTCTGCACAAAATTATAGAAACAACTCAAAACTATGGATAACATCATGTTAGCCTCAGCCCAGTTTGTTTTTCAGATACAAAGAATTGTCTTCTGGCACAGGTGTCTACTTAGTGGGCTGCTAGCAGATATTTAAGGGGAGAATCGTACTTGCCCGAGGGTCTTGGGGGAAGAACAAAGTAAAGTCAAGGCATCAGCTTCCTTAACATTCTTTAAATTCAGAGATGCTTATGTGTTAGGTTAAAATCTGGTTGTTCATATCATTCTCAAGGAGCCTATGGACAAGGACTTTCAGCCCTGGAAGTACTGCTCTTTTTTTTTTTTTTAAGTTTTTATTTTAATTCCAGTTCGTTAACATACAGTGTTATATTAGCTCCAGCTGCACAGTATAGCGATTCAACACTGTGCCCGCCACAAGAGCACTCCGTAATGTTCATAACCTGTTTAACCCCCATCTCCCCACTTACCCCCTGCCCTGATGACCATCCGTTTGTTCTCTAGAATTAAGAGTCTGTGGAAGCTGTGTTCTTTATTGAAAAGTGAAAGAAGGCTCTTTCCGGTGAAAAGTGAATCAGTTGTCAGTAAAGTCTCCTTTTAGAGCCCCATACTCGGAAAGAAAGCTTCGTGCTTTAATATGTTATGTTATTTTGGTTTCTTGGTTGTAACTTTTTGGTCTATCTTCTGAGGATGACCAGGATTAAAATTGTAAGTCAAATTCTTCAAAATTCAGTCTGATTATAACTTTATTTCTCCTTTTAGTAGTCAGAGAACTTGAGCCACATCACTGTATATTTACAGATCTTTCTCTGAATGTGGATTGAATAATAAATTAAGGTGTTATGGTAAAATGCCTACATAAACATAACCATAAATTCTGGGGCACTCAGTACATTCTTTTTGATCACTTTTCCTGTGAATATATAGCAAATGATAATAAATACATCTGTCTTCTAAAGGTAGTCTCCTTTTGCAGATCCAAGGGGAATAAGTCTGTGTGTTTGTACATATGTTTCATACAAACCAGATCTTAATTCTCCAAAGTGTAGCTCTTCCCTGGCAAAGAAGGACTCCTCAGGGCTACTTTAAGTTACTTCTATGATAGAGATTTACAGAGAATGAGAAGTGAGAGATTATTTATTTATTTATTTATTTATTTACTTATTTACTTATTTTGAGAAGTAAGAGATTTAAAGATAAGTAGAAGTTGCTACACTTTCACTTAATGTGGTACTAATATAAGGCTTTACTTTAAATGAGCAAATATCAGGAGATCACAGAGAGTCTTCAATGAATACATCTTTGTAAAGTGGGTACTCATTTAAGTAAAAGGCAAAAATATATTTCCCAAGGGTGTATAGTTTAGGTGGAGATCAAGAAGACCTAATGTTATTTTACTATACTTATGAAAAGGCATTTCAGTGAGTGGTATTTTTATTATACAGTCAGTAATAGACTAGAATCCAATTGTCGTGACATTCATTTTTCCTTTCATTCACTGATACCCACATTTTCAACAAAGGTTAGAAAAATTCTAATAGATATTATATGGGAAGTATTAATTATGTCATAGGGTACTTAATAATCTAAATACCAAGGATTTGGTTCATTTTGGCAAATGTTAGTTGTGAAAATAAATATTCAATTTGAAAATGTTAAATAAATGAGTTTATGTTTAATGAGTATTTACTAAAAAATGAAAAAAACGATACTTGTAATAATGCTTTATACATATGTTCTTTTGCTATAAAGTTATTTTAATATATGAGCTCTGTGCTGTAAAAAGATAGCTAAGTAATAGCGATAGAAATAATAACTACAATTTTGGATTATCTTTTTAAGTCTCTTTCCTATGTCATTGTTAGCAACAGCAAAAGCTCCTTTCATTTTATTTTTTAAGATTGTATTTATTTATTTGAGAGAAAGAACAAGAAAGAGAAAGCACAAGGGGTGGAGGGCCAGAGGGAGAGGCAGGCTTACCACTGAGCAGGCACCCCTGATGTGGGACTCAACCCCTGGACCCCAGGATCATGACCTGAGCAGGAAGCAGTTGCTCAACCAACCGACCCACCCAGGCACCCTCATCAAAATCTTCTTTTAAAAAGAAATTAGGGGCGCCTGGGTAACTCAGTGGGTTGAACCTCTGCCTTTGGCCTAGGTCACGGTGTCGGGGTCCTGGAATCGAGCCCCACTTGGGGCTCTCTGCTCTCTGCTCAGTGGGGAGCCTGCTTCCCCTTCTCTTTGCCTGCCTCTGTGCCTACTGTGGTCTCTCTCTCTCTGTCAAATAATAAATAAAATCTTTTAAAAAAATTTAAAAAAGAAAGTATTTCAGTTACAGAGTTAAGACATACTTATGAAAAAATATTTAAAATAGGAAGTTACAAATAAAAATTCAACTCTCCCCATTTCCTAAATTTACTATATATTTTATTATACACACTCAACACACACACACACACACTCACACACTCTACATCAATTTAATGTCAACCAGCTGGTTTTTATGTCAATGTCAAAATTATTCATTTTCTAAATCTGCTATAAATCTAATAAGGTTATTTATTAGAGAGCTTAACTAAATTTTCTGATATTTACATGTTACTCATATCACTTTCCCACTAATCACCTGCTAATATCATTATCATATCACTATTTTAATGTTTCTAATTTACTTCTTGATCTCTAGAGCCTTTTTATTTATCAAGGATATTCACCCTTTGCTAGATTTATAACAAGTTTTTCTTAATGTTTTCAGTCTTTTTGCTTTGTTTTGTTTCTTTTTTGTGCATTTTGATGTAACTATTTTTTTATTCAGATGATTGGTAATCATATATATATATTAATATTTACTTTTTAACTTCTGGGTCATAGGGTTTTACCTCATGGACATTTGATCTGAAGTCCACCTAGAAGTAAAAATAAATCACCTGTTTTTTTAATTAATTTTTTATTGTTATGTTCAATTAGCCAACATATAGTACATCATTAGTTTTTGATGTAGTGTTCAATGATTCATTAGTTGTGTATTACACCCATACACAGCTGCTCATCACCAGCTTTTTTATCTTCTAGGACATTTAAGGTTTTAGTAAAGTGTAGTCTAGGACAATTCACATAAAATTTCCCTGTCTCTGTTAATATGTGTGGAATCTTGAGAAAAGAACCATTTGGTGGGTTCTGTGGCTTTGTGTCCTGGGCTTTAGTCACTGGTTCATCCCAAGTGCATTCCTGTATGAAGAGTAAGGCAGGAATCCAAGTTTATTTGTTTATTTTTCTCTAAAGGATAACTAATTATCTTAAAAACCTTTTTATTTATTTTTTTAAAAGACTTTATTTATTTATTTGACAGATAGATCACAAGTAGGTAGAGAGGCAGGCAGAGAGAGAAGGAAGCAGGCTCCCCACCTAGCAGAGAGCCCAATGCGGGGCCCGATCCCAGGACTCTGGGATCATGACCTGAGCTGAAGGCAGAGGCTTTAACCCACTGAGCCACCCAGGAGCCCCTTAAAAACCTTTTTAAATAATAAAATGTTTTCCATTGATTAAGACAGATTTTTTATTATATTATAAATATCGAGTGCATTAGGGTTATTTCTGGCTTTTACTTCCAATTCATGAATACAGCTCTTTTCCTTTGTCATAAAGCACTTTTTTTTTAAATTTTTTTTTTAAAGATTTTATTTATTTATTTGAGAGAGAGAGATCACAAGTAGGCAGACAGGCAGGCAGAGAGAGAGGAGGAAGCAGGCTCCCTGCTGAGTAGAGAGCCCGATACGGGGCTTGATCCCAGGACCCTGAGATCATGACCTGAGCCAAAGGTAGAGGCTTAACCCACTGAGCCACCCAGGCACCCCTCATAAAGCACTTTTTAAAAAAATCACTAGGTGCACCTGGATGGCTCAGTGGGTTAAGCAACTGCCTTTGGCTCAGGTCATGATCCTCGAGTCCTGTGATCGAGTTCCACATCAGAATCCCTGCTCAGCAGGGAGTCTGCTGCTCCCTCTGACTTCTCCTCTCTCATCATACTCTCTCTCTTTCAAATAAATAAATAAAATCTTTAAAAAGTGTATTTTTAATATTTACATTTGAGTTTGCAGAGTGATACAAGCAAAAGTTCATAAGTACCTTGTACAAATATCATATTGTGATCATAGAAGGTAATAATTCACATTTCTGCCAACAAGCTATCTTATTTAAATTAGTATGATTCTTTCTATTGATTCAAATTAACATCTTTCAATAAAGTTTTAATTTTTTTCTTTATCTAAGTCTGGCATCTGTCTTGCTGATTTTTAGATAACTCATTTTTAGTGGTGTTATTTTAAATAGGTTCTTTACACAATCTAGGTGAATATAATTTTTTCTAAAGAAATTACACTGTTTTTTGCATTTTGCTTATCTGACTTGCCAACTTCTAGAAATACTTAATTTTTTTCTAAGATTTTAATGGTAATAATTTTTAGTTATTAAGGTGATTATTACATAAAATACAAATAATAAAAATTATGTTCCATACTTTTGTTTCTCTTGACTATGAATAAGACAGTTGACATCCTTTGGAATTCTTGAACTGATTGAAATTAGTTTAAATTAAATATAATGCTAGATTTTTGAAATTTATATATCTACCTCAAAATGTAGCATTAAGCTTAATGAAAAATATTTAGATTTTTATCTCTATTCATAGCTGTGTATCAGTCTATTACCACTTATAAAAGGCTTATAATTAAAAAAGGGACAAATGAGGAATTTTGTTGGTTTATTTGGCACATATGAAATTATCATGATGATTAGGAAATGTTTACAATCCCATCCTTATAAAACATAACAAACTACCTACAAAGTAATGATCTATTTGTCTTTGAAAAATATTTTCCCTGCAGAGATATCTTTTATATGTGTAAGAATGTTATCCCAAAGCTATATTTTTCATAAGCATCTCGACACATGAAAGTCAATGGAAAGCTTATTCCATGAAAAATTCAAGAAATAAGTCATTCCTTATATTGCTATTTTCTTTAAAGCTTGAAGTTTTATTTTGAAGTATCCTAAAAAAAGCAAAAAAAAAAAAAACAAAAAAAAACCTTTGCTTTAAAATTTTTCCATTATGCTTCTCCATATGTATTGCTTCCTTAAAAAGAATACATCTAATTGGGAGGGAGACAAACCATAAGTGACTCTTAATCTCACAAAACAAACTGAGGGTTGATGGGGGAAGGGGGGTTGGGAGGGGGGGTGGGATTATGGACACTGGGAGGGTATGTGCTATGGTGAGTGCTGTGAAGTGTGTAAACCTGGCGATTCACAGACCTGTACCCCTGGGGATAAAAATATATGTTTATAAAAAAAAAAAAAAAGAATACATCTGACATAATTTAACCTTTTCTGAATGATTTGATGTCATCAAGATCACCGTCAGTGTTGGTGCCAAAGTCTTTAGGCAAAAAATTGTGGTTTTTGTTTAATAGCTGTGAATGAGTGTTCTATTTCGGTTAAAGCAACATAATTTGTTCTGGTTTCTCCCTCACTGTCAGTTTTTGCTGCTTTCAATTGCTCCAGCTCACTCTCATTTGCTGGTTTGTAAAAAATCTTGTGAGTCGGGTAACTGAGCTTACTAATATGGCATTAGAATTATAGTACAAAGGTTTTCTGAGAAGACCCGAGGGCCTTTCTGTTAAGTTGAATAAAGGAGCTTTATCTTCTTTCTAGGAGCTTTTTTGTGACATTATTTCTGAACTATGATAATAGTTCAGAAAACTATTATCATTTTATTCTGTGCTGTGCTCAAGGTATTTGAATTATAGACTTTGGAATAAGTCCTGCTATCAGTCATGCCAAAGTGGAAGGTACAAATATTAATTCCTGTTGTTCCCAATTTAATCACATATGGCTGTATAATGAACAACTCTAAAGAGACCCAATAATATCTTGAGCACTTTTTCTCAGTTTGATATTTTGAGACAGGAGCCTGCTGTTTGTTTTGTCAGGAGGAAAATACTTTTGTATTTGCATTATATCTAATACAATGTTATGTTTATTCAATTTGGAAAACAAATACTTAATAAATTTTTTAAAATGCAAATTAAAACAAAGTATACTTTATTGCTGCTGTAACAAATTACCACGAACAGTAGTTTAAAACAACCCTCATCTTTTAGCTCATGTTCTGTAAATCATAAATCTAGGATGGCATGTCTAGATTATATGCTCAAGGTCTCAAAAGGCTAAAATCAAAGTATTGGCTGGATTGTGCTCTCATCCAGAGCTGGAGGCCATTTTCCAAGCTCATTCAGACTGCTGACAGAATTTGTTTCCTGTGGTAGAACTGAGGCACTTCTTCCTTGCTGGCTGTCAGGTGAGGGACACTCTGGTCACCTAGAGGTCACCTTTATCCCTTCCATCTTCAAACCAGCAGCTCAAGTCCTGCTCATGCTTCATATCTCTTTGACTTCCCTTTCTGCAACTAGCCAGAGAAATATCTCCCATTTTCAAGGGTTCATGTGACCAGGTTATCTTCCTAGATTAAGGTGAACTGTGACAGCATAACAATCCAATGGAGTGATTTCTTATCACATTCCCAGGTTCTGGGAAATAGGTCATTCAATCTCAGGAAAGGGCATTTATAAAACTCTGCCTTCAGCATATATTAAGTGTGATTAATTTGTCCTATAACCAGGCTAAGTGGTAAAAAGTTGTGTTTATCAGAGTGGGTTCTAGAGCCAGGTTAATATTGTGGGTCCACTAGTTATTATCTGAGACACACTGAGCACTTTACTAAAGCTTTTGCTGATTCATCTTTTCTATAAATTTGGCATAATAATAATAATACCTATGTCATCAGTTTTTAATAAAAATTAAATATACTTCTCATATGGTTTCACTTACTTGTGGAGCATAAGGAATAACATGGAGGACATTAGGAGAAGGAAAGGAAAAGTGAATTGCGGTAAATCAGAGGGGGGAATGAACCATGAGAGACTGTGGACTCCAAGAAACAAACTGAGGGTTTTGGAGCACGGGGGATGGGTGAACCTGGTGGTGGATATTAAGAAGGGCATGTATTGCATGGAGCACAGGGTGTGGTGCATAAAAAATGAATCTTGGAACACTGGAAAAATAAAATTAAATTAAAAAAATTAAATGTACTAATACATGTAAATCTCTTAGAGCATAAGAAGTACTCACTAAATACTATCTTAATGTTACTATCTTATTTTTAAGTCTACTCAAAACCCTTTACTCAATATTGACTTAACAACCATATTTCAATAAGACATGCATAATATGTTAGTAATCCTGAATAATATATGTCATTATTTCCCTTGATGTTATGACTACTTTTTACAGAAAATGATATTTCAGGAGTTATTTCAAATAAAGCAACATCAAAACTTCATATTATTTTAAAGGCCAGGCACCTTGCCCTTACCTAATACAGAGTATATGTTAAGTAAATTATAAAGTATCTAAAAATATACAGAAATATATGTAGTTTAATACCATAAATATAGTCTCAAAAATAGCTGCCATTTTATTTCATATTATTCTATATGCCAAGAATGAGATTTATCTTTGAATTATGTGACTTCATTTAGTTAGGAAATTTTACAAATTGCTTTATATTCTATTGAGTTATACTACACATTTTAGCTAACACTAATTAGCTGACTCTAGGCAGACTATTCTACATTAAATAGGAATAGTCTGCATTAACTCAGATTATATATGGGTGAGCCCAATGTAACCATAAGAATTAATGTCTGAGATGCAATGTTGCTGGCTTTGAAGATGGAAGAAAAGGTCATAAGGAATACGGATAACCTGTGGAAGAAAAGAAAGGAAACTCACATCTTCCCTAAAGCCCCTGTGAACTCCTTGATTTTAGCACAGTAGGACCTATTTTTAACTTCTGACCTCCAGAGCTGTAAGATAATAAATGAGTACATTTTTTTAACCTACTAAGTTTGAGGTAATTTTTCATAGCAACCAAAGGAAATTAAAACAGTCTAATTTGAAAAATGAAGACAAGGATATATTCTATTTCTGACGTAACAACTTTAGGATAAAATGAGTAGGTTACCTTTGGAGACTCAGTTAGAGGGAAAACACTATAAACACTAAAAATATAAACTATTTACAAAATTAAAAACACTTTATAAAAATTATATTTTTATATTTATATAACATATATTTATATTATATATTATTATGTTATATATTATATTACATATTAATTATATATTATATTATTATATTATTATATATTATATTATATATTATATTATTATATAATGTATTATATTATATATTAACTGTATTATATATTAAATTATATAAATTATATTTATAATATATATACAATATATATTATATATATACAGTATATATAATATATATACAATTATATACAATTATGTTTATAAAAATTATAAACACTATAAGCACTAAAAAATCCTGCCATATGTTGGGATTTAAGTCGTATCTAGCTTGTTTGGATACGATTTTGAAACTCAGATAAAATATTCACTTCCCCTTTGAATAACAACACTTTTGGTTGCTTAGAAGCCATTAATTTCACACATTAGCAACTATTTTCTCTTAGAAGGATAAATAGACCTCAAATTCTCTGCAAAGATTTTGACCAAGGTTTGAGACATTATGAAAAGTGCAGTTGTACAAATACATACTTTTTTGCCTACCTATACCTCCAAAATGTGGGTCTCATGGAACTGGGTTCATTAGGATTAGGTTATACTATTTCTTCTACTATCACTTGTCAAGATTAGTCATAAAAGAGAGGTACTTCCACATAACTTAATTTTTAGTTAGGCATTCATGAAATCCCAATGCTATCAAGCTTTGAGAATTCAGATGACTTTGAAATTATTCAACAAAGTAGTTCACTTTGGAATTTTGATCTGTTCATCATTGAATAAAACATTAAATATATAATATAGTAAATACACAAGCATAAAATAAGCACACTTATTTAAATAATTTTTCTTATGTAACTAAATAGTATAAATAGCTTTTATGAACATTACATTTTATTTTTATTCCAATAATAAAAATTTTATAATTCTTCATATTTAGTTATTTGGAAATTAGCTCATTTTTAATAACAATAAAAAACAGATTTAATGCATTTAACCTAATATCTATATTATTACTTCTTTATTACTTTGAATAAAAATGGAGTATGTATTGTGTCATTTTTACTTCAATTAGCAAAACTTCTCCTACCATGCTGTTCATATTTGCTTAGTTCAGTGCTGGTTACTCTCTAAACAGTAAATGAGTCCCCCTGATGAATGCTTTCCCTAGTTTGTAAACTTTTATTACATTACAAGTAAAAGAGATCCTTAGTGAGTAAGTGAAAGTACACACAAGTATGTTGACTCCCTTTGTAAGGATATCTAATCATTGAAGATAAAACTTTGGTGAACATAAATCTGAACATTAAGGCCAACACTGAACAGCATGATTAGTGTTTGTTAGCTATATCTTGTTATATAAACATTTGTGAATTTGTTTAAGGCAGACATTTTTAATCGAAATGTGTAAATGAATCCATGAAAACATATCTAATCAGCAATTTAACTTATTTCTTCTTTCAATTTCTATATTGCTATCAGATTTATTTCATTTCTCAAATTTATGTATAAAAAGCTTTTAAGAAAGATAAGCTATTTTATTTAGAGATTGTAACATGATTGATAAGGATAGAAAACCATTGTATGCCTCTCAATTCTATTGAGCTATTTCCCAGATGCAAAAAGAAGACTTTAAAAAGCAAAGCTGACATTCATTTACATAACTTCAAATTGACTTTTAAATGTTTTCTTATTTTGGGGCACCTGGGTGGCTCATTCAGTTAAGCATATGCCTATGGCTCAGCTCATAATCTCAGGGTCCGGGATCAAGCCACACACTGGGCGTCCCTGCTCAGTAGGGAGCCTCCTTCACCCTCTCCCATTGCCCCTCCCCCACTTGTGCATGCTCTCTCTCAAATAAATAAATAAAATCTTTAAAATAAAACAAAACAAAATGTTTTGTTATTTTAAATCATAAAGTAAATTTTAAAAGAAACATAAAGAATTTATTCATATATCTTCACTTTCAGAAATTATACAGGAATTATATAGAAATTATACTAAGATTTTTTTTTAATGGCAAACAGTGATAGAAAGAATTTGTAAAATCTACTGACAGAACTGTGGCACGACCAACAATTATTCTATTGAATCAATAGTTTACCATGAGACCATTATGTAATTCAAACAAATTATAGATGTGTCTATTTTGATCATTAGTGCCTTCCAAGAAGAGAAAATAATGTAAATTACTATTCCCTTTGGTTTTCTGCCACATTTTCTCTAAGAAAAATAATTATGACAAGAATGTTTTCACATCTTAATTTGTACATTGCCTTGGGCAGGTTATATGATGAATTAGTAGTAAATGGTGACTATTTGATTTTATGTTTTATCAGGAGCTACAACCATAGAGAAATATGACCTCAGAACAAATTTGTGGATCCAGGCAGGGATGATGAGCGGCAGGAGATTGCAGTTT
Source organism: Enhydra lutris kenyoni (assembly GCF_002288905.1). Lineage (NCBI taxonomy): Eukaryota > Metazoa > Chordata > Mammalia > Carnivora > Mustelidae > Enhydra > Enhydra lutris. The sequence goes on along the minus strand of NW_019154099.1, from coordinate 25,907,530 downwards.
GGTGTGGCTGTTATTGATGACAAACTCTTTGTAATTGGAGGTCGAGATGGCTTAAAGACATTGAACACTGTTGAATGTTACAATCCCAAAACCAAGACCTGGACTGTCTTACCACCAATGTCAACACATAGACATGGTCTAGGTAAGATCTCTTACTTTATTGATATCATTTTTAGAACATTTATTGATAGTGAAAATGTACGTTAAAGTATAGCATTACCATCATCAATTATCATTAACTTTAGGTAAATCATGGGCTTATTTGGAGCATTTTTAAGTTCACGACATTTTCCTGTGTTGATCAGTGTGTGTTAAACTATAGAGAAAGATGTTGAAGATACCAAAATAAGTAAACCTCAAGCTATCGTTAAAATTTTCACAATCTGACATTCATACTTCAATAAGGGAAAAAAAAAAAAAAAGAAAGAGGTAGAACTATCAAGGAGAGGCAAAAGTAATGAAGCCCAGAGGTAGAAATAGTTAATGTGCATTAAGAAAAAGTTAAAATTGAGATAGCTCACTCCCATATTGTTGGATAGACAAGCCTAACCATACTTTTGCATGTAATTAATTCCACCTTGAAAACTCAATTGGAGAAAGGTTTAGAGAAAGGGTAACATCTCATTTAGCACCAGCGGTCAATAATATAGGATTCAACTGATTTATAGTATGGAGTAACCTGGTGATGGGGAGAACTATATTGGGATTCAGAAGATCTGGGTGTGCAACTTGAAAATACCATATTGACATGACTTGAGGGCAGCACTTAAGCTATGAGCCCTCAGTTTCCTGATTTGCCACCAATTCAAAGTTATTAATTAGATAAAAATCTAGTGACGATAATGAATGTGAAATCACTGTGTAAATTGTAAAGTCCTATACATATTTTTGAAAAAGAGGAATGTAATAATGACTAACAGTTTCTGAATTTGTATTTTGTATCATGGGGATTATAAAGAGAAGGGCAAATTAGTTTTTTTTTGAAGACCTGAAATATGTCAGGTAGTCAAATAAGTGTCTTTCGTATATTTAGAATATACACATTAGAGAGGTATCAGGGTTTAATTGAAAATCCACTGATTTAGACATTCATTGGCAAGGAAAATTATAGATCATTTAAAAAAACACATACTAATGATAGTTCAACTTTGAAGTCTTCAGCACCGCATTTCCCATTCTTACCTACTCTACCATTGATCTATGCAAAATTTAAAAAAAAAAAAAAAAGGTAAAAGAACGCTGACCTAAAGCAACTTACCTTTCTGATCTGGTTTACTTCCCTTTTGTTCACATGAGTCATTATTAAATTAAGGAATAGTAATAGTTGTGTGAGACCATTTCAAGTTTTAAAATTCTGTGCTTTAAATTAACACCATATAATTTATTTAAACCACGTGAAACCCAATCATAATATGGAAAATGTGAACAGGCATATGATTCTTTCCAGGTAATATTCATGAGTACAAAAGTTTTCTTATATGATTTTTTTCAAATATATTGGAGGATATTTGTTTTTATATCCATGTGAAAGCTGTATCTGTTGTTTTTATTATCTTGCTATCTAATTATCTATTTCTATTGGAGTGAAATACAGAAAATAAGCACTCTGGATTGGAATTTTTGGAATTTAATGTCTTCTTCCTTTTTGTTTTAGACAATTCAATTCTTTTCTACTAAGGTATATTGAAGTTCAATTATGCAGGTTATTTGCATGCCAAGAGAACATACCTCAAAATGTTTCACCAAGAATACATCTTACATGGTGTTAATTTCAAGTGTTTAAAGTGTATAAGATGATGGTTTTGCCTCAAAATACTATCATACAGATTCTGGTCTTTTTGGTATCAAGGTGGGGCAAAGTAGTAACCTTGGATACTGTTTTTTAGTTTGTCTTATTTGCTAAAGAGTTTGTTTTAAAGGTCCGTGTGGAAGTAAGGCTGCATAGCAAATCATATGAGTTTAATAACTATCACAAATGTCTGAAATGTAATGCAGCATTTCTCATAAGTTTTAGTGACCCAAAGCAACTGTAGTCAGTATTTTCATGCCTCAGCCTCTCTTGTTTTGTGGTTTTTGTTCTGCTTCACTTCCATTATCAAGTGGATCACCTCTCCTCCATATCTCATGCCTCTCGTTTCCTCTCTGTTTTACTTCCAAGTGGCTATTGCTTCCTGTCAGTTTTTAAAAAAACTCTCTACAATACTCTTCAAGATATGACCTTGTTGAGTTAGTGATAGACATCATGTCTGGACACAATTCTCATCTCAATGTGCCTCATAGATTGCTAGCAATGCCCAGTACACAGAAAACTACCTTCAACTTGGATGCCAACCCAAAATCCAATCAGTTGAAGCCAGATTGATAGCAACACAAGACACATGTGTTCTCTGATGAAGCTGAATATTTTCTTTAAGATCAATCACATTCCTTATCAACAGTTGAATCTCAGGAAGTTCATCATTCTGGTCATACTCAAATGCAGTGAAACTCCTTGGCCTAAGATTCTTGTTCCTTCAATATAACATATCAAGCTTTGATTTAGCTTCTTTCTTCCAAGGACTACCATTACACTGATATTGGTATTTCTTATTTAATCCATCATATCTTTCAAGTTTAATTTTATATGTTTCCCTTTATCCCTTCCTGATGACCAATTTTACTATCTAGTGCTCCAAATTTTTCCTAATCTGTGTGCATTATGGTACCTCTCCCATGTATTGATGTCTTGATCTTTATTAACTTTGTTTTTTACATATTCATTATTCCTATTTGATAATTCACTATAATTGCTTTCTTCTCCATGACATTAATATTCTTCCTTATCTCTGTGAGGCTATTTATTATGCCTATTTCAAATTCCTATCTACCACTTTAATTAATTTCTTATTTATATGTGATCATCTTCCTTCTCTAAGCTCTCTCTCTTCTTACTCTTCTCTTTCTCCTGTTAGTTCTTTGTCTCCTCCTTCTGTTTCTCCTCTTCTCCCTTTTCCTCTTCTTCTTCTTCCTCATATCTATTTTTTTCTTCCGCCTTTTCTTTGTCCTTCTCTTCAAATTCTATTTAATAGTAGTTGAACCCATTGAAATATGTAATATTTAACTCTATTTTCAACTGTAATTCTTAAGTCATATGGACATATCAGATACTTTGGCTAAGGCATATGCCATTCTTTGTGTCTTCCCAAAACATTCAGGAGTGGATGGGAGAATTATGCCAGGGTGTGGAGCCCTAAGCCTGCAAACTGACTCTGGTCAACCTATCTGCTGTTATTCCTATCACATAACCCCCTGGGACACATCTATTACTTTCATTTGCACACAAATATCCTTGAGCCTTTCTTCATCTGTGATGCCCTACTATAGGATTGGGAGCATGGATAGGAAGAGAAAATTCTGAACCAGCAAGAGCTGTTAACAGTTCCTCATCTAAGCTGGGCTCTGATGACTTCCTGACATCATCCAGCCAATTATTTCAAGCTCTTCATAGGTGCTACTCTATCACTGTCATGCAGTGTATAAGATGCAGTAGCTCTTCTTTTAGCTACATCGAAAGAGCACAGATCAAATTTTCCCTCTAACATATTCCCCCAGGGAAGTGCCATGAATTTTTGTCTCACTAGTAAGTCACAGCTGTTGTTCTGTTTTTCTAATTATTTTTCACAGTCCTGACATCTGCTTTTCAAAAACACACCGTAACTCTCACTTTCATGCAATCCCCAGGATTGGGTCTGAGTGTAGATCAACAGCCTTCTGTGCTAGTTTTTTTTTATTTGTTCAGAGGAAATTAGAATGTCCCATCTTATTTGCTGTAGAGTTAATCAGTACCTATTCTGTGGTATACCTATTTGACTATGTAATCCCATATTAAACTTTCAAGTGACTAGAAGTAAAGGCTAAAGTAAAATTTAAAAAATATATATCAAATAAAAATTCAAGACTTTTGACCTATATAACTTTTTTCCTCCCTTGATTTATATAGGAAAAACAAAACTTGAATTATTTTTTGAGAAAAACAAAACTTGCATTATTTTTTGAGAACATGAGTCTTTGGTTGCTAAAGATGATTATGTGACCAAAAAAGTTTCATAGCTATCAATAAATGAAGAAATCTCCTTCTGCTGAATAAAATAGCGTAGAAAAATTATATGCATATCAAGTCTGGATGTCAAAAGAGCAATGCTTCTGCCTAGAGAATTAAACTAATTAAGACCACAGTTCTCTCAATACACTAAGAGGTTTTATTTTGACATTTATGTCTTTGAAGCACATAATTCTAGATATCATGCTTTTTCTCCACCACATTTTATATCATATAAAACTGAATAAGGGGTGCCTGGATGGTTCAGTCTTTAGATGTCTGCCTTCAGTTCCAGTCATGATCCCAGGGTCCTGGGATCGAGTCCCACATTGGGCTCCCTGCTCAGCAAGAAGCCTACTTCTCCCTTTCCACTCCCCCTGCTTATATTCCTCTCTCTCTCGCTGTGTCTCTCTCTGTCGAATAAAAAAATGAAATCTTTAAAAAAAAAAAAAAAACCCTGAGTAAAACATTACTGCAATACATTGTTTGCAATTATGTCTTTTCAAGAGAAATTGATAAAGAGTAAGAGCTATGTTTTATTATGGATTTTCTATATGCTAGGCACCATGTTGTATATTACATATATGGTAGAAGTTGCCTTAGTTGTTTTTGTGTTTAGTTGATTTAGTTGTCAATTGAGGCAAAATTCACACACCATAAAGATAAGCTTTATTTTATTTTTATTGAAAGATTTTATTTATTTGACAGGAAGAGAGAGGAAGAGTGAGCAAGATCAAGGGGAAAGGCAGAGGGAGAAGCTAGCTCCCGCTGAGCAGGGAGCCAAATGCAGGGCTCCATCCCAAGCCCCTGGGATCACAATCTGAGCTGAAGGCAGCCATTTAACTGACTGAGCCACCCACCTGCCCCTAAAGTTAAGTTTTAGAGTATAGAATTGAGTGCTTTTGAGTACATTCATAGTTGTGCAGCTATCACCCTATCCAATCTCAAAATATTTGTGTTATTGTAAAAAGAAACTCTCCACCCAATAGCACTTGTTCTTCATTGTCCCATCCTTCTAACCTCTAGCAACAATTAATCTACTTTTTGTCTCTATCGATTTGCCTATTCTGGGCATTTCATATAAATGAACTCATACATTTTGTTGCCTTTTGTTTATGGCTACTTTTACATTGACTGCACAGTTTCAAGGTTCATCCATGTTGTAGTATGTATCAGTTCTTCATTCCTTTTTTGGTTGAATAATATTTCATTGTTAGAATTTACTACATACATTATGTTTATATATCTTAAACAAAAAAAATTGGATGGTTTCCACTTTTGGACTATTATGAATAAAATAAAACTGCTGTGACCATCCATGCATGGATTTTTTCTATACTGTGTATTTTCACTTCTCTTAGGTCTATATATAGGAGTAGAACTGTTGAGTCATACAGCAACTTTCTATTTTACTTTTAGGGGAAGTGCCAACTGGTTTTCAGAATGGTTGTGCCATTTTCTATTCCCTCAGTAATGTATGAGGGTGCAAATTTCTCCACAACCTTGCTAGCACTTATTATCCTTTCCTTTTATATTGTAATTATTCTAATATATATGAAGTGGTATCTCACTGTGGTTTTATATGCATTTCTCTAGTGAATAATTTTGGGATTCTTTTTATGTGCTTATTGCCATTTATTTCTTTGGAGAAATCTCTATTCAAATATTTTGTCCATTTTTTGTTTGAATTATTTTTTTATGGCTGAGTTTAAGTCATTCTTTATCTATTCTGAACATATCCTCTGTCAGGTATAGGATTTTCAGATATTTTCTCCCATCCTATACATTCTATTCTGTCTTAATAGTGTCCTTTGAAGCACAAAATTACTAACTTGCTGAAATCCAACTTAATTTTTTTTTCTTTTATTTCTAATGTTTTTGGTGACATATCCAGGAAGCTATTTTCAAATCTATGGTCATGAAAATTTATGCTAATGTTTTCTTTTAGAAGTATTGTGTTTGGGGGACATCTGGGTGGCTCAGTTGGTTAAGCCTTTGCCTTAGCCTCAGGTCATGATCTCAGGGTCCTGGGATGGAGCCCCACATAGGGCTCTCTGCTCAGCAGAGAGCCTGCTTACCCTCTCCCTCTGCCTGCCACTCTGCCTACTTGTGATCTCTCTCTCTCTGTGTCAAATAAATAAATAAAATATTAAAAAAAAACCTCAAGTATTGTGTTTTTAATACTTACATGTAGGAATATAATTCATTTTTAGTTTTTGTAAATGATGTATAGAAGCAGTTTGACTTCATTCTTTTGCATGTTGTCCCAGAACCATTTGCTAGAAATAGTATAAAACACAAACTTTCTTTCCCACTTAATTGTCTTTTTTAAAATTTAATTTTATATTTATTTATGTTTTTAATTCACGTAAAATTAACATACAATGTTATATTAGTTTCAGGTGTACAATATAGTGATTCAACAATTCCATACATTACTCAGTGCTCATCATGATAAGTATACTCTTAATCCCCTTCATCTATTTCCCCCATCTCCTTACCCATCTCCACTCTGGCAACCACCAGTTTGTTCTCTATATATAAGAGATTGTTTTTTTGTTTGTCTCTTTTTTTCTTTGTTCATTTGTTTCATCTCTTAAATTCCACAAATGAATGAAATAATATAGTATTTGTCTAAAGGAAACCATCTACAAGACAAAACAAAAAGACAACTAAGTGGGGGGAAGATATTTGCAAATGATATATCCAATAAGGGTTAATATCCGAAATATATAAAGAACACATACAACTCAAGACCAAAACCCAAAATAATCCAATTTGAAAATGGGCAGAAGACATGAACAAACATTTCTTGGAAGAAGACACACAGAGGGCTAACAGACATAGAAAAAGATGCTCAACATCACTCAACATCAGGGAAATGCAAATCAAACCACAATGAGATATCACCTCACACCTGCCAGGAGGGCTATTATCAACCACACAAGAAACAACAGGTGTTGGTCAGGATGTGGAGAAAAAGGAACCCTCATGCACTATTGGTGGGAGTGCAAAGTGTTAGAGCCACTCTGGAAACAGTATGGTGGTTCCTCAAATAATTAAAAATAGAATTACCATATGACCCATTGAATTGTCTTGGTACCCTTGTCAAAAATCAATTGACCTTAAATGTGAGGATTTATTTACAGAACCTCAAATCTATTCCATTGATCTCTATTTCTGTCCTTATGTCAGTGCCACACTGTCTTTATTGCTGCCACTTTCTAGTGATTGAAATTTTGAGAGTGGGTAGTATGAGACCTCTGACTTTGTTGTTCTTTTTCAAGATTTTTTTGGCTATTTGGATTCTCTTGCATTTCATACAGATTTTAGAATCAGTTTCTCAGGTAAGGGATTCAGATACTGATTGCATTTAATCTGTAGATCAGTTTGTAAGCATTGCCACCTTAACAATAGTAAGTTTTCCAATCAATGGACTTTGGATATCATTTTGTTTATGTAAGTCTATTTGTATTTTTTGCTAAATTTATTACTAAATAGCTTATTATTTTTGATGTTATTATAAGTGCAATTGTTTTCCTCTGTTCATTTTCAGATATTTCATTACTAGTACATGGGCATAATTTACACTTGCACATTGAACACGTATCTTGAAACCTCTCTGAACATTTTTATTAGTAGTATTCTTACGAGCTTCTTAGAATTTTATATATATATATATATAATATACAACATACATAATATATGTATTATACATGTATCATCTAATAATATCTAATATATATATGATTATATATATATATATATAATCATGTTATTTGCAAAAAAAATACTTTTACTTCCTTTTCAAAAATCATATGGTCCTTTGAAAAAAATTTTTTTTAATTTTTTTTCAGTGTTCCAGAATTCATCGTTTATGCATCACACCCAGTGCTCCATGTAATACATGCCCTCCTTAATATCCACCACCAGGCTCACCCAACCTCCCACCCTCCACCCCTCCAAAACCCTCAGATTGTTTTTCAGAGTCCACAGTCTCTCATGGTTCATCTCCCCCTCCAATTTCCCCCAACTCACTTCTCCTCCATCTCCCCATGTCCTCCGTGTTATTTCTTATGCTCCACAAATAAGTGAAACCATATGATAATTGACTCTCTCTGTTTGACTTATTTCACTCAGCATAATCTCTTCCAGTCTCAACCATGTTGATACAAAAGTTGGGTATTCATCCTTTCTGATGGAGGCATAATACTCCATAGTATATATCGACCACATCTTCCTCATCCGTTCGTCCGTTGAAGGGCATCTTGGTTCTTTCCACAGTTTGGTGACTGGCCACTGCTGCTATGAACATTGGGTACAGATGGCCCTTCTTTTCATTACGTCTGTATCTTTGGGGTGAATACCAAGTAGTGCAGTTGCAGGGTCATAGGGAAGCTCTATTTTTAATTTCTTAAGGAATCTCCACACTGTTTTCCAAAGTGGCTGCACCAACTTGCATTCCCACCAACAGTGTAAGAGGGTTCCCCTTTCTCCCTATTGGCTATAGATGGAATCTCCAGCACAATATTGATAAGAAATAGCAAGAGGGGACATTTTTGACTTGTTCTTAAACTAAGGGGATAAGATTTCAGTTATTCACCATTAAACATGATGTTATCCCTTATTTGTGTGTGTGTGTGTGTGTGTGTGTGTTGTGTGTGTGTATGCTCTTTATCAGGTTAAGAAAAATCCCTTATATTTCTAGTCAGTTGAATGTTTTATCATAAAAGATACTGGATTTTGTCAAATGCTTTTCCTGTATCTATTAGAATGACCATGTGATTTTTTTCCCTTTATTTTAATAATACAGTATGTTACACTGATTGATTTTCAGATGTTAATCCACCTTATTTTTTTCAAAAATATCTCACTTGGTCATGGTTTATAATCCTTTTCATATGTTGCTGTATTTATTTTGCTAGTGTTTGGTGAAAGATTTTTCATCTATATTCATAAAGAATACTGGTCTGTAGTTTTCTTATGATATCTTTGTCTGACTTGAGCATCAAGGTAATGCTTCTTTCATTAAATGAGTTGGGAAATGTTCATTCATCTTCTATTTTATGGAATAGTTTGTGAATGATTACTGTTAGTTCTTGAAACATTTAGTGGAATTCATCAGTAAAACCAAGTTTTTGAATTACAAATCAATCCCTTTACTCCAATGATATGTTCATATTTTCTATTTCTTTTTGAGACAGTCTCTGGTTGGTGGCTTTCTAGGAATTTGTCCATCTCTTTACATTATCTAAATTGTTGACATACAATTCTTTCTAGTATCCTCTTATAATCCATTTTGTTTCTATAAGGTAGGAACTAATGTTCCCTATTTTATTTCTGATTTTAGTAATTTGACACTTGGCTCTTCTTCTCTTGTTCAAGCTACTTAAAGATTTGTCAATTGTACTGATATTTTCAAAGAACCAGCTGACATTTTTGTGGGTTTTTTTTTAATTGTTCAACTATTCTCTATTTGTTTTCTTCCTATTTTTGTATATATTTCGTTCTTTCTGTTTGCATTTTGTTTGTTCTTTTTTTTTATTTCTTAATGTTAAAAGTAGATTATTGATTTGAGATCCTCCTTAATTTTTTACAGCTACACATTGCCATGCTTTAGATGCACTCCATTAAGTTTTGGTGTTTTGCGTCTTTGTTTTCATTCTTCTCAAAGTATTCTTATTAATTTTTAAAATTTTCTTTCTTTCTTTAAAATTTCTTTGACCCATTGATTATTTAGACTGTGTCTAATTTCTACGTACTTATTATTATTGTGATATAAATTACATGTTTATACATTATATACTCATCAACACAGTTTTAAAATTATTGTTGTTGTCTTTTAAATAAGACAGGAGAAAATAAAGTTGTAAACAAAAAATACATTTATATTTTTAAAAAATATTTACCTTATTAGTAGTCTTTCTTCTTCATGTGGATTTGTGTTACTTTCTAAAAATGTTTGCATTTTGACCTGAAGGACTCCTTTAGTATTTCCTATAGGGCAGGTTTGCTGGCAATAAATTCCCTCAATTTGTTAATTTTTTAACCTGAATTTATGATATCATTTATATATAACCTGGATTATGACATCATTTCTCCTTTATTTTTGAAGATTATAAAATTCTTAGCAGTCTTTTTCTTTGAATACTCCATTCCACTATCTTCTGGCCTCCTTGGAATCTGATGCGGATAGTCTTGTTAATTGTAATGAGAATCCCCTGTATGTGATAAGTTTCTACTCTTTTGCTATTTTTAAGATTTGGTGTTCGACCATTTGTGATGTGCCAGGTGTGCATATCTTCGAGTTTATCCTACTTGTGGCCTCTTACACTCAGAAATCTCTCTCACAGCTTAGGTGAGCTCCTAACAAGGCAGAGTTGTAAACAGCCAATTAAAGTGTTAAAGGAATATGTCCAACATGCACACTGACCCCAGCAAAAGCAAGTTTTCCTCCTCCTCCCCCATAAGAAGACTTTGGCAGAGGTGCCTGAAGAAGACTCTCTCCTAAGATCTAAGACAAAGAGCCCTGGGAATAAAGGTGCCTGGGTTAGGAATGCAAATATGTGAAGGTATAACCAGCCAAAGGTATCTACCATTCCTGCTGATGTAACTATGTAGGAATTGTTTTTACATGGGTACAATAAACAGAAATGGATTGATCGGTGAGCAAAAGGAGTCTACTGAAATGTAACGCTTATCTTAGAAAACTGATTGAAGGTCAAGTGCATGTTCAGGGCTGTGCACATGCTGAGGTAAAATCTGGAACCTGGCTAAAACCAAGAGAAACTTGGTAATCAATCCAAGACCAAAATTACATCCTTGTGAAAGTCTGATGAAGCTAAAGATGTTTCCATAAAAGACACTGGATGCCCCAGCTGGCACCTGATTCTAACTATTCTAGATCTGCGAAGTAGCTGAGTCACATTACCCGTGAAACCAGATGTTACTGCAATCTTTGCCAATGCAAAAACAGAACAAAACAGAAGTATTACTTTCCTTCTTTGCTTTTTTCATTTTAGTTTTAAAGTCCCTGTCAGGAGCACCTTATTGGTAAAGCTTAGTTTATAGGTACAGGGTTCAGTTTTTCAGAATCAAGAAAAAGAAGTAACTCAATTAGTTGGCACTGATAGTGGAAGACAAGGCCTGCTTCCTATGAATATTTATATGTGTGAATATTCACAAAATAAAAGGGATGTTGGGGCAATGAAGGGAAAAAGGCCAATGTCTACTATTCATTTATTAACTGATTAAATATAGCCACCCTATAATTCAATGATTCTTTTTGCCATTTTAAAGATTAAAAAATTGTGCACAAAATAATCAGTTTACTTCTTAATATCACATTATCTTACAAAAAAAGACTTGTGATTTTAGTTTAAACTTGTTTGACTCTGAAATTGTATTTGTTTTAATGTATTAAAACATGATGTTACCAATGTAAGTTAAGTGGTAATACATATTCTATTTGTTAGTATAAATATGTAAATATATTCTATTTACTATATTTTCACTTTAACTTATCAAATAAGATTCAACTATCACCTTATCTATACAAAATAAGACATCTTCACAAAAATATGAATTCAGTGTCTGGGTGTTTAACATGACTGATCAATTTGTGAAGATTCCTGTAGGATGATTTGGAGGAATGATTCAACCAAAATATTTTAGATTTGAAGTACAGATGTATAGATATATATTTAGATATGGATGACAAACAGATAAATAGATAAGTAGGTAGATAAATGATAGATGATGGGTAGATGACGGATGGATGGATAGATAGATAGATAATAATGGATGGATATATTCTGTGCTATTTTAGTATTCGTGTATATTCTTTGAATTATGTTAAGAGTGGAAAAGGGAAACATACTGGTAGAATCGATTGTTATTTTCATATCAGTGATTTCAATGCCATTGGAATGATACAGTTTGGAACTAATAAATCAGAAAAAAAATTTTCTGTGTTCTAGCACTTCAGGATTACCCTCTTATAGAGTGGTCTACCATCTAGTCTTCCTAACAGGAAACTCTTGTAGGCAAGTGTAGGAACTTATTACCTCATTTTTAAGATGTACAAACTATCAAGATTCTTAGGCTATTTTGGAAATAAGAAAAGGGTAAAGATATATGTACAAGCAACATTCTCTGAAAAACCAAATATAGTTCAGTTTCCAATAAAAAAAAGCATAAAACATAAAAAGAACACAAATTCATTAGTATCCTCTAATAGAAACCGTAAGATATTAACTCTTGAAACAAATAATTATAAAGAGAGAGAGAGAGAGAAAAGGAAGTATAAGAAATGTGTCTTTAAATTTAAAATGTTTGCTGAAATTAAGTGCAAATAAAACTTACAGAAAAAAAAATAAGTCAATGTCCTCTCAAAGTCAACGAGAGGAAATATATTAAAATTATGGGAAAATAGATGAGATAAAAATCAGTAGTAAGAAAGCATAATATTCTACTCTGGTAGTTTTAAAAATGTAACAAGAAAGTGGAAGAGAAAATAAGAAATCATGTGAGTGTTTCTCTGAAGATAGCACATGGCCTCAAAAATGTGTAGCTCAGAGAGCAACCAGAAAAATGAGAAAGAGCAATTCAGTCTATCTGTGTCAGACTTCAGAATATTAAGGATAAAGAGATGATTATAATATCTTCCAAAGAGGGAAAAAGTGAACCTGAGCTAACAAGAATAACCCTGAATGACCAGCAATGAAATAGCAGTGAGACTCCCGAGTCAACTACAAAGGAAGGATAATCAGAGTGGATTCAGGCTTTTCCGTATCAATCTTAGATACTAGATAATAAAGAAAGCATACTTCAAACTCCTGAAGGCCAGAACTTTTCATCTCACTTATGTCAAGTCAAACTATTACTCAGGTATAAAGGGAGGAAAAAAAAAATCTTCAGATATTATTGTTTCTGTTAATCTCTGTAAGGACCTGAACCTCAAGATCCATTCTCACAGACTTGCCATTGGAAAAGGACTGTCTCTAGGAGAACAAATGTTCTAGTGTTAAGATTCAAAGATCTCCTTCACCGTCAGAAAAGGTATGGGATAAACAGTTCTGTATGCAAAGAATTCTCAGCCTCAGGGAAGAAAGAAGCCATGAGATGATCTCTTTGTGAAAAGCAAACACAGGACTGTTTCCCAAATGTCAAGATTTGGGCAGTCCTAATGTGTCACTGAATTGCCCTCCTTCTTGTGGCTTCAAAGAAGTCTGCTTCCACTTCTGGCTTGTTATCCTTGACTGGAGGGAAGTTATTAAAGCAATATGAGGATGATCTGCCCCTAACCTGGGATCAGATGGGAGGATGGAAGGAACTGCTTATCTGCATCTAGAAACACTCAGCCTGGAGAACAAAAAAAATCAGATTTCATAAAATGCATGGGAGAATGTGATGTTAAAAATTAAAATATTAAAGAATATTTTCCAAACAGTATTAAGTATTTGAATGTGACATTTATTATCAGTTTTTTTTCCCTTTTGGAAACTATGCTTTTGGAAACTATGCTTATAACAACTAGTAATGAGTGGACTGAAAAAAAAACAAGAGCATAATAAAACCTTGCATTTATTTGCGATATAACCCGTTAGACTAGAAAAATGTCATTTTAAGCTGCCACTTCTCATTGCCTTGAAAGGAATACTTACTTCAGCTCAACCTTTGTTTCTTAAATTATATCAGTATGTTTGTCCTCTTCATGTCTCTTTTACTTAAAAAATAACATTTCTCACAAGACTGGAGGGCCTACGTTTCTTTAAAACTATTTTCTCTTCAAAGTTTTGCAGATTTTTACAAGGAAACAAAATTCAAAAGTGTCCACTCAATTTTAGGCACCAGATATAAAGAATGGTATTGTGAAAAAAATATATATTGGTGTAAGTTGGGATTGCAAACAAAATATTTAGTTCTTTTGATAATGTATTCTCTTGTATGCATACTCAAACACATATAAACAAATGTATATACAGACCCACAATTTTCAGTACTTATGAATGTCAGATTGATAAGACAGTGAAATTTCTGAATAGGATATGGGACATAAAAACAAGTTTTTGGAGCTGATAACTTTGCCATTTACATTTGAAACTTTAACTGAGTAGCAGAAAAATCATAGTAAAGTCACCTTTCTTATTATTTATGCAGATGTAATATCGATACATACATGTAAGAAATAAAATTTCTAATAATATTTTAGGACTTTTATACCTATTTCTCTAGTTTTATCAGTTCCTCTTAGAAATATCATAGACGCACCATTAGTAACCCTAGCAACAAAGAAAGAAAAAAGAGGAAGGAAAGAAGGAAAAAGAAAAGAAACATCAGGAAACTAAAGACTCTTCTCAACAGAGTGTTATTTTATATACTGATTAATAAATTTTAAGTACCAGCAAAATCCTCATTATATTTTTAGCCTTCTGTGGTCCTGTTACCTATTGAATTCTAAGGTTACATATTCCCTGGTGTCTTTCCACTGAGTTATGTTCTTGCTCAAATAAATATTTATTAAAGACTTTTTGGTGCTAAAAATTCCCTCAGATACTGGGTCAAAAAAAGAGATGAATGAAGGAATATCTGCATTCAATATTTTACATGCTAGTCACATAGTTACAGATAAAATTTATTTATTCAGCCACAGAGAATGTGTGCCATTTGTTGTGTAATAATTTTTTACTTAATTACTCATTTCCAGAAGCAAAATTTTGTATTACAAAATGTTTCACTTGTCCTCAACATATTCCTCTGAGATTAGTGGATATCACTTCTCTTAGCCAAGAATTATATTAGTCAGTGTAGTATTTACCAAAAAGTACAGAACACTGAATTCTGCAATGGTGTTAAGGATTTGTGGACTGACTAAGCAGAATTCTTTTTACTATACTGTGCTTTGATAAAATGATAAAGATCCACCGATCTTCTAGAACGCTGGCCCTGGAAACTAAGATCTGATTCTGAATACCAACAGTTTCCTCTTTATGAGACAACCTGAGAAATTTAACTGTTTGATCTGAGTCACAGTATTAATTTTCTCTTCCTGAGCAACTGGTCAGATTTTATCCCCAAAACATAAATGATGTAACTAACTAGATTTTCCCTTGAGTGTTAAATGTTATAAAGTCTAGAATTAAATTTGCTGTCTAGAAGTAACAAATATGCATCCCATTTTTGTAGTAATCTGACACTTGACTCTATTTTATATTTCTTTGCTTATTTTTTCTATCTTCATTCATATGTCGTTTTAATCAAATATATCATCTCTTTTTTATCTATTTTGGGAATCATCTTCATTTTTTAATAGTAAGATGAGGTATTAAATTAAAGATAAGTCTAGAAGAATTAGTCTAATTAAATCTGAGGAAGGTTTGTGCAAGAATGTTCATTGGTTCAATCATTCCATCCTTCAACTAGCAATAAACCTATATCTCCACATGCTAGACTATTCATGTTAGAATGAAAAATGAATAAGATATTTTACTCGAGGATCTTATAAATGAGGAGGAAGACCAGAAAAGTTAACAGACAGTTAAAAATAAAGTGTTTTAAGTACAATAAGTGAATGCTATGATCATACTCTGTTAAGGCAGAATGGATAATTAGGAAAAGTATATAAAGAGAGGTAATTCCTAAACTTAACCATAAAGGATTAATAGGCAAAGTGAAGAAGAAATATACATTTCAGTCAACAAAGCAAAATCTAAGGTTTTAAAAATTTAATTAATTGATTGATTGATTGATTAGCCTTTAAAAGTAATCTCTACACCCAACGTGGGCTTGAACTCATGACCTTGAGATCAAGAGTTGCACACACTTCCAACTGACCAGCCAGGTGCCCCAACAAAGTGAAATTTGTAATAAGACAAAAGTGAACAGAAAGCATAGAATATCTGGATAGTAAATCACATGGTTATTAGAAAACAAATTAGTTTCAATGATATTTAGTATCTTAATAATATATTTTAAAATATAACAAATGACCTATCTCATGTTTAATCTGCAGTACAAGAGATATGGGAGAACACATAATAGGACCTCTATAATTCCATCCTATGATAATATTTCAATTGAAATTTGAAACTGAATAACAAGATATTTATTTTGAGGTAATTTCTTGTCTCTAACTGGCCTTATGTCTTTGAATTCAACCCAAGTTTCAAAAAATAAAGTTATACACTCATGGGATATCCTTTCCATATTAAATAGAAAACAAATGAGATTTGGTTTTCAGAAAACATGAGGCAAATCTAGTTGCTCAGGTGAATCCCACAGAAAGAGCTATTAATAGAGAAGGGAAAATATTAAATCAACTACAGTAAGCTCACAACTTCGGTTCCTTTCCGGTTTTGACTGCTTTTATTCCTTGCTTTTTCTTTTGTAGATTTATCTGGGGAGATAATTTTAGTCTGCATTTTAACTTTTTTCATTGATGTTTTCAGCCTGAATGACCATGGAAATCTAAGGCTCCGTGTAAGATGCATGTTAAAATAATGATTAACAGAAAATTTCCCTCAGCCCTAATGGTTTCAATGTGCAGGTGGTAATGAGATGCTAAAGCAAATGAAACGAAAAATTATGTGAACTAACAGGTACTTAAACTTGGAGAGGATGTAAGAAGATAGGTATTCCAAAATCTTAATTTTACAAATAAAAAAATGGAGGACCAAAGAGATTAGATAGCTTGCTGAAGTTCATACGATTCCTTAGTGGCAAAACTTGGTTTGGAATTCATCGGAGATTTGTGTTTTGTTTTGCTTTGCTTTTTGCATAGATTATCTACTTCGTCCTGATTATTTGTATATTACTATTTCTAGAATATACCAAGTTTACTTTATACAATAAATATGGTGAGCCTGCAGCAGAACCAGGTGTGGTGGGACTTAATGATGAGACTGTCCTTAAGAAAGAGAAATGCAATTGTCATTTGAACACATCCTTAGGGCCCCTTCCAGGGCCCTATAAGGAGCCTGGTTAAGGAGGGGCACTGAATTTTCAGCTTCATCAGCTCATAAGAAATCCCTTCTCAGTGAGCACAGTTAGAAGCATTTACTGTAAGACCATATTTGCTAGACTCAATACATTATGTAATTTGATATGTTTTTCTTTTTATGGGGATTACTGATGGGATTATATTCCATATAAATTCATATCACAATCAAGAGTATATTCACTTTCTTAAAAATTGGTTTCTTTTTTCATATAATAGAAAAACTATAAGCATTGTGACATACCTTCTGGCTATACATTTACTAAGATGTAAAATATTTAAAGTGAATATGTAAATATCCAACTGAAATTCTATGGATATGCATGCTTATGAGGTTTATTTGAGTGGCTGATTTGATACAATGGTTCTAAAACATTAGAACCATTGTTCATATAAATCTTGAGATTTCTGATTTACTTATACCTGCTATGAGATAAACTATTTATAAATACTTTTGTCATGGCTGATGTTATGATGCTAGAAAAATGTTATTTGCCATTTTATTAATGGAATAGTATGAACTTTTGTTCTGTAGTTCTTTTTTTATTTAATCTAATTTAATTTTTTTCAGTGTTCCAAAATTCATTGTTTATGCACTCATCCAGTGCTCCATGTCCTATAATTCTTAAATTTATTTATTTATTTATTTCAGAGAGAGCAAGCAAGTGGGGAGGAGGATTGGAGGGGAAGGAGAAGAGGGAAAGGGAGAGAGAAATTCAAGCAGACTCTATGTTGAGTGCAGAGGCTGAGGCAGGGCTCAATCTCACAACCTTGAGATCAGAGCTGATCTGAAATCAAGAGCTGGACGCTTTAGCCAACTGTGTTACCTGCCCTTGTCCTATAATTCTTTAAGAATCCAGAAAAAACCACAATGCATGGAAATTACCCAAGAAATAACTTCTTATGAAAATAAAGACAATGTTTTTTATTTCTAGGTGAAATCAAATCAACCTTTTTCATATCTTTATTCAGATCACTTCACTAGAATGTAAGCCCCAAGAGGACATTGTTCTTGGTTTTTGTGGTCTGTGGTCAAGCACCCGACCCAATGCATATAGGAAACCAAATATTTTTGAATGAATTAGTATTTTTAATTACATGTGCACCCTATAAGGTTGAAGGTATCAATACGGAGAGTTACTAATAGTTTATGTATCATTGTAATGTTTATTTTTATTAGTCATCTATAATACAAATCTTTCACGTTCCAACTTTTGAATCACTCATACCTCTTATGACAATTGGGCAACAATGTCACTTCACTCTGCCTCTTTAGATGTCATTGGTGTAATGTAACAAACATTCCAAGACACCAAATACTTAAGCTTGAGTGCGTCAGCAATGCCATGCATAGAAGCTACTCCTGCCTTTAATAGTGATTTATCTATTAATTTCATTAAATGATTTCATCATTCAGCACTCACAGGAAAAGATTTAAATAAAAATGTATTGCATTTTTTTTTCTTTGCCCTGGTACGGGCATTAGATTGTCAGATTTAATATAGACAAAAGTTCTTTCCAAAAACATTTCACATTTTCATAGGACATGAAGCCTCTGCTCAAAAAATAATAAAGATGAAAAATGACATCTTAGCAACTTTTATCTCCTGGTCATTTCAGTTAAAAAATAGTTTAAAATGCAGGAGTTCAAATAGAATTCAGAAGGGGCTTCAATGATAATCCTCTTGCTACAATGAAAGAGAGTTCATGGGTCCTCAGTAAAATGATTTCTGAAAGTAGTAGGTTCTAAGAAGCTAATACACAAGAAAATATTATAGCATTCATATATTATAATCAAACATAATGATATAGGCTATTTATACTTTGTTTAACCAGTTAGATTCACACTGCATTTTAAACTTGAGATAAAAGGAATGAGCAATGCAAATATTAACCCACACTACATTTTATGCTTGGGAGGAGGGAAGAAAAAAAGCACAAATCATTTTGATTATTTTGCCAGACTGTACTATTTAACATTCTTAAAGGATGGCAAAATGCAGAATCATTAATATTGTTATAAGGTAATATACAAAAACCACAATATGTTAAATTTTAAGAAGTGGAAATATATCACAATATTCATATACTTATACATATACTTGTGTAACTATATATTTGTATTCTCATGTCAAAATCTCATTAAAGCCTTTTTTGAATTAGACTTTTTTTTTAAGATTTTATTTATTTAGTCGACAGACAGAGATCACAAGTAGGCAGAGAGGCAGGCAGAGAGAGAGAAGAAGCAGGCTCCCTGCTGAGCAGAGAGCCCTATGCTGGGCTCCATCCCACGACCCTGAGATCATGACCTGAGCCGAAGGCAGAGGCTTTAACCCACTGAGCCACCCAGGCACCCCTGAATTAGACATTTTAATGCTTCCAGCAACTATATATATATATATATACTATTTTTCATAAAACTATATATATGTGAGTTTATATATATAGTTTTATGAAAAATAGTACATTATGATTAATCCTTATCTTTAGTCTGAAAGACCTAATTATTAGAAGGACTCCAAGCATGTTAAAAAGAGGAATTCTGGCTCTGACTCTTTTAAGAAGTCTGTTTTGCAATAGAACTATTTACCTCACTTATGTTTTTAGAAAAAAATTAGCTATTAATAGTGAGTCTGGGCATGCCTGGGTGCCTCAGTGCGTTAAGCCTCTGCCTTCGGCTGAGGTCATGATCTCAGGGTCCTGGGATCGAGTCCTACATGGGCTATCTGCTCAGCAGGGAGCCTGCTTCCCCTTCTTCCTCTGCCTGCCTCTCTGCCTACTTATGATCTCTCTCTCTATCAAATAAATAAATAAAATATTTTTTAAAAAATAGTGAGTTTATAAGGCATTTACAGATAATTTAAGTTCAACTTGATATTTTATTATATTCGATTGAAAATTTCAGACTAAATTTTATTAATTCAACATGCTAATTGCCAAGAATTTCTCTGGGTGCCAGAGAGAAAACTGTGAGCAAAATTGACCCAACTCTCGGGGCGCCTGGGTGACTCAGTTGGTTAAATGTCTGACATTGGCTTAGGTCATGATCTCAGGGTCCTAGGATGGAGCTCTTCAGAGGGTTCTGTCCTCAGTGGGGAGACAGCTTCTCCCTCTCCCTCTCCCCCTGTCCCTCACCCTTTAAAAAAAAATTTTTTTTAATTTAAAAAAAATGACCCTGCTCTCTTATTGCTTCAGGCTTAGTGAGGTAACAAAAACCCCATTTATTTAGTAGTTGTTGATCTTTGAGTCTAGGAAAATTTCTTTTTGGGGTTACTTAAATAAAAAAATACTACACTTATAAACAAAATGTGTACATTATTATAATAGATACATCACACTATTAAAGTTTTCAAAACTTTTCTATAAGAAAGCTATTTATTATTATGCTCTCAAATTTAAAAAGTAACAGTAGATTTACCTTGATATATAAACTGTGTTGCATAAAATGTCTGCTTGCTAATGGGACAAAATAATGAGTGCCTCTGAGAAAATACAGATTAATTTTATATATATTTATAACTATAATATGTAATAGAAACATACAAATGTATAAATAAATATATATAAAACATATGTAAATGTATGTAACATATATAATATAAATGCATATAAAAATACTCTAACTTTGAAATACAAGTATCACAGTTTCTTTGGAAGATATTCATAGCCTCCTTAGCCCACATATCTTAAAGGCTACTAGCTTAACCAAAGGACAAAAAAGGTCTATGAAATATATTTAAATAAATCATTATAAGATTAAAATAGATGATGGTCATGTAATAGTCCACACCTAAATCTGAACTTCTGATTAGAGGGTTTAAAAGCTAACAAACCATTCTTCTTTGAGCAGCTACTTTCCCAATTGCTACTTTACATAAGGATAATTCAGATATTAATTAATGGGTCTCTCAATAGAGGCTAAAGTAAAAAAAAAAGAGAGAGAGAGAGAAACACATTGTACTCTAGTTGCTGACATATGCTAACACAGAGACAATGAGGAATTAAAACTTCTGGATTTTTTTAATGAATAAAACAACTTTAACTTGTTCCTAGTACATTATTTCATGTTGAATGTATAAATTCTCACACTATTTGTTAATAAAGAGACAAACACTTTAATCTATAATTTGGGTTTTTTTTTCTTTAGGTTTTTATTCTTTATTTAAACAATAGTCCCATTAGTTTTTTCCTAAAATGCAGCCTATCATTTTATCTCTATTATTAAATATTTGTATTTCATTAAGACTATGTTAATTATAGATAACACAATCAAAATAAATGTTGAGGTTTATTTTTCCTTTCAACCATGACAAATATAAATTAGCTGCATATCCCATAAATCAGTATGAACAAAAACACATTGATCATTCAACATCCTCAAGCAGTAACTTGATGCTGAATCTCAGTAGCTGCTAAACATTAGAGATACTAAGTGTAAAATGTCAATATTATAGGTAGAATTTATAATTAAGAAGAATAAGGGGGAACATTATAAGAAAAATGGTGCAAGAAGCAATTGGACTCATGTGAATCCAGACAATTTCTTAATTCCTTCCTAGACAAAGATTTGACCTTGACTTTGTTTTTGACTGGCAGTACATAAAATCACATTAAACCAAAAGCCACTTTTTTAAAAACAAAAATCTAAGTGCTAAAACCCCTCCCAAGCACTTTAAGTACATTACCCATTTAATTCTCACAATAGCTCCTTGAGGTTAAGTACTACATTATCACTATTTTATAGATTGGAAAACAAGCTCAAAGAGTTGAAGCAATTGACTTACTGACATAAGGATACTCAAAACTTTTCACAGCCAACTCCATGCTTTAAGAGATATTTTTTATTAATGCTTTGCTAAGGCTCTAGCTTAGAAAACACTTCCATGTCAAACAGTTACTCTCAGGCAATAGGCAAATCCCTTAGACTTCGTAATAGGATGATGTGTATGCAACCAGAATTGGGGGTAGGGGGGGATTCAACAAGAAATGACATCACAGGGACTTGTGAGCAGTTATTTTCAACTTCTACAATTGTTTATTTTGTTTATGTTTATTTTCATTTGTTTCCTTTTAATTGAATACAGCTGTGTAGATATAGCAGGATAGGGAATAGTAAATAAATCAACGTGCTTTTCTCTGCTGCTTCTTAAAATAGCATTTCCTAGTGTCAGCTATGAACTATACAAATCCAGGACAATAAAATGATGGATTCCTGGGATCCCAGTCTTAATGCAGTTATTTTACCTGATTTACACATTTGTTTATAAGTTTTGCAAGACTGACAGGGATACAAATCATAAAAATAGCTTAATGGAATTTGCTGTCTTGAAATTGTATCTTCACATTTTGATTCACACGTTTCCATATTGCGATCATTTGGTTAAGGAATAAAAGAAACATGTCGTAGCATTATCATTGTTAAAGAGAATCCCACTCAAAATAATTTTATAGCATATAAGCCTTCAATTTAACATTTAGGAAACACTGAGATCTAAAGTTATGTACCCAAATTCCTTCACTAGTGGTCCCTTTTGGCAAAGAAAGTATATCTGGTTCTCACTTTAGACTTTTACAACTGTTTTGACTAGAAGCAGCTAACATAATCTGTAATAACAAAGGTCAATCGCTGATACAATGTAAGCAAGCGTGAAATGATAGACAAGGGCTGTTAGTGGAAAAGTTTATAGAAGGGATCTCTAACTGTGGCTTTTAAATCTAGAAATTTATAGGAGGCATAGAAACCTGTCTGCACCCCCCTAAAAAATTTATGATGAAAAGGTAAAGATGAGTGGTTCATTAAAAGTGAATTGAGTGAGGGATACCTCAGTGGCTCAGTCGGTTAAGTGTCTCCCTTTGGCTCCAGTCTGGTCCCATGGTCCTGGGATCAAGTCCCACATCAGCAGGCTCACTGCTCCGTGGGAGGCCTGCTTCTCCCTCTGCCTCTGCCTGCCACTCCCCTGCTTGTGCTCTCTCTCAATCTCTCTCTGACAAATAAATAAATAAAACTTAAAAAAAAAAGGAAACTGAGGCAGTGGATTCTTATTGCTTAAAATAATTTTGAAGACAAAGAATTAAAAATGTTGTCATAAGATATAGAAGATAAAAAGCCTGCTTTTTTTTATTGTTTTCTCTTATCTGAGGAAGTTGCTAAAAGCACACAATGTCAAATAATAGCTGAGACACAGAACAAGCTAGAATAACCAAACAGAACAGGAGTCTTCAAGGTGTAGAAGGGGTAAAAGAGTAAGATCCATGTGCAGACAGTGTTGATTAGTTGCAGGAACTCTGATGTGGAGACTTATGGGGCAGAGAGGAAGAGGTTGGTTAGAGCCAGAAACCATCTGGTGCCGCTGATTAGCACTGTCTTGATGACCAGACATTCTAGCAGTGAGATCAGTCAATCACAGCTTCCCCCAAAATGCCCTGAAGATTATATACTTGCTTTACATTTACTTATGCCATATGTACTTATATAAATAAAAAGTTTAGGGGCGCTTGGGTGGCTCCGTTGGTTAAGTGACTGCCTTCGGCTCAGGTCCTCATCCCAGAGTCCCGGGATCAAGTCCTGCATCGGGCTCCTTATGCATCAGGGAGCCTCCTTCTCCCTCTCCCTCTACCTGCTACTACACCTGCTTATGTGCTTGCTCTCTCTCTCTCTCTCTCTGTCAAATAAATAAATAAATAAACAAACAAACAAACTTAGTCTAGGATAAATAAGATGATTATGATCTCATATGTCGTGCTGTTGTGTAGGAGAAATACCTACATTAGTCTGCCTTTCAATTAATTCTCCCTAATTCCAACGTTAACTTCCCAAAATACAAACCAAAAACAAAACCAAAACAAACAAAAAAATATGAATCTGATTGTTTATTCACTTGTGTAGAAAGAACAAGCTCCTTAACATGACATTCACTGCTCTCCAATATTTAGCATTTGCCTCATGCTGCCTTAAATCCTACTACCCTCTGCTACCATACCCCAAGATTCATCACACTCACTAAATGAAATACCAAGGTGGAAACTCAAAAACTTGCTTTACTTTGTGCAAAGCTACTTCGCACAAACTGTTTCCTCTACCTAGGCTGATCCTCTCTTCC
Organism: Enhydra lutris kenyoni; assembly: GCF_002288905.1. Taxonomy (NCBI): domain Eukaryota; kingdom Metazoa; phylum Chordata; class Mammalia; order Carnivora; family Mustelidae; genus Enhydra; species Enhydra lutris. Next base: position 25,883,355 of record NW_019154099.1, on the reverse strand, counting down.
TTGACTAAGGAATTCTTATTCATCCCTCAACAGATCGGTCTAATGTCATTTCCTAGGTCAAGTCTTCCTTTACTCTTCTTTGCGAAGCTATTATCCTCTCTCATGGCTCCAGGTACATAGTGGGTGTATTATACCACCCATGACTGTAGACCGTGATTATTTAATTATGCATTTTTCCACATTTAGTCTCTTAGCTTTTAGAATAAGTCTATGTCATAATTCATTTTTATTTAACTGTCCACAAGCACCTGAAACGCTGCTAGCTCATATTAGAAATAAAATAAAATAAACACACATACACAAAACATTTTTTAACATAAAGTACTTTCGATTATCTAACTTTTAGATGTAAATGTATTTGCAATTTTTTTTCAAAACTGGTAGTCTACTATAGAAACAGGTTAAGAAACATGATTAAAGAAAGTAAAATGTTGAAAAAATATTGAATAAAAATCTCTTTTAAATGAATTTAAGATACTGTCACTGGTTACAGATAATTATTAATAAAATTTTTTAAAAAGTCAGTTCTCTGTTACGATGAGAACCATATACCTGGTCAGTTTCTATATGTGCCTGAAGTTCAAACATTTTTTTTTTCTTTTAGTCAATAAACCTAGAAGAAACTCAGGAATATCTCAGTTCAATCAAGAAATACTTAATAATTAACCAAAGTATAAATAGGATCTTCACAAAGTTGTTAATAATTACGAGGCTTTTATATGACCTGAAGGTCAATGTATAATATAAACAAACTATGCTCAATTCTGGGAAAAATTAATCTCTAAGACTGAGTCCGATGGAAAATGTTTTTTAGCACTGAAGTGTTTGATGTCTGGAAATCACCTGATACGTTAGTCTTGACTTTATACGTGATAAAATATCTCCTTTAAACCTTTAGACACTTGTTTTAGCCAAGATACTAATGCAGGTTTTTTTTACTTGCTTTTCTGGTAGAAAGTTTAAAAAAAAAAAAAAGAAAACTATGTAATCCTTTGCTTTTAAAAACTTCTATAAAAATAATCCAGGAAAAAACCCCATGATTCAAGTATAACTCAAAATTTGTTGACTTGGAAAAGTTGATATCTTGATTAATTTTTGGTTGACAATGCAAAACTTAGTTACTCCTTTACTCTGATAATTAAACAGTTATATTACTCTATATGAAATCACAGAGAAAAACATTTTTCAGTTCTAAAAATAATATTGTTTCATCTTACTATTCATAGTAAGTACAGTGTTTTAAATAAGACACTGAATTTCTTTTTTATTGAAGTATAATTGACGTGCAATGTTATATTAGTTTTAGGTGTAGAACCTATTGATTTGGCAATTCTATATATTACTCAACGCTTACTACTACAATAAATATAGTCACCATCTGTCAACATCTGTTATTACAGTATTATTGATTATATTCTCTATGCTGTACTTTTTTATCTCCATGACATTTTTTTGTTTTATAACTGGGAATTTGTACTTCTTAATCCCCTTTATCTATTTTGCCCATTCCCCCCACCGCCCCATCAATCTCCCCTTTGGCAACCACGAGTTTGTTCTCTGTATTAAAGAGCCTATATTCTTATTTGTAGTGCTTTTACTTACTAATTTGGAAATTTATTCTGTAAGCATCTATTAAATAATTAATATTAATTCAACATTGGGGCACCTGGGTGGCTCAGTGGGTTAAGCCTCTGCCTTCGGCTCAGGTCGTGATCTCAGAGTCCTGGGATGGAACCCCTCATCAGGCTCTCTGCTCAACAGGGAGCCTGCTTCCCCCTCTCTCTGCCTGCCTCTCTGCCTACTTGTGATCTCTCTCTCTCTCTGTCAAATAAATAAAATCTTAAAAAAAAAATTCAACATTATGTTCTACCTTAACAATTAAATATGAGCAAGAATCAGTGTAATTTTCTCATAGAGGAAAATTTCTTATACTTTTATCTTCTAATTTTCTTTCAAACTACTCCACAACCCTTTCCATACTTCTTGGGAATCTGGAATATCATATGCTACATTTCAAACCAATGAAGAAGATTAATTTGTTATTCTGAGCTTCAGTTCACTTAATTAATCAATTTTTTCATTCTTTCTTTTCCATCCACAGTTCATCCACTCATGCCTTTGGTGAACACCCATTTATTGAGTGTCCACTAAGCCTAACTCATGGTTGCAGGGGCTTTCTGAGGTATAATAATTCATCCAAAACAAAACAAAACCTACTTTTACAAAGACTAAAATTTTGTAGGAGACACAGACTGCATTTCCTTAATATGATCTACAAAAATACAAGCTTCATTTAAAAAAAAAATTATTAAACCAGGTTGTATTCTTTGTTGCTTGGTAAGACGAAATTTTATCTCTGAAAAAATTTTATCTCTTGAGCAAAGATTTGAATGATGGGTAGAATTCTGATATGTTACCATAGGGGAAGATCTTTTGCAGTACAGGATACAAATATAGGAAATGTCATGAAAGAGAAGACACACAGAAGAGAGATGAAACACCAAGTACTGGGTTTCACTGATTTAAAAACTTATGGATGTAAGTGGTGGTACATACAATTACAAAAGGTGAAGGCCAGATACTGATCAATCTGTTATATCACATGATGAAGTTTCTCTTTAATTTTTTTTTCTCAACAGTGGAAAATCTTTGAAGCTTTTGAACAGGAATAGTCTGTGCTATTGGAAGTTTAGTCTCAATCTTAGGGAAGCATCAAAAGTCAATTGGAGTATATAGGTACACGGGTAGTAAATGCAGTTAATTACTACAACATATGTCAGATTTGAATAAGATTTAAATGATGGAGAAAACAAAAGGAAAGAACATGTAAAAGATATTTTATAAATCGAATCTCCCATTAAAATCATTAGTATGGAGCACCTGGGTGGCTCAGTCTGTTAAGCATCTGTTTTCAGCTCAGTACATGATCCTAGAGTCCTGGGGTCAAGTCCTGCATCAGGCCCCCTGTTCAGCGAGGAATCTGCTTCTCCCTCTGTCTCTCACCCCACTCTCATGTTCTCCTGCTCTCTCTCTCAAATTAAAAAAAAAAAAAAAAAAAAACAAAACCTAAAAAAAAGATAGTGTTAGTATGTAAATGATTAATCTATTAAAATTCTGTGAAATTGACTTCAACATAAAGATTAATGACAGTAATTACATTAGTGTAGATTGATATTTCTTAAAAACGTGTAAGATAGGTTGCTGAAACAGTTTTAATTTGTAAATGTGTAAAATTTGAGTGTAAATCATGTATAACGTGTTTTTCCTCACTATCCTGCTGGTACACAAAATTATCTACATGTTAAAGGGAAAAGAATCCAGATTTTGCATTAATTAGAATAGTTTCTGCCTCAAGCAAATAACTCTAGGTTAAGCCTGAAACATAAAACAAACAAAATAATGGATAACATACTTGGTTTCATTTCCAAAATTACCTCTTAAAATAATTTTATCATCAATCAATGTAGCAATAACTAACTAAAACTAGATATAGGCATACCTATTCTATTTCCTGTTTCTTTCCTGAAAGTCGGAGAAAAACCTGACAATAATATCATTGTCCCTTTCATATGAATGGTATATAGCAGAGAAACAACATTTTCCGTTGTCAATTGCCAACTTAAACACATAACCAAAATGGCAATAGTGTTTGGCTGATTTTTCAAAAAATTAATATAAACTACCATTGTTACTACTGCATCAGTTGGTGATAGCTTGTTTGTGGGAAAGGTGTGGATCAATTTGCCTAAGTGCTTCAGGGTCCTTTTGAAGAATAGCATGGAGATCCTCCAGGTCCAAGGTAAATGTAAACTGTTGATTATTTTTCAACAAGGAATTTCTACTCAAAGTCCAAGGCAGGGAAAAGTCCTGAAGCCCCAGCTTAAAACTCCCTGAGAGACCAAGGTAAACTTGGTGGTAGAACAGCTGAAGCAAAATGCCTAAGGTTGTGGGGTTTTAGATGGGGGGAATGCCTTGTGACTCCTTCATTCTATTTTGTGTATATATATAGTTGTATCTTTTGCATTAAGTGCTATCAAACCGTGTATGATTAGCAGCTTTTCTTTTCTCACTTAATGTGGGCAAGTGTCCGTGCATAAAGGACGGCCTCTTTCTTTAAGTATATCATTTAAATTTTAAGTCTTCAATTTCACCATACTACCTCAGTCAGCTCAGGCTGTCAAAACAAAATACCATTTTCTTGGAGGCTTGAAAAACAGAAATGTGGGGCGCCTGGGTGGCTCAGTGGGTTAAAGCCTCTGCCTTCGGCTCAGGTCATGATCTCAGGGTCCTGGGATCAAGCCCCGCATTCGGCTCTCTGCTCAGCAGGGAGCTTGCTTCCTCCTCTCTCTCTGCTGCCTCTCTGCCTACTTGTGATCTCTGTCAAATAAACAAATAAATAAACCTTAAAAAAAAAAAAGAAAGGAAAAGAAAAAGAAAAACAGAAATGTATTTCTCACAGCTTGAGAAATTGGGAGTCTGAGGTGAGCGTGCCTGCGTGGTCAGGTCCCGGTGCCGGCCCGCCATCCTCCAAGCTTGCAGATGGCTGCCTTCTTGCTGTTGTCTCCCCATGACGTAGAGACAGCTGTTCTCTCCTTTCTTCTTGAGAGTCACCAGGCTCATCGTAACCACTTCGCCCTCATGGCAGCATATTACTCTGATCATCTCCCAAAGTCTTCATCTCCAAACACCAATCCCACCGGGGGTTATGAATGCATCTGTGATAATGTCTTCTTCCTCATGCCTAATGTAGGTAATTTTTGCTATCTCAATGTTTAAAATCAGGTATACAAATATCAAAATATTTGAGCGATCTGTTCAAAGATAAAGCATTGGAGCCTAACTATAATACTTAACGTTGGTTTGTTTTCTCTTTCATTAATTCCAACTATTTTATTTTTATTAATGGTGTCTCCCTAGTGGAATCTGTTTGTTTAGCTTTTTAATTTGAAAATATATGAAATTTTACTTTTTATCTCCAAAAGTTGTATATTTTCCACTGAAATAAGCTATACTTTATACTAATCAATTAAACCAAGTTAATTTGATGGTTCAATTCTTCAAACATTGTTGTATTTTTTACTATATCCTTCTAAGACTAAGAGATACATATTTAAATCCCACACTATAATTGTTATTTTTCTCATTTCATTTCTCATTTCTGTCATTACTAATAGATTTTACATTACGAATTTTGATCCAAAAGGGTTTTTCTTGTGGGAACTTTGAAATCAATTCTGTGTAAGTTATATATAAATTTAGCCATATCATATTTCCCCATGTATCCTTGTGTGAAATTAATGTTAATACAAATTTTTGTTCACATTTGCCCATTCTTTCTTTTTTTTTTCTTTTTTTTTTGGCTAATCAATTTGTTTTCCATTTTCATCACTTTATATATATGTTTATTGAACATACCATGTGACTGATTTTTGTTAGCCTAATCTGAAAATCTCTTTTTTATTTCAAAATTTTATTTTATTTCACAATTGTATTTTATTTCAAAAAACAAGTTCTTTCATGGCTGGTATCGAGGCTAAGATCAAGGCAAAGACTGACCTTCATTCTCCTTCTTCTCCTTCTCCTCCTCTTGCTTCCCCTCCTCTCCCTCTCAGCCTCCTCCTCCTTCTTCTTGTCTTAATATGTTCCCTCTTACCCATCCTGTATTTCCATTGATTTAGAAGATGCTATTTATTTCATTCTCTACTCTTGTTAATTGGAGGTTTTAATTTATTATTAAATGCTCTCTTATTTATTTTTTTTAAGATTTTATTTATTTATTTGACAGACAGAGATTACAAGTAGGCAGAGAAGCAGGCAGAGAGAGAGGAGGAAGCAAGCTCCCTGCTGAGCAGAGAGCCCGATGCGGGGCTTGATCCCAGGACCCTGAGATCATGATCTGAGCCGAAGGCAGAGGCTTTAACCCACTGAGCCACCCAGGCGCCCCTTAAATGCTCTTTTAATCAGAAGTATTTGACTCCCATATTTTAGATCAAATAATTTTTAGCAAGACAATTTTTTCTAAATAAAATACTCTATTACTCCTGTAATTCCTCCCCCAACTCCAACAAAGTAAAATATTTAGAAGCTCAGGAGTTTTACAAAAATATATCCAAGTGTGAATTTTTGTTTTCTCATTAATCCTATCTGGAACTCAAGGATGTTTCAATCTATATATCAAGATTTTTCTTCAGTTCTGGAAATTTTTCTTCTAGCATATGCAAAATTATAACACTTATATGTCCCCTTTTATTTCCAGGAGCTGCTATTATTCACGTATTTATCCTCCTGGATTTTTTTTTTTCTAGACTATTTTGTTTCAGGTCCCCATCTATTTAAATCTTTGTTCTATGCCTTAAGCTATTTCTTCCTCATTATTTCTCAAGGCCATTCATTTGGATCTCAATATCATTCTGTCCAAATATATTTCCATAACTGTTTAATAGAAAATAGTATATTTTAAATATATATATTATATATATAATATGTATATTTTAAAACACTTTTTAAAATCACCATTAATTTTCTTTTGTGGTTGCAAATGAATTCCCTTAGAGTTTCCTTTCTTTTAAACAATTTGGCAGTTCTTCTGCAATTCTATTTAGATGAGAAGGTTTATAGATTATTCTAGTTTTCCTCTCTGACAGTTGGGCTGGAGTTGGTGTCTTTTTTCCCTTGTGGCAACAATTCTCAGTGCTGGCTACATATTCAAATTATCTTGGCAGCTTTTAAATTATGGATGCTGGGCCCCAACTCAAGCAAATTTTACCACAACCCTTCTAGGTAGAGTTCATGCAAATACATATATAGATAGATAATATATGTTATATATAAATATATATAATATATATTTATAATTTCAATATATTATGTATCTTTAAAATACATATTTATATATATTTTAACTTTTCCTTGATTAATCTAAGAACTACTGTTAATAAGGTCATTGTGTCTCAAGATTAGGTGACTGGACTGCCCTAATTGATGGAATTCTTACAGACGGTGAGAAAGGCAACTTGCACTCAAACCTCATGGGGTCTGTTGTGAAGAAGCAGTGAAACCATCAGTACTCTGTTATGGCTTCTGGACAGACAGAGGGTCCCTGTTCTGCAGTCTTCATGGCGTCCCAACCTCAGAAGACTGAAGCCATCTGTTCTACACATTTTTGGCTTCTTAGGAAGCCGAAGTCAAGGAAATCCAAAAAGTCATTTAAAATAAATGTCAGCCTTCTCTTTAGGGATCAATGTCTACGATGCCAACTTTTTTGCTGGATTTGTTCTTTGATGATTCTTACCAGTGGACTCTAGTGTGTCTTCCAGAAACTTATCCAGCCCACATTGTGGAAGCCCAACAATCTTACAGCCTTACTTCTACCCAGTAGCCTGAGCATTTCATCACCTATTTACCTCCCAGAAGCAAAAACTTAGAGTTAGAGGTAAAGAAGAGAATTTTGTTAAGTAACCATAGTCCAAAAACATTTCCCTTTACAAAATTAACTTCCAAATAATGCTTGAGTTAGATACAAATATATTTAGATTAGCATTGGTGAAATATTTCACCTTGATTTGTTTTTTATACTTCCATATTATACCTAGAATCTCCTGAAAATTGATATTCTCTACCAGGAATATCACTTTAACAGTAGACTTCAACATTTAAAACACAAGTACAAAATACAAAAATAATAACTCAGCTCTGAAATGTTTGCCATATATATTATGAGATTTAAAATAAAATGTTAATTATTGCTAAGAACAATCCAAAGAGAAGAGCTCATATCTCTAATTTAAAGATTAACAAAGTGAGAGTCAAAGAGGTTAAAGGATCTTCACAAAATCACAGAGCTAATAAATGATTAAGCTTAATACAAACAACCTTCAAAATGTATGATCTTTCTTCTACCAACATGCTTCATCGTCATTTAACATGAAAGCAGAGTCATTTCCCCAACTTTATTTAATTTAGCAGTTATTGAAATATAATCAATAAGGTATAATCAATAGGCTATACATAAAAGTGAGACAAGATAATCCCATTGAAAGAATTGCATGAAATGATTTAGGAAATTAATTACTTCTACAGTGCTGTTCTTTTACATTACTCTTGAAATCAATACAAATATAGAAAAGTATTACAATTATGTTAAAGCAACATCTTTACTAATTGGTATCCATCATATTTTAAGTACATAATAGTAGAATATAATTAAAGTAGGAAATGCATATAATGGTACTTCATAAGTAATCTGGATATTATGTTATTTATAAGATATTTAGTATACATATTGCGTCTCAGAACGAGGATTTAAATAAAGTTTAGCAGAATCATGGGTAAAGGAGGGACAGAATCTTACTAAAAGCATGGGAAATCTTACAGAACGCTTCCTTTTTGCATTAGATCTGAAGGGAACAGAATTTCATCCGACGAGCTGAGGTACAGAATGTTAAAGTTCAGGAAACATATGGGTAATGATAATACATCAAATGATAAGGGATTTGGAAATGCAATGAAATTAAGCCTGGACTGGTGGAATGAGGCCAGGTTATGGAGAGTCACTGTGCAACAGCAGAGTCCATAAGACAAGTGTATTAGCAAGAAAGCGCCTGAGCATGTTTGTGTTAGCATGATTTTTCAGGGGGGCACTGTGAAGAAGACAAGACTGCAATATGAGAGGCTGCTGGTGCACACTGGCCGTGTTATATTAGGTACTCTGGGGAGTACATGTATAAAACACAGACCCTATTGTTACAGAGTTTACAATCCATTTGGGAATACAAGACATTAACATTCAGAAAATAGACAACAGTGGAAATTTTCATAGTACACCAAATTTGTGAATTCGTTCATTTGCCAAAATGTTTTGAACTTTAAATATGTGTTAGGTGTTAACACATAACCAGGCAGGTGTTAGGTTAAGCCTGTTTATGAAGCCTGGGTATGTCCCTGTCCCTTGTCAAATTATAAACAAATGAGGAAAGAAGTATATTGGCATTTTATGTAATTTGGATTACACATATTTGTTTTTATGTTCATTACTAACATCCTGTGTGTAATTGTATATCTTTGAGAATAGTTACAAGCACCCTGGGAGAAACTGGTTGTCCTGAAAATTACATTGAGTCTCATTTATTTTTTAATCATCCTATCATTCGTTAAAGGAGAGCAGCTAAAGGGTATCATCCGGGAACATTTATTTTTTAGTATTTCTACGTCATTAAGGAAAGTGAGCTTGAAACCTCAAGATGCTGATATTATCATACACAATAAAGTGTATTGTGTGTGTTTCAGTAGACCCTGGCTGTGATACAGTAGAGAGCAATATTTGAGTCGGACAATTGCTCAGATATTAACATCACCAACTGAATTTATGATATCTTTGCCAGTGGTCGGATAGGATATCTTAAATTCTCAGTTTCTGTTGTGAAAAATTTCAACAAATATTCTTATTTGCCAAATGGATGGCTCTTGATTTGTCTGCCATATCGAACAATAAAATCTACCTCTGGCTCTTTCAATACTTCCTCCATGATATGTGTCCCATCTCTCTGGTTTTGTATCAACGGCCGTATTTACACATTGGCATCTTCCTTACATTTATCTAGATAGTGGGAAAGATTTTTTTAATGGCATTATCACTTGTCTCTGCACATAGTCCCTACAATGATCTAAAAACTGGGGTTAGAGTAATCTAATTAGAATACAATTCTAATGATGCCACTCTTCTGTATAAAAGCCCTCCTCAGAGTCTCACATAAAATCAATACTTTTTAAACTGCCTTCTATATCTTGCTTGCCCTCCACCCCACATTTTTTTTCCAACTCTATCTACAACCTTTTTCTTTTAACAACAGTATTAGTTTGGGTTCACTAAGCAACAGATGTCAATAATGCATGGGATTGGCTGTTCAAGAGGTTTATTGGAGAAAATAGCCTTAAAAAATCCAGAGGGTGAAACAGATTTCAGACCATCATGCTTGACCTATCTTCTGTGAAGGAAAAAGGGGAGGAAGGAGTATTGGGATTGGGTAGAGAGAGCCTCAGACTGCAACCCTATTCCAAAAACAGTTTGGCCAGCCCCAGAGGGACTCCAACAGGCAAATCTTTGATACAGAGAGCCCCATGTGTTGCGGGAATGGGCCCCTGTTAGCACCTTCACCATGCACAATCACTGTCTGGGAATGGTTGGAAAGAAGTGTGGCCTCTGTGGATGCACTCAATCGTCAATTATAGGTGGGCACATTTTTATGGTTGGCTTAACACCTGATTAAAGTTGCCATTCAGAGCCTGCTTTTTACTTCTGTGTTATGCTCAAGTGACTCCCTTCTCTTACAATGTCTTGCATCTGTGTTTGTGAAAATTATAGCCAACCTTTAAACCACAGTTCACTTGCCTCATCTTCTGTGATATCTTCTCTAATCACCCAGTTACAACCTACTGCCTCTATAACACTTTTCTGTATCACCTCAATTGTAATTTTTGCCTTAAAAGCCAACAGTGCCTCGCTACAAGGGAAGCTGGCATTTAGAAGGATAGACTTCAAAATCTATTGTGATTGCCTATTTTTGGATGTGTATGACATTCCTACTTTAGATAATGACAAAGTATTACATGAAATCATCCCAATGATTTTCATAAGAGGAAACATATATTCATTGAGCAAAATATTTAGAGAGGGCACTTTTTGTCAAAGGTTTTCAATCAGTATTTCAAACTGCCTACAAGGAAACAAACATAGATGGAGTTCTCAGTAATAGAAAGAAGGTAGACTAGCGGAGTGTATTTAAATCTTTAACTGATTTCATCACAAGCCTTCTCCACATCCCCACTGTGATATTATAGACTAAAATTTGATGAGAAGACTTAGGGTCTTGATACATTGCTACCATATTCTTCATCATACTGAATGCTTACATAAGGCTAACTATTTGCCATATACTTTTCTAAGTGCTTTGCATGTATTATTCCATTCAGTCCTTGAAGCAACCCTGTGGGTTAGGTACCGTCACATACCAATGTGATGTGATGTACCATCACATTGTACAAATCAGGAAACTGAGGTACAAGAGGCTAAGTAACATTTCTAAATCACATGGCCTAGATGTATTTTCATTTCATTTCATTTCTTTCTTTTCTTTTTCTTTTTCTCTCTTTTTCTCCGCCCCCCCACACCCCAAACAGACAGAATGTGTTGATGGAATGGATGAAGAATTGATATTAGGAAAAGGATCCAATCAATACATCTTCATTTGAAAATATTTCCTGAGTCTTTCATTTTTTCTTCTATTAACTGCTACCACATCAGTATAAGACTCTCATCTGTCACATACACTATTGTGGACTCATTCATGCTCATTTCTCCACACCATATCTCACAGGCAATTTTTTGAAACATAAATGCAGTTTCATCATGTCTCTGCTTTAAAAAATTCAATAGTTTCACATTGCTCTTAGGATTAAAAAAAAAAAAAGAATTCTTATTGGCGCATAAGGCCCCACATTGTGTGGTACTTTAACTCTTCAGGCTTACAGTATACCACACTGCCTGTCCCTTAACTCTCCAGTTTTCTTGCTACACAGGCCCTCTTGCAGCTCTTCAGACATACTCCTTTCTACTACTGATGCCTGCATACCAATGTTCCTTCTGCCTAGAATTCCTTAACCCCCAAATGAATCCTAATATTTCACCAGGTTTTAGCTCAGTCATCACTTTTTCACTCTGGAAAAGAAGCATTCCTTTCATCCTATGGACAGGTACTAAAGTAACACTTGTTTGCAGGCTTCATTGATTTACACCCCCCCCCCCTGGTGCACTCTGTAAGGAAATGAACTGGTAGGAGTTATACCATAAATATTGGAAAAATGAATGAATGATGAAAGAATCCAAGAAATGAAAATAGTATAGTAGTAAAAGTGGATGTTGGCCGACTACTAAACTTCCACGACAACCTCAATTCTGTATGACCCCCTCACCCCCGACACACATGCACACCACACAACATGAATGAAAGATGCTAGCAACTTTTAAGGTAGGCAGATTACTGGTTGGAGACTTTCTGCCTAATGGTTCTAGTACTAGTGTCATTTTATATTGTGGCAGTCATTATCCATCTTGGCTGAGGATTCAGTCAAGTTCTCACCCTACAAAACTTTGAAATGTCTCTGTGGTTAGGCATCCTCTCAGCCCAATCATATAAGAATCTCTCTAATTCAGACATTAGTATTCTTTCAAAGGTTCCCAGATGATTTCAGTGGGAAGCCAAGACTGACAATCACAGTCTCAGTTAAGGAAAGAATGGATACAATACATCAGTACAAAGTGTGTTTTCTTGGCAGAGCAAGGAAAAACAAAAATGTATCTTAAGCCTACATGATTTTGTAGGATTGCATGAAAAATATCCCTATGCAACATAGTCCATTTTGTCCTGCCTATGATCAACGTTTAAAAATCATATATTAGGGGCACCTGGGCGGCTCAGTGGGTTAAGCCTCTGCCTTCGGCTCAGGTCATGATCTCAGGGTTCTGGGATGAAGTCCCGCATCGGGCTCTCTGCTCAGCGGGGAGCCTGCTTCCTCCTCTCTCTCTCTCTGCCTGCCTCTCAGCCTACTTGTGATCTCTGTCTGTCAAATAAATAAATAAAATCTTAAAAAAAAAATCATATATTAGCCTGTTAGTATTTTACATCATAATTATATAAGAAAGCATTTGTATATACTTTATATTATATGCATATATAATATTGGGTAAATTCTCACAAAGATTATATATATACACACATACACATATCACACATATACATACATATGTATATGCATTTATATTTAATATCACTGAGAAAACTTTGTAATGTATATAAAATATTTATAATTTTATTTCTCTATTTCTCCATTTCCAGTTATGTATGTTGTTTTCATTTAATTTTTTGCACAGAACAAAAATCCCTAAATGAACTATTATTTAAGGATTCATTGTTTCTGAAGTAAAACTATTTGATAATACTAGAATTAAATCACCTTAATCGTTAGTTATAAGTATTTACGGTGCTACTATATCCTTGATGGTTATTTTTAAAAACAGTTTAGAAAAGAAGATTAAGGGGCGCCTGGCTGGCTCAGTGGGTTGGGCCTCTGCCTTCGGCTCAGGTCATGATCCCAGGGTCCTGGGATCGAGCCCCACATAGAGCTCTCTGCTCAGCAGGGAGCCTGCTTCCCTTCCTCTCTCTCTGCCTACTTGTGATCTCTGTCTGTCAAATGAATAAATAAAATCTAAAAAAAAAAAAAAGAAAGAAAAGATTAAAATAAATAATAATTAGTAATGTTATAGTAATTTATTTGACACAATTATTACACCAAAAGAAATTTAAATGTATTATTATTCACTTAAAATAAATATTCTCTACATAGACAAAAGGAAATCTCATTTTTTATAAGAGAATGCTTTTCCAAGTTATGTAATTAATGGTAAAAATGCAACAATAAAGCAATATTAAGAACTGGCTTTATGTTATCACAATTTTTAATTAAAATGTGGTGTCTTTAATTTGGAAAAGTTTAGAGCTTCGGATAAATTTAACAATATTTTAAATGGATGATATTAATAGGTGTAGAGAAGAGTAATAATTTATTTTTCAGGAGAACAAATTAAGTGTCTGGTTGTATTGATATGGAAGTAGTAAAATAAATATTTTGAGGTAAATTATGTGAGCAGAATTAAATTTTTCTTTTATTTTATTCTTAAAATACTCATTTATTTATTTTTAGAGAGAGAGAGAGTGATTATGAATGGGGGGAGGGGTAGAAGGAGAAGGACAAGGAGACTTCGCACTGAGCACAGACTAATACCAGGCTGTATCCTAGACCCTTGATCATGACCTGAGACAAAAAAAAAAGCATCTAACAAGAGTTAGATGCTTAACTGATTGAGCCACCCAGGTAACCCTATATGGGAGAATTTTAATAAATATTTTATAGCAGAAGTCTTAAGGGGAATAATATATGCAATACCTATAGTTTAAAATATGTAAATAATTACGCATTTTGAAAAAGTACAATTTGGTAATATAAAGCATTAAGAAGACATTTTGAAATCCTTTATCAGAAGTAATCATGCAATTACAAAGCTTGAGACGTTCAAAAAATATTTCAATTAAATTACTATTTTTTTTAGTGCAGGCTTAATAGTTTTACTGAACAAAGCACAGAAAAATATTTTTACACTATTAACCTTGCTTTATTGAATCTGTAAGATATTTTTGGCAAACATAAGGAAGAAATTGAATGTATCACTCCAATTTTGAAATTATTCTGGTCTACTATTCATCACAGCTGCAAAAAATATGCAAATTACATTGTAAGGCATCCAGAGTTCATAAATCTGTGGCATTTATATATGTTACACTGTAGGACTGAAACATGTTTATAAAGTCAAATAATATCAAATAGTTAAAAAAAAAAATCATAGATCAATGAGTTTTGTAGGCTATCTATTTGATTAAGTAGTAATCAGATTATATTACAACTTGTAATACTCCAGAACCTATTTTGAAAGTGAACAATAAACTCCGTCTTTCCAAGTCCAATAGAAATTTATTTGTATTTGGTCAGAAATATGCAAGTGGATGATTACCCCATCCCCCCTATAAATACTCTACACTCTTAGTTTTCAGATACTGAAAGTTTCTGGCTTTCCTTCCACCTGTCTGGTCATTTCTTCTCTCTTTCATCCTCTTTTCTTTTAATTGATATTGAAGCCACTCAGGGATAGATTCTGGTCTCTGTTACTTTCTCTCTTAATACTATTTTCTTAACTGACCTTATCTGATTCTATGCATTTAAATGCCATGTCATTGCTGGTATGTCCAAAAGTTAGACATGTATACTTGAACTGAGTTGAACTTCTGACATGTATATTAAGCAGCCTTTTTAAATGTTCCACTTAGATGTCTAATAGTCCCCTCAAACATGGTATCTTCAAAATATAGTTCTCAAATTTTTCAATCAATTTATCTATCTGTGACTTGTCCTTTTTATTCACTTACTCAGATTCAATCCATTAGCATGTTCTAGCAACAAATATCCAGAGCCATAATAAATCTCAAATATTTCTACTTCTCTGTATTTACTCCTTAACCTACTAGTTAAACCCACCATCTTCTCCTTTTTGGATAACTGCAATTTCCTCCTAATCATCTCTCTAGTGCCACCTAAACTGACTCCAATTCATTTGCTACAACACTACCAAAATAAATTTCATGGTGATCATATACCTCACAGATAAACACTTCAGTGATTTCCCTTTGTCCTTACAATAAAATCCAAATTCGCTAGATTTGTTATAATGATCTGGTCCTTTCTGATGGATATATCTTTAAAAACTTTATTGATGTTTAAAGTTTATCTTGATATAATTAATTATTATTGAGACAAGTGAATGATTATACATATGTCTACAAAAAGCCCATAAGATATTTCCATATCCTTTGGAAATTGCCTCCAAATATTTACAACTTATTCATCCTTTCTGAGCCCTATCTTTTACTTTGAGCTGTCTAGAGAAAGATCAACATCCAAAGTCTATGCCCTTCGATTTTGGCAATCACTAAGTCAGAACCCTATACTTCACATGAATATCTATTTATTGGTGTGTGTACAATAGCATCCCTAAGTTAAATATATGTATGTGAGCAATTTGATATTCTAATACAGTATCCTATATTAAATTATAAAATATGTGTGAAGGACTTGCTTACTGTGAATAATATACTTATTCCATTTTAGTTAAGTATTCATTGACCAGTACGTATGAACTCAGCACAGGAATGGACTTTGTTTCCCTTGTTAACCTCTGTGTTCTTGGCCCTGTGTGGTACTAAGAACAATTCCTGACACATGACAGACATTCAAAAGAATGAGTAAATGGATGAATGAACACAGGGTCATTTATTTTCAGGTTTGTGTTGAAAGACAATTCTCCATGGGTCTCTAACATTTTTGCACAACTTTCAAGCAAGGCACCAACTGCCCAAAAGGATATTAATATGATAGAGAGAGTTCCTCTTTCCTAAGTGAAAGGCAGACATGCTTAAACGTGTGAAGATAATGTCTCCTTCTGTAGTAATAGGCATGTAGGTTTATTGCTCATTGAAAATTATTTCCTTTCTCATAATACAATCCACTGCATGTTCAAGTTCCAATTGACCCTTGTCAAGGCAAAAAATGCATTAGACAAATTTAACAAGCCAGGAAGAATTTATTCAAGGGTATTGCAACATGGAAGAGAGGACAGAATTGAGGCTGAACTCGACCTCACCAAAACAAAACGGGAGTTTTTTTAAGAGCTCTGGTAGGCACAGGGGATCATAGGCAATCTGTGTTTGCTAATTGGCCTTATCCAAAGGTAAGGCAAATTTTCTATCTTCATGACAAGTTTTACAACCTGAAGCAAGGTATCAACTGAAGTTAGGCTCTCAATATCTTTCTTGATGCTTACATTTCAAAGAAATAATCCCCAGGTCCTTGAGAAAAAAGTCCTGGGTTGTAACATGAGTAGGAGGCATTTTAAAAAGATTTCCATCTAGAAAGGACAGAGAAATAATGTGCAATTACACATTTTCTAAAATAAATGCTCTAAGGAAAATGAGGTCAGGGCCCTAGAAGCAAGAAAAATCCTGTCTAAATTTTGGTCAAGCTGAGGGAAATGTTAGGGTCTTTTTGGTCATCCTCTTTGGGTCACCCTATTGGAACCAGGGCTTGAAGAGCAAGCGAAAAAAAAAAAAGTTGATACTATTGCAGGTGGTACAAGTAATGAACTACCTTTCCCTTCTGACCTGGAGTCTCATGTTTTCTACCAATATCCATAAATTTATGGCAGTCTAACTCTTCAGCTGGCAAGTAAGGTAAAATCGCAGACTCTTCAAAGCCCTTGACAATCAGACTTTGAACTTGGGAGGAAATTTTATCAGAATTTCTCTCTATATAATGAAATCATTTCAGCCAATATTAACATGATATTTAAATATTTAGCAAATGTTAGCATTTAAGAAAATTCATCTGTAAAGAAATGGGTATACTGGAAAAGCAATATATATGAGAGTGTGTGTGTGTGTGTGTGTGTGTAATCTGCTTCTATTGATGACTTGATATTAATTTAATTACCTATGTTTAGTGATCTCAGTTTATAATATGAAATGCATCATAACCTTTAGTTAACTTTATCACGAAGTTAGTAAGAAGCCAAAACACGGAAAATCCTACCCTGAATTTCAAATTGATAATATTACATTGCTTTAATGTAACATCGCTTAAAGTAATAAACTACTTTAAGCTGGAGTGTAGAAATGCTCTTCAAAAGTAGAGGCACAATATGTGTCATCTCTGATTTTTAGAATTTGCCTCTTCTTAGAGACATAAATAGGGAAATTCACTTTCTTTTATAAAGCATCTAGATCATATTAATTTTTGGTTCTGAATTTTTGTCACTTTAACAAGTGGTATGATTAATAGTAAATAGTTTCTATCCCATTGCTATTGGGTGATGGCTAGAGCTTACTCTGAATTGCATCACAGTTTTTGCTACTAATCTGATTTTTTAAATCTCACTGAGAAACAATCAGTCCATTCAGTTTCCATTTCTCCTGTTTTAGGTGTAACAGTACTTGAAGGTCCTATTTATGCTGTGGGAGGCCATGATGGCTGGAGTTATCTGAATACAGTGGAGAGATGGGACCCCCAGAGTCAGCAATGGACATTTGTAGCCAGTATGTCCATTGCCCGAAGCACAGTTGGTGTGGCAGCATTGAATGGCAAGTGAGTAGATTTTTCTTCCTTTATCTGAGTAAGTATCCTTTGAGTAAGTATCGTTTTTAAAATAACTTTTAGTAAGCTGACTCAATGAAAAGGTCTTTAAATATTTTAAGATTGCTATTTTTTTCTTTAATTCAGTCATCATGGATAATTGACAAATCAAGACTGCGTATTTTTCTGGTTGCCTCACCAAATAAAAGAGAATTCAAAACTTCCCATTAATTGCCAGTTAAAGCAACATTGAATATATTTCATGAAAATTATTTCCACTGGAGATCTGCATATTTACATACTTTATGGTAAAATTACCTGAGGAGCATTCAAAATGCTACTAAATGTTTGGTGCCTAGTATGTATTTTTTGTGTGATTATACTAGTGTGTCCACTTTCCACCATTTTCATTCCTATCATCCTAAATCAAGAATTTTTCGTTTAAATACTGTTGAAATTTGGAGCCAGATAATCCTTTACTGGAGGTGAGGCTCTGTCCTGTACACAGCAGGATGTTCAGCAGAATTCTGGGCTTCTCTCCACTAGATGCCATCTCTGTCTCTATTCCAGTATGACAAATAGACATTGCCTCATATCCTATAGGGATGACAAAATACACTCCGTCTAACTCCCATGAGAACCTCCTCCCCTAAACAAAGTTAGTAACACATGGGTCCTGAACAACTGCCAGTGTTTCCACTCTGGTTTCCCTACTTCTCTTTCCCTTACCATCCACTTGCTAAAGCAGTCAGAACAATTGTTTTACAAATACAGATCAAAGGTCATTTCTCTTCAAGGTCTTCTCTTTGCAAACCAAATGGAGAGCCTATCTTCACCAAAAGAGATCCATTGGATCTTGCCCCCACCTACTCTACTTTTTTCTTTCCTCTTTGCTTCAGCCTCAAATACGGCAAGTTCTACCTGCTCAGTCCCTTTGAATTTGCAGTTGGCATCGAAACCATCCATTTTGGCAGTTTTATTGAGACCGCTCAGAACCATCAGCACCAGCAGACTGGCCCCTTCTCCCGAGACCTCAGGGTTCCAGTGTAAGGGTCCCTCTTTCATGTCACAGACACCAACTCTTGCTAAACAGTGGCCCAGTAGCAGATGTATGGGCTTCAACAACATAAGTTCCTCCTCCAAACGTCAAAATCTTAATTATTATAATCTATTCTTTTTGTTCCTCCGTACTTGGGGTGGGAGTTATTTCCTTTAGTTGATACATTTATGATGTAGGATTGATAGGAACAGTATCTCAGACAAAGAAAAACTGCCAAATGGGATGATCTCAAGGCCAACTGAGTGGTTTCAATAAGGCTTATTTTTGTAAGTGTTAAAAACCGCCAAGTGGATACAAAAAGAAAGGATGGGGTGATACTCATAGGAACATGAAAAAAACAAAAAGGAGCAAGACCCTTCCCCTAGGGGAGGCCTAGCCCCTAGTCTTTTCATTACTTTCTTGCATGCATTACTGCCAAAAATGGAACCAGGTGGCAAATCAGAAAAATGGTTTGCAGAATTGCAGCCCCAACATCAAAAAGTACAGTATAGAAGAGATAATGTGAAAGAATGTGAGGACAGCTTAATAACTGAAATATACATCATGAAATTCAAAATGTTGGTCACCTGGGTGGTTCAGTTGGTTAAACGTCTGCCTTCAACTCAGGTCATGATCCCAGGATCCTGGGATCCAGCCCCACATCAGGTTCCCTGCTCAGTGGGGGGCCTGCTTCTCCCTCTCCCTCTGCCTGCCACTCCCCCTGCTTGTATTCTCTTTCTCTCTCAATCTGTCAAATAAATAAAATCTTTTAAAAAATTTCAAAATGTATGCTTTTTGAAATGTGTGCTTTAAAAAAAAAACAAAGAAAATCAAGAAAATGCTTACCAGGGTACAATCTGATGTCTACTTTTCTATAACTTAATACTTGGAGATTCATTTTAATAAACTCAACTAGGTCTTTCTTTTACTTAGGAAAGTTTTTATGCATTGAGAAGTTTTAAAAAATTGTTCCCTTTCCCATTAGTATGCGTTCATGTTGGTGATTCTGTGTGTGTTCCATACCCATAAATTCCTTTTCTCCCTAGTAATTTTATTTCTTTTCCACTTAACCTGAGATTTTTTTTTTCTACACCGCAAATTCAATCATTGCCATTTTATTTATGGACTTTATTATCTCCAACGCAGACTTAAATTTTTTGTATTTTAAATTTCCTTATCTGATAACCCTATCTGACACCTTTCTTTCCTATCTATTTCATATCCATCTTACTTCAATTGAGTGTGCTGTCTTATCATCTTATCTTTAAAAGCTCTTGTATCATGAAGTGTACATTTTCTTAAATTGTTTTTGGAACACAATTTACTTATTTTTCCTAGAAATCACAAGTCATAAAATACACATTTTTTAAAAGTATCAATTGCTTAAATAGTAAGATGTTCTTATGTTATGAAAAGACTTCTTACCTGTGCTCTGTTGTTCTTTGTTTTGTTTTCTATGTACTCCTTGTGATTTGTCCTGTGACAGGCCATTAAGTCTTAATTTCTCTCATGGTCAGTATGTTTAATTGTTCTCAAAATCCTACTCTCAAATATTTTGTTTGAAGTTTAATTAACATCCATAGCCACTAACGTTTCATATTAGATGAGAAAGGAAAGATGGAGCAGAATCATGGAAAGGCAAAGCAAATTGCTACCTGTCAATTCAGTTTCTTTCTTTTTTTTCTTTTTTTTGGTAAGCTACATTTCTGTAGCATAGTTATGTGTATCAAACGTTCTAACTCTCTACTAGTATTGTCTTCAGTATCAAATAATATCTATCTATACACATTCCTGCTGGATTCTTTTTGGGTACAGTTAAGAAAAATCCAGAGTCCTACTATCACTGATGCTTTAGAAAACCATTGTGTAGGAGAGTGAAAAGAGTTAAAATTATATGCATCTCTTCAATGCACAGTGGTAGAGTGCTATGTAAAAAGTGGTTAGAGGTGCTCCTTCAATAGCTTCCAAGTTATATGGAAATTTGTCAGAAGAGGAAATTGAAGCTTAGCTCCTCCTTCCATCTCATCTCATTTGAAAATTATCTAAAGGAAAATTCTTACAATTGTTTCTATGTGAATTAGATACATCCCATTCCCCACTCCTCTCAACAGATTCTTAAAAATTCTGTTACCAAAAAAATATATATATATATATATATATATATATAAAATTCTGTTACACCTTTTAATAGCAATCATAGGAGATGTTTTTTCATTTGTGTTAATATGGTCATTTTACTCAATAGAGAATATGTATTATTAATAACATTTTCTCCTATATTTACCTTTTCTTTTATTTTTTTTTTAAGATTTTATTTATTTATTTGACAGAGAGAGATCATAAGTAGACAGAGAGGCAGGCAGAGACAGAGAGAGAGAGGGAAGCAGGCTCCCTGTCAAGCAGAGAGCCTGATGTGGGGCTCGATCCCAGGACCCTGAGATCATGACCTGAGCTGAAGGCAGCAGCTTAACCCACTGAGCCACCCAGGCGTCCCTTACCTTTTCTTTTAAAAGAACTATTTTTCTTTAAGCATTACAATATTTTTACTTAAAAAGCACTTATTTTGGAGATAGTAAAATTTCACATTACTCAACATTAAGTATATTTTTTTAAAAACTTTCTTGCAAGCAAATCTATTCACGAATAGTAAAACTTACCATAATAAAATGAATATTTCTCTTGGATGCTAATGTCCATAATTCCTGGGCAAGAAAGCATAGGTCTTTTTTGCCTTTTTGCTTTTCCTGTTATTTATTTATAAGAAATAGTCCATTTGTTTATTAGTGACTTTCCCTTACCACTTATATTTGATGCTAATGGATTCATTCCTTGCATTCTTTAGAAAATGTATATCTCATTGATAGAGCAAATCTGTTCAACAGAGATGACAAATATCTACTCCTTCATTATCTTATTCATTTGCTGCATTATTCTGTTATGTATTCTGTAACATACATGCACCTCTCTCTATTAAAGTTTTAATACATTGCTTATCTTATTCTAGATCCCTAATAATTACCTTACATTATAGCTTTGTGAACTTTCCCTAATACTTTACTTTGAAATATCTTAATATATGTGTATTTTGTTACAAATCTTCTCCAAACTCAATCAGAAAAGGGTGGGATAAAAATCTAGCAAATCAAATATTTAATGGACAGTTTTATACACATTTTCACATGTTATTATAACTAAATTATCTTTCCACTTTCTTCTAATGCACCCTTCAAGTTGGCTTTTAAATTGGCTATCCACGGAATTCATTATTTGGATTGTTTTTCTTGTCCTTGTATTTTTTGGTCAGCTAGGTTATGTAATATCTTAAGAAATCCTCTTTTACTCTAATACCATTCTTCATAACAAATATCACAGTGGGATAGCATTTAATCTTAGTTTTTATTCTTGAAATTGTCACATTTTAAATGAGTACATTTTTTTCCAAATTTAAGCCTATTCTACAAAAACGTTTTAAATGATTTAAGTTTCAAACAGTCTTTTTCCTTTAAAATCAAAATAGTATAGCTCTCTTTTGAGTATCTTTTTTTTCTCCTGGGTGTGATTTAATGACCTCAAAATTCTGTGGTTTGATGACTCTCTGTTAATGTCTAGTTGCTTTTCCTGTTTTACTCAGAGAGAAACATAATTACTAGAAAGTGGCCTTTCACGCTCAGACCCGTAGCAGAAAATTGTTTCAACATCACCTTCTGACAGTTGTTTATCTTTTTCTCATCTCTACTGACATGATTTTTTCCTCTTGTTTGCTTTCACATCTCACTAATGTGTCATGGTAACCTGACTGTTGCCTCTCTAAAGATTGTTTTGAACAATTCTCCCAATTAAGACAAATAAAAGCCAGTGAACAGCCCTCTTAAGTTTAGATTCTTTATGACACCATTTGTTATAGAAAAATAAGAAATTGGTTCCTGAGTCACCTGAGTGGCTTGGTGGGTTGAGTCTGCCTTTGGCTCGGGTCATGATCCCAAGGTCTTGGGATGGAAGCCCTGCCTCAAGCTCTCTGCTCAGTGGGGAGCCTGCTTTTCCCTTTCCCTCTGCCTCTTCCCTCCCTCATGCTCTCTCTCTCTCTCTCAAATAAATAAGTAAAATCTTTTAAAAAAAAGAAAATAAATTGGTTCTTGGCTTAAAATTAATGAGTGTATTCTGATAAATTCAAGGGCAAAAATTGTATCAATTTCATGAAACATTTTGGTTTAGTCTCCCAATAAGACAGAGTAAGCTAAGTGGTAGATACGTCATATGCCAGCACAGCCAACAGACTTACTTGATAAATGGAAAAAAAACAACAAAACAATGGGTAGACATTGTGCTGTGGTGATTGGCCATACAAAACCTTAGAATCCCCAGCTATCTGTACCAGTGATTCTTTTTGCTTTTTCTTTGCTTTCTGCTTGATTCTTTCAAACTTTGTAGCTAATAGGTCATTCTGTTTGCTTCTCTTTATTTCCTGAGTTAGTTCAAAAAGCAGATACTGATACTGCCTAAGCACATCCATAAATTGGTTTGAATTTTAATAAATGTATGTGACAGACCCTTGAGAACCTGCAAAACAGACAAAAACAGCGGGGTTTGCTTCATGATTCACTATGGCTAAACTGAGTCCGCTTATGCATTCAAAACCTCATGTTAATAATACTCATGGGGCAGTAGCAATTTCTGTGCAGCCTGAAGCTTATACAGCTTGAAGAATCATAAGAGGAATCAATGTCTGTTGTTTTCTCCAGTATGTCCCAATATCTGGCACAGTAATTTAAGCCTTAGGGCCTGTCATTTGCAAGATGCCTTCCAAGAAAGAGCCTATTTTTTTTAATTCAAACTTTGATATTCTTTTTCTTAAAGATGGAAACCCAAATTGTATAACTTTTTTTATGAAAAGCAATTTGTATTAAAATTGTATTATCTTAGAGTCACGCATAAGGGGAAAAAAAAAAAAAACGTGTGTTTGCTGAGTCCCACTTGGGACTAGTAATACACTCTGGAAGTTCATCATTTCTCTCCTGGGGTAGGGAATATATGTGTGTGTGTGTGTGTGTGTGCGTGTGTGTGTGTGTGTGTATGTATATATGTATATATATCCCCTTAAATGCTCTTTTAATCAGAAGTATTTGACTCCCATATTTTAGATCAAATAATTTTTAGCAAGACAATTTTTTCTAAATAAAATACTCTATTACTCCTGTAATTCCTCCCCCAACTCCAACAAAGTAAAATATTTAGAAGCTCAGGAGTTTTACAAAAATATATCCAAGTGTGAATTTTTGTTTTCTCATTAATCCTATCTGGAACTCAAGGATGTTTCAATCTATATATCAAGATTTTTCTTCAGTTCTGGAAATTTTTCTTCTAGCATATGCAAAATTATAACACTTATATGTCCCCTTTTATTTCCAGGAGCTGCTATTATTCACGTATTTATCCTCCTGGATTTTTTTTTTTCTAGACTATTTTGTTTCAGGTCCCCATCTATTTAAATCTTTGTTCTATGCCTTAAGCTATTTCTTCCTCATTATTTCTCAAGGCCATTCATTTGGATCTCAATATCATTCTGTCCAAATATATTTCCATAACTGTTTAATAGAAAATAGTATATTTTAAATATATATATTATATATATAATATGTATATTTTAAAACACTTTTTAAAATCACCATTAATTTTCTTTTGTGGTTGCAAATGAATTCCCTTAGAGTTTCCTTTCTTTTAAACAATTTGGCAGTTCTTCTGCAATTCTATTTAGATGAGAAGGTTTATAGATTATTCTAGTTTTCCTCTCTGACAGTTGGGCTGGAGTTGGTGTCTTTTTTCCCTTGTGGCAACAATTCTCAGTGCTGGCTACATATTCAAATTATCTTGGCAGCTTTTAAATTATGGATGCTGGGCCCCAACTCAAGCAAATTTTACCACAACCCTTCTAGGTAGAGTTCATGCAAATACATATATAGATAGATAATATATGTTATATATAAATATATATAATATATATTTATAATTTCAATATATTATGTATCTTTAAAATACATATTTATATATATTTTAACTTTTCCTTGATTAATCTAAGAACTACTGTTAATAAGGTCATTGTGTCTCAAGATTAGGTGACTGGACTGCCCTAATTGATGGAATTCTTACAGACGGTGAGAAAGGCAACTTGCACTCAAACCTCATGGGGTCTGTTGTGAAGAAGCAGTGAAACCATCAGTACTCTGTTATGGCTTCTGGACAGACAGAGGGTCCCTGTTCTGCAGTCTTCATGGCGTCCCAACCTCAGAAGACTGAAGCCATCTGTTCTACACATTTTTGGCTTCTTAGGAAGCCGAAGTCAAGGAAATCCAAAAAGTCATTTAAAATAAATGTCAGCCTTCTCTTTAGGGATCAATGTCTACGATGCCAACTTTTTTGCTGGATTTGTTCTTTGATGATTCTTACCAGTGGACTCTAGTGTGTCTTCCAGAAACTTATCCAGCCCACATTGTGGAAGCCCAACAATCTTACAGCCTTACTTCTACCCAGTAGCCTGAGCATTTCATCACCTATTTACCTCCCAGAAGCAAAAACTTAGAGTTAGAGGTAAAGAAGAGAATTTTGTTAAGTAACCATAGTCCAAAAACATTTCCCTTTACAAAATTAACTTCCAAATAATGCTTGAGTTAGATACAAATATATTTAGATTAGCATTGGTGAAATATTTCACCTTGATTTGTTTTTTATACTTCCATATTATACCTAGAATCTCCTGAAAATTGATATTCTCTACCAGGAATATCACTTTAACAGTAGACTTCAACATTTAAAACACAAGTACAAAATACAAAAATAATAACTCAGCTCTGAAATGTTTGCCATATATATTATGAGATTTAAAATAAAATGTTAATTATTGCTAAGAACAATCCAAAGAGAAGAGCTCATATCTCTAATTTAAAGATTAACAAAGTGAGAGTCAAAGAGGTTAAAGGATCTTCACAAAATCACAGAGCTAATAAATGATTAAGCTTAATACAAACAACCTTCAAAATGTATGATCTTTCTTCTACCAACATGCTTCATCGT
Source organism: Enhydra lutris kenyoni (assembly GCF_002288905.1). Taxonomy (NCBI): domain Eukaryota; kingdom Metazoa; phylum Chordata; class Mammalia; order Carnivora; family Mustelidae; genus Enhydra; species Enhydra lutris. The sequence goes on along the minus strand of NW_019154099.1, from coordinate 25,857,464 downwards.
CATTTAACATGAAAGCAGAGTCATTTCCCCAACTTTATTTAATTTAGCAGTTATTGAAATATAATCAATAAGGTATAATCAATAGGCTATACATAAAAGTGAGACAAGATAATCCCATTGAAAGAATTGCATGAAATGATTTAGGAAATTAATTACTTCTACAGTGCTGTTCTTTTACATTACTCTTGAAATCAATACAAATATAGAAAAGTATTACAATTATGTTAAAGCAACATCTTTACTAATTGGTATCCATCATATTTTAAGTACATAATAGTAGAATATAATTAAAGTAGGAAATGCATATAATGGTACTTCATAAGTAATCTGGATATTATGTTATTTATAAGATATTTAGTATACATATTGCGTCTCAGAACGAGGATTTAAATAAAGTTTAGCAGAATCATGGGTAAAGGAGGGACAGAATCTTACTAAAAGCATGGGAAATCTTACAGAACGCTTCCTTTTTGCATTAGATCTGAAGGGAACAGAATTTCATCCGACGAGCTGAGGTACAGAATGTTAAAGTTCAGGAAACATATGGGTAATGATAATACATCAAATGATAAGGGATTTGGAAATGCAATGAAATTAAGCCTGGACTGGTGGAATGAGGCCAGGTTATGGAGAGTCACTGTGCAACAGCAGAGTCCATAAGACAAGTGTATTAGCAAGAAAGCGCCTGAGCATGTTTGTGTTAGCATGATTTTTCAGGGGGGCACTGTGAAGAAGACAAGACTGCAATATGAGAGGCTGCTGGTGCACACTGGCCGTGTTATATTAGGTACTCTGGGGAGTACATGTATAAAACACAGACCCTATTGTTACAGAGTTTACAATCCATTTGGGAATACAAGACATTAACATTCAGAAAATAGACAACAGTGGAAATTTTCATAGTACACCAAATTTGTGAATTCGTTCATTTGCCAAAATGTTTTGAACTTTAAATATGTGTTAGGTGTTAACACATAACCAGGCAGGTGTTAGGTTAAGCCTGTTTATGAAGCCTGGGTATGTCCCTGTCCCTTGTCAAATTATAAACAAATGAGGAAAGAAGTATATTGGCATTTTATGTAATTTGGATTACACATATTTGTTTTTATGTTCATTACTAACATCCTGTGTGTAATTGTATATCTTTGAGAATAGTTACAAGCACCCTGGGAGAAACTGGTTGTCCTGAAAATTACATTGAGTCTCATTTATTTTTTAATCATCCTATCATTCGTTAAAGGAGAGCAGCTAAAGGGTATCATCCGGGAACATTTATTTTTTAGTATTTCTACGTCATTAAGGAAAGTGAGCTTGAAACCTCAAGATGCTGATATTATCATACACAATAAAGTGTATTGTGTGTGTTTCAGTAGACCCTGGCTGTGATACAGTAGAGAGCAATATTTGAGTCGGACAATTGCTCAGATATTAACATCACCAACTGAATTTATGATATCTTTGCCAGTGGTCGGATAGGATATCTTAAATTCTCAGTTTCTGTTGTGAAAAATTTCAACAAATATTCTTATTTGCCAAATGGATGGCTCTTGATTTGTCTGCCATATCGAACAATAAAATCTACCTCTGGCTCTTTCAATACTTCCTCCATGATATGTGTCCCATCTCTCTGGTTTTGTATCAACGGCCGTATTTACACATTGGCATCTTCCTTACATTTATCTAGATAGTGGGAAAGATTTTTTTAATGGCATTATCACTTGTCTCTGCACATAGTCCCTACAATGATCTAAAAACTGGGGTTAGAGTAATCTAATTAGAATACAATTCTAATGATGCCACTCTTCTGTATAAAAGCCCTCCTCAGAGTCTCACATAAAATCAATACTTTTTAAACTGCCTTCTATATCTTGCTTGCCCTCCACCCCACATTTTTTTTCCAACTCTATCTACAACCTTTTTCTTTTAACAACAGTATTAGTTTGGGTTCACTAAGCAACAGATGTCAATAATGCATGGGATTGGCTGTTCAAGAGGTTTATTGGAGAAAATAGCCTTAAAAAATCCAGAGGGTGAAACAGATTTCAGACCATCATGCTTGACCTATCTTCTGTGAAGGAAAAAGGGGAGGAAGGAGTATTGGGATTGGGTAGAGAGAGCCTCAGACTGCAACCCTATTCCAAAAACAGTTTGGCCAGCCCCAGAGGGACTCCAACAGGCAAATCTTTGATACAGAGAGCCCCATGTGTTGCGGGAATGGGCCCCTGTTAGCACCTTCACCATGCACAATCACTGTCTGGGAATGGTTGGAAAGAAGTGTGGCCTCTGTGGATGCACTCAATCGTCAATTATAGGTGGGCACATTTTTATGGTTGGCTTAACACCTGATTAAAGTTGCCATTCAGAGCCTGCTTTTTACTTCTGTGTTATGCTCAAGTGACTCCCTTCTCTTACAATGTCTTGCATCTGTGTTTGTGAAAATTATAGCCAACCTTTAAACCACAGTTCACTTGCCTCATCTTCTGTGATATCTTCTCTAATCACCCAGTTACAACCTACTGCCTCTATAACACTTTTCTGTATCACCTCAATTGTAATTTTTGCCTTAAAAGCCAACAGTGCCTCGCTACAAGGGAAGCTGGCATTTAGAAGGATAGACTTCAAAATCTATTGTGATTGCCTATTTTTGGATGTGTATGACATTCCTACTTTAGATAATGACAAAGTATTACATGAAATCATCCCAATGATTTTCATAAGAGGAAACATATATTCATTGAGCAAAATATTTAGAGAGGGCACTTTTTGTCAAAGGTTTTCAATCAGTATTTCAAACTGCCTACAAGGAAACAAACATAGATGGAGTTCTCAGTAATAGAAAGAAGGTAGACTAGCGGAGTGTATTTAAATCTTTAACTGATTTCATCACAAGCCTTCTCCACATCCCCACTGTGATATTATAGACTAAAATTTGATGAGAAGACTTAGGGTCTTGATACATTGCTACCATATTCTTCATCATACTGAATGCTTACATAAGGCTAACTATTTGCCATATACTTTTCTAAGTGCTTTGCATGTATTATTCCATTCAGTCCTTGAAGCAACCCTGTGGGTTAGGTACCGTCACATACCAATGTGATGTGATGTACCATCACATTGTACAAATCAGGAAACTGAGGTACAAGAGGCTAAGTAACATTTCTAAATCACATGGCCTAGATGTATTTTCATTTCATTTCATTTCTTTCTTTTCTTTTTCTTTTTCTCTCTTTTTCTCCGCCCCCCCACACCCCAAACAGACAGAATGTGTTGATGGAATGGATGAAGAATTGATATTAGGAAAAGGATCCAATCAATACATCTTCATTTGAAAATATTTCCTGAGTCTTTCATTTTTTCTTCTATTAACTGCTACCACATCAGTATAAGACTCTCATCTGTCACATACACTATTGTGGACTCATTCATGCTCATTTCTCCACACCATATCTCACAGGCAATTTTTTGAAACATAAATGCAGTTTCATCATGTCTCTGCTTTAAAAAATTCAATAGTTTCACATTGCTCTTAGGATTAAAAAAAAAAAAAGAATTCTTATTGGCGCATAAGGCCCCACATTGTGTGGTACTTTAACTCTTCAGGCTTACAGTATACCACACTGCCTGTCCCTTAACTCTCCAGTTTTCTTGCTACACAGGCCCTCTTGCAGCTCTTCAGACATACTCCTTTCTACTACTGATGCCTGCATACCAATGTTCCTTCTGCCTAGAATTCCTTAACCCCCAAATGAATCCTAATATTTCACCAGGTTTTAGCTCAGTCATCACTTTTTCACTCTGGAAAAGAAGCATTCCTTTCATCCTATGGACAGGTACTAAAGTAACACTTGTTTGCAGGCTTCATTGATTTACACCCCCCCCCCCTGGTGCACTCTGTAAGGAAATGAACTGGTAGGAGTTATACCATAAATATTGGAAAAATGAATGAATGATGAAAGAATCCAAGAAATGAAAATAGTATAGTAGTAAAAGTGGATGTTGGCCGACTACTAAACTTCCACGACAACCTCAATTCTGTATGACCCCCTCACCCCCGACACACATGCACACCACACAACATGAATGAAAGATGCTAGCAACTTTTAAGGTAGGCAGATTACTGGTTGGAGACTTTCTGCCTAATGGTTCTAGTACTAGTGTCATTTTATATTGTGGCAGTCATTATCCATCTTGGCTGAGGATTCAGTCAAGTTCTCACCCTACAAAACTTTGAAATGTCTCTGTGGTTAGGCATCCTCTCAGCCCAATCATATAAGAATCTCTCTAATTCAGACATTAGTATTCTTTCAAAGGTTCCCAGATGATTTCAGTGGGAAGCCAAGACTGACAATCACAGTCTCAGTTAAGGAAAGAATGGATACAATACATCAGTACAAAGTGTGTTTTCTTGGCAGAGCAAGGAAAAACAAAAATGTATCTTAAGCCTACATGATTTTGTAGGATTGCATGAAAAATATCCCTATGCAACATAGTCCATTTTGTCCTGCCTATGATCAACGTTTAAAAATCATATATTAGGGGCACCTGGGCGGCTCAGTGGGTTAAGCCTCTGCCTTCGGCTCAGGTCATGATCTCAGGGTTCTGGGATGAAGTCCCGCATCGGGCTCTCTGCTCAGCGGGGAGCCTGCTTCCTCCTCTCTCTCTCTCTGCCTGCCTCTCAGCCTACTTGTGATCTCTGTCTGTCAAATAAATAAATAAAATCTTAAAAAAAAAATCATATATTAGCCTGTTAGTATTTTACATCATAATTATATAAGAAAGCATTTGTATATACTTTATATTATATGCATATATAATATTGGGTAAATTCTCACAAAGATTATATATATACACACATACACATATCACACATATACATACATATGTATATGCATTTATATTTAATATCACTGAGAAAACTTTGTAATGTATATAAAATATTTATAATTTTATTTCTCTATTTCTCCATTTCCAGTTATGTATGTTGTTTTCATTTAATTTTTTGCACAGAACAAAAATCCCTAAATGAACTATTATTTAAGGATTCATTGTTTCTGAAGTAAAACTATTTGATAATACTAGAATTAAATCACCTTAATCGTTAGTTATAAGTATTTACGGTGCTACTATATCCTTGATGGTTATTTTTAAAAACAGTTTAGAAAAGAAGATTAAGGGGCGCCTGGCTGGCTCAGTGGGTTGGGCCTCTGCCTTCGGCTCAGGTCATGATCCCAGGGTCCTGGGATCGAGCCCCACATAGAGCTCTCTGCTCAGCAGGGAGCCTGCTTCCCTTCCTCTCTCTCTGCCTACTTGTGATCTCTGTCTGTCAAATGAATAAATAAAATCTAAAAAAAAAAAAAAGAAAGAAAAGATTAAAATAAATAATAATTAGTAATGTTATAGTAATTTATTTGACACAATTATTACACCAAAAGAAATTTAAATGTATTATTATTCACTTAAAATAAATATTCTCTACATAGACAAAAGGAAATCTCATTTTTTATAAGAGAATGCTTTTCCAAGTTATGTAATTAATGGTAAAAATGCAACAATAAAGCAATATTAAGAACTGGCTTTATGTTATCACAATTTTTAATTAAAATGTGGTGTCTTTAATTTGGAAAAGTTTAGAGCTTCGGATAAATTTAACAATATTTTAAATGGATGATATTAATAGGTGTAGAGAAGAGTAATAATTTATTTTTCAGGAGAACAAATTAAGTGTCTGGTTGTATTGATATGGAAGTAGTAAAATAAATATTTTGAGGTAAATTATGTGAGCAGAATTAAATTTTTCTTTTATTTTATTCTTAAAATACTCATTTATTTATTTTTAGAGAGAGAGAGAGTGATTATGAATGGGGGGAGGGGTAGAAGGAGAAGGACAAGGAGACTTCGCACTGAGCACAGACTAATACCAGGCTGTATCCTAGACCCTTGATCATGACCTGAGACAAAAAAAAAAGCATCTAACAAGAGTTAGATGCTTAACTGATTGAGCCACCCAGGTAACCCTATATGGGAGAATTTTAATAAATATTTTATAGCAGAAGTCTTAAGGGGAATAATATATGCAATACCTATAGTTTAAAATATGTAAATAATTACGCATTTTGAAAAAGTACAATTTGGTAATATAAAGCATTAAGAAGACATTTTGAAATCCTTTATCAGAAGTAATCATGCAATTACAAAGCTTGAGACGTTCAAAAAATATTTCAATTAAATTACTATTTTTTTTAGTGCAGGCTTAATAGTTTTACTGAACAAAGCACAGAAAAATATTTTTACACTATTAACCTTGCTTTATTGAATCTGTAAGATATTTTTGGCAAACATAAGGAAGAAATTGAATGTATCACTCCAATTTTGAAATTATTCTGGTCTACTATTCATCACAGCTGCAAAAAATATGCAAATTACATTGTAAGGCATCCAGAGTTCATAAATCTGTGGCATTTATATATGTTACACTGTAGGACTGAAACATGTTTATAAAGTCAAATAATATCAAATAGTTAAAAAAAAAAATCATAGATCAATGAGTTTTGTAGGCTATCTATTTGATTAAGTAGTAATCAGATTATATTACAACTTGTAATACTCCAGAACCTATTTTGAAAGTGAACAATAAACTCCGTCTTTCCAAGTCCAATAGAAATTTATTTGTATTTGGTCAGAAATATGCAAGTGGATGATTACCCCATCCCCCCTATAAATACTCTACACTCTTAGTTTTCAGATACTGAAAGTTTCTGGCTTTCCTTCCACCTGTCTGGTCATTTCTTCTCTCTTTCATCCTCTTTTCTTTTAATTGATATTGAAGCCACTCAGGGATAGATTCTGGTCTCTGTTACTTTCTCTCTTAATACTATTTTCTTAACTGACCTTATCTGATTCTATGCATTTAAATGCCATGTCATTGCTGGTATGTCCAAAAGTTAGACATGTATACTTGAACTGAGTTGAACTTCTGACATGTATATTAAGCAGCCTTTTTAAATGTTCCACTTAGATGTCTAATAGTCCCCTCAAACATGGTATCTTCAAAATATAGTTCTCAAATTTTTCAATCAATTTATCTATCTGTGACTTGTCCTTTTTATTCACTTACTCAGATTCAATCCATTAGCATGTTCTAGCAACAAATATCCAGAGCCATAATAAATCTCAAATATTTCTACTTCTCTGTATTTACTCCTTAACCTACTAGTTAAACCCACCATCTTCTCCTTTTTGGATAACTGCAATTTCCTCCTAATCATCTCTCTAGTGCCACCTAAACTGACTCCAATTCATTTGCTACAACACTACCAAAATAAATTTCATGGTGATCATATACCTCACAGATAAACACTTCAGTGATTTCCCTTTGTCCTTACAATAAAATCCAAATTCGCTAGATTTGTTATAATGATCTGGTCCTTTCTGATGGATATATCTTTAAAAACTTTATTGATGTTTAAAGTTTATCTTGATATAATTAATTATTATTGAGACAAGTGAATGATTATACATATGTCTACAAAAAGCCCATAAGATATTTCCATATCCTTTGGAAATTGCCTCCAAATATTTACAACTTATTCATCCTTTCTGAGCCCTATCTTTTACTTTGAGCTGTCTAGAGAAAGATCAACATCCAAAGTCTATGCCCTTCGATTTTGGCAATCACTAAGTCAGAACCCTATACTTCACATGAATATCTATTTATTGGTGTGTGTACAATAGCATCCCTAAGTTAAATATATGTATGTGAGCAATTTGATATTCTAATACAGTATCCTATATTAAATTATAAAATATGTGTGAAGGACTTGCTTACTGTGAATAATATACTTATTCCATTTTAGTTAAGTATTCATTGACCAGTACGTATGAACTCAGCACAGGAATGGACTTTGTTTCCCTTGTTAACCTCTGTGTTCTTGGCCCTGTGTGGTACTAAGAACAATTCCTGACACATGACAGACATTCAAAAGAATGAGTAAATGGATGAATGAACACAGGGTCATTTATTTTCAGGTTTGTGTTGAAAGACAATTCTCCATGGGTCTCTAACATTTTTGCACAACTTTCAAGCAAGGCACCAACTGCCCAAAAGGATATTAATATGATAGAGAGAGTTCCTCTTTCCTAAGTGAAAGGCAGACATGCTTAAACGTGTGAAGATAATGTCTCCTTCTGTAGTAATAGGCATGTAGGTTTATTGCTCATTGAAAATTATTTCCTTTCTCATAATACAATCCACTGCATGTTCAAGTTCCAATTGACCCTTGTCAAGGCAAAAAATGCATTAGACAAATTTAACAAGCCAGGAAGAATTTATTCAAGGGTATTGCAACATGGAAGAGAGGACAGAATTGAGGCTGAACTCGACCTCACCAAAACAAAACGGGAGTTTTTTTAAGAGCTCTGGTAGGCACAGGGGATCATAGGCAATCTGTGTTTGCTAATTGGCCTTATCCAAAGGTAAGGCAAATTTTCTATCTTCATGACAAGTTTTACAACCTGAAGCAAGGTATCAACTGAAGTTAGGCTCTCAATATCTTTCTTGATGCTTACATTTCAAAGAAATAATCCCCAGGTCCTTGAGAAAAAAGTCCTGGGTTGTAACATGAGTAGGAGGCATTTTAAAAAGATTTCCATCTAGAAAGGACAGAGAAATAATGTGCAATTACACATTTTCTAAAATAAATGCTCTAAGGAAAATGAGGTCAGGGCCCTAGAAGCAAGAAAAATCCTGTCTAAATTTTGGTCAAGCTGAGGGAAATGTTAGGGTCTTTTTGGTCATCCTCTTTGGGTCACCCTATTGGAACCAGGGCTTGAAGAGCAAGCGAAAAAAAAAAAAGTTGATACTATTGCAGGTGGTACAAGTAATGAACTACCTTTCCCTTCTGACCTGGAGTCTCATGTTTTCTACCAATATCCATAAATTTATGGCAGTCTAACTCTTCAGCTGGCAAGTAAGGTAAAATCGCAGACTCTTCAAAGCCCTTGACAATCAGACTTTGAACTTGGGAGGAAATTTTATCAGAATTTCTCTCTATATAATGAAATCATTTCAGCCAATATTAACATGATATTTAAATATTTAGCAAATGTTAGCATTTAAGAAAATTCATCTGTAAAGAAATGGGTATACTGGAAAAGCAATATATATGAGAGTGTGTGTGTGTGTGTGTGTGTGTAATCTGCTTCTATTGATGACTTGATATTAATTTAATTACCTATGTTTAGTGATCTCAGTTTATAATATGAAATGCATCATAACCTTTAGTTAACTTTATCACGAAGTTAGTAAGAAGCCAAAACACGGAAAATCCTACCCTGAATTTCAAATTGATAATATTACATTGCTTTAATGTAACATCGCTTAAAGTAATAAACTACTTTAAGCTGGAGTGTAGAAATGCTCTTCAAAAGTAGAGGCACAATATGTGTCATCTCTGATTTTTAGAATTTGCCTCTTCTTAGAGACATAAATAGGGAAATTCACTTTCTTTTATAAAGCATCTAGATCATATTAATTTTTGGTTCTGAATTTTTGTCACTTTAACAAGTGGTATGATTAATAGTAAATAGTTTCTATCCCATTGCTATTGGGTGATGGCTAGAGCTTACTCTGAATTGCATCACAGTTTTTGCTACTAATCTGATTTTTTAAATCTCACTGAGAAACAATCAGTCCATTCAGTTTCCATTTCTCCTGTTTTAGGTGTAACAGTACTTGAAGGTCCTATTTATGCTGTGGGAGGCCATGATGGCTGGAGTTATCTGAATACAGTGGAGAGATGGGACCCCCAGAGTCAGCAATGGACATTTGTAGCCAGTATGTCCATTGCCCGAAGCACAGTTGGTGTGGCAGCATTGAATGGCAAGTGAGTAGATTTTTCTTCCTTTATCTGAGTAAGTATCCTTTGAGTAAGTATCGTTTTTAAAATAACTTTTAGTAAGCTGACTCAATGAAAAGGTCTTTAAATATTTTAAGATTGCTATTTTTTTCTTTAATTCAGTCATCATGGATAATTGACAAATCAAGACTGCGTATTTTTCTGGTTGCCTCACCAAATAAAAGAGAATTCAAAACTTCCCATTAATTGCCAGTTAAAGCAACATTGAATATATTTCATGAAAATTATTTCCACTGGAGATCTGCATATTTACATACTTTATGGTAAAATTACCTGAGGAGCATTCAAAATGCTACTAAATGTTTGGTGCCTAGTATGTATTTTTTGTGTGATTATACTAGTGTGTCCACTTTCCACCATTTTCATTCCTATCATCCTAAATCAAGAATTTTTCGTTTAAATACTGTTGAAATTTGGAGCCAGATAATCCTTTACTGGAGGTGAGGCTCTGTCCTGTACACAGCAGGATGTTCAGCAGAATTCTGGGCTTCTCTCCACTAGATGCCATCTCTGTCTCTATTCCAGTATGACAAATAGACATTGCCTCATATCCTATAGGGATGACAAAATACACTCCGTCTAACTCCCATGAGAACCTCCTCCCCTAAACAAAGTTAGTAACACATGGGTCCTGAACAACTGCCAGTGTTTCCACTCTGGTTTCCCTACTTCTCTTTCCCTTACCATCCACTTGCTAAAGCAGTCAGAACAATTGTTTTACAAATACAGATCAAAGGTCATTTCTCTTCAAGGTCTTCTCTTTGCAAACCAAATGGAGAGCCTATCTTCACCAAAAGAGATCCATTGGATCTTGCCCCCACCTACTCTACTTTTTTCTTTCCTCTTTGCTTCAGCCTCAAATACGGCAAGTTCTACCTGCTCAGTCCCTTTGAATTTGCAGTTGGCATCGAAACCATCCATTTTGGCAGTTTTATTGAGACCGCTCAGAACCATCAGCACCAGCAGACTGGCCCCTTCTCCCGAGACCTCAGGGTTCCAGTGTAAGGGTCCCTCTTTCATGTCACAGACACCAACTCTTGCTAAACAGTGGCCCAGTAGCAGATGTATGGGCTTCAACAACATAAGTTCCTCCTCCAAACGTCAAAATCTTAATTATTATAATCTATTCTTTTTGTTCCTCCGTACTTGGGGTGGGAGTTATTTCCTTTAGTTGATACATTTATGATGTAGGATTGATAGGAACAGTATCTCAGACAAAGAAAAACTGCCAAATGGGATGATCTCAAGGCCAACTGAGTGGTTTCAATAAGGCTTATTTTTGTAAGTGTTAAAAACCGCCAAGTGGATACAAAAAGAAAGGATGGGGTGATACTCATAGGAACATGAAAAAAACAAAAAGGAGCAAGACCCTTCCCCTAGGGGAGGCCTAGCCCCTAGTCTTTTCATTACTTTCTTGCATGCATTACTGCCAAAAATGGAACCAGGTGGCAAATCAGAAAAATGGTTTGCAGAATTGCAGCCCCAACATCAAAAAGTACAGTATAGAAGAGATAATGTGAAAGAATGTGAGGACAGCTTAATAACTGAAATATACATCATGAAATTCAAAATGTTGGTCACCTGGGTGGTTCAGTTGGTTAAACGTCTGCCTTCAACTCAGGTCATGATCCCAGGATCCTGGGATCCAGCCCCACATCAGGTTCCCTGCTCAGTGGGGGGCCTGCTTCTCCCTCTCCCTCTGCCTGCCACTCCCCCTGCTTGTATTCTCTTTCTCTCTCAATCTGTCAAATAAATAAAATCTTTTAAAAAATTTCAAAATGTATGCTTTTTGAAATGTGTGCTTTAAAAAAAAAACAAAGAAAATCAAGAAAATGCTTACCAGGGTACAATCTGATGTCTACTTTTCTATAACTTAATACTTGGAGATTCATTTTAATAAACTCAACTAGGTCTTTCTTTTACTTAGGAAAGTTTTTATGCATTGAGAAGTTTTAAAAAATTGTTCCCTTTCCCATTAGTATGCGTTCATGTTGGTGATTCTGTGTGTGTTCCATACCCATAAATTCCTTTTCTCCCTAGTAATTTTATTTCTTTTCCACTTAACCTGAGATTTTTTTTTTCTACACCGCAAATTCAATCATTGCCATTTTATTTATGGACTTTATTATCTCCAACGCAGACTTAAATTTTTTGTATTTTAAATTTCCTTATCTGATAACCCTATCTGACACCTTTCTTTCCTATCTATTTCATATCCATCTTACTTCAATTGAGTGTGCTGTCTTATCATCTTATCTTTAAAAGCTCTTGTATCATGAAGTGTACATTTTCTTAAATTGTTTTTGGAACACAATTTACTTATTTTTCCTAGAAATCACAAGTCATAAAATACACATTTTTTAAAAGTATCAATTGCTTAAATAGTAAGATGTTCTTATGTTATGAAAAGACTTCTTACCTGTGCTCTGTTGTTCTTTGTTTTGTTTTCTATGTACTCCTTGTGATTTGTCCTGTGACAGGCCATTAAGTCTTAATTTCTCTCATGGTCAGTATGTTTAATTGTTCTCAAAATCCTACTCTCAAATATTTTGTTTGAAGTTTAATTAACATCCATAGCCACTAACGTTTCATATTAGATGAGAAAGGAAAGATGGAGCAGAATCATGGAAAGGCAAAGCAAATTGCTACCTGTCAATTCAGTTTCTTTCTTTTTTTTCTTTTTTTTGGTAAGCTACATTTCTGTAGCATAGTTATGTGTATCAAACGTTCTAACTCTCTACTAGTATTGTCTTCAGTATCAAATAATATCTATCTATACACATTCCTGCTGGATTCTTTTTGGGTACAGTTAAGAAAAATCCAGAGTCCTACTATCACTGATGCTTTAGAAAACCATTGTGTAGGAGAGTGAAAAGAGTTAAAATTATATGCATCTCTTCAATGCACAGTGGTAGAGTGCTATGTAAAAAGTGGTTAGAGGTGCTCCTTCAATAGCTTCCAAGTTATATGGAAATTTGTCAGAAGAGGAAATTGAAGCTTAGCTCCTCCTTCCATCTCATCTCATTTGAAAATTATCTAAAGGAAAATTCTTACAATTGTTTCTATGTGAATTAGATACATCCCATTCCCCACTCCTCTCAACAGATTCTTAAAAATTCTGTTACCAAAAAAAAATATATATATATATATATATATATATAAATATATATATCATATATATAAATATATATATGATATATATATTTATATATATATATATATATAAAATTCTGTTACACCTTTTAATAGCAATCATAGGAGATGTTTTTTCATTTGTGTTAATATGGTCATTTTACTCAATAGAGAATATGTATTATTAATAACATTTTCTCCTATATTTACCTTTTCTTTTATTTTTTTTTTAAGATTTTATTTATTTATTTGACAGAGAGAGATCATAAGTAGACAGAGAGGCAGGCAGAGACAGAGAGAGAGAGGGAAGCAGGCTCCCTGTCAAGCAGAGAGCCTGATGTGGGGCTCGATCCCAGGACCCTGAGATCATGACCTGAGCTGAAGGCAGCAGCTTAACCCACTGAGCCACCCAGGCGTCCCTTACCTTTTCTTTTAAAAGAACTATTTTTCTTTAAGCATTACAATATTTTTACTTAAAAAGCACTTATTTTGGAGATAGTAAAATTTCACATTACTCAACATTAAGTATATTTTTTTAAAAACTTTCTTGCAAGCAAATCTATTCACGAATAGTAAAACTTACCATAATAAAATGAATATTTCTCTTGGATGCTAATGTCCATAATTCCTGGGCAAGAAAGCATAGGTCTTTTTTGCCTTTTTGCTTTTCCTGTTATTTATTTATAAGAAATAGTCCATTTGTTTATTAGTGACTTTCCCTTACCACTTATATTTGATGCTAATGGATTCATTCCTTGCATTCTTTAGAAAATGTATATCTCATTGATAGAGCAAATCTGTTCAACAGAGATGACAAATATCTACTCCTTCATTATCTTATTCATTTGCTGCATTATTCTGTTATGTATTCTGTAACATACATGCACCTCTCTCTATTAAAGTTTTAATACATTGCTTATCTTATTCTAGATCCCTAATAATTACCTTACATTATAGCTTTGTGAACTTTCCCTAATACTTTACTTTGAAATATCTTAATATATGTGTATTTTGTTACAAATCTTCTCCAAACTCAATCAGAAAAGGGTGGGATAAAAATCTAGCAAATCAAATATTTAATGGACAGTTTTATACACATTTTCACATGTTATTATAACTAAATTATCTTTCCACTTTCTTCTAATGCACCCTTCAAGTTGGCTTTTAAATTGGCTATCCACGGAATTCATTATTTGGATTGTTTTTCTTGTCCTTGTATTTTTTGGTCAGCTAGGTTATGTAATATCTTAAGAAATCCTCTTTTACTCTAATACCATTCTTCATAACAAATATCACAGTGGGATAGCATTTAATCTTAGTTTTTATTCTTGAAATTGTCACATTTTAAATGAGTACATTTTTTTCCAAATTTAAGCCTATTCTACAAAAACGTTTTAAATGATTTAAGTTTCAAACAGTCTTTTTCCTTTAAAATCAAAATAGTATAGCTCTCTTTTGAGTATCTTTTTTTTCTCCTGGGTGTGATTTAATGACCTCAAAATTCTGTGGTTTGATGACTCTCTGTTAATGTCTAGTTGCTTTTCCTGTTTTACTCAGAGAGAAACATAATTACTAGAAAGTGGCCTTTCACGCTCAGACCCGTAGCAGAAAATTGTTTCAACATCACCTTCTGACAGTTGTTTATCTTTTTCTCATCTCTACTGACATGATTTTTTCCTCTTGTTTGCTTTCACATCTCACTAATGTGTCATGGTAACCTGACTGTTGCCTCTCTAAAGATTGTTTTGAACAATTCTCCCAATTAAGACAAATAAAAGCCAGTGAACAGCCCTCTTAAGTTTAGATTCTTTATGACACCATTTGTTATAGAAAAATAAGAAATTGGTTCCTGAGTCACCTGAGTGGCTTGGTGGGTTGAGTCTGCCTTTGGCTCGGGTCATGATCCCAAGGTCTTGGGATGGAAGCCCTGCCTCAAGCTCTCTGCTCAGTGGGGAGCCTGCTTTTCCCTTTCCCTCTGCCTCTTCCCTCCCTCATGCTCTCTCTCTCTCTCTCAAATAAATAAGTAAAATCTTTTAAAAAAAAGAAAATAAATTGGTTCTTGGCTTAAAATTAATGAGTGTATTCTGATAAATTCAAGGGCAAAAATTGTATCAATTTCATGAAACATTTTGGTTTAGTCTCCCAATAAGACAGAGTAAGCTAAGTGGTAGATACGTCATATGCCAGCACAGCCAACAGACTTACTTGATAAATGGAAAAAAAACAACAAAACAATGGGTAGACATTGTGCTGTGGTGATTGGCCATACAAAACCTTAGAATCCCCAGCTATCTGTACCAGTGATTCTTTTTGCTTTTTCTTTGCTTTCTGCTTGATTCTTTCAAACTTTGTAGCTAATAGGTCATTCTGTTTGCTTCTCTTTATTTCCTGAGTTAGTTCAAAAAGCAGATACTGATACTGCCTAAGCACATCCATAAATTGGTTTGAATTTTAATAAATGTATGTGACAGACCCTTGAGAACCTACAAAACAGACAAAAACAGCGGGGTTTGCTTCATGATTCACTATGGCTAAACTGAGTCCGCTTATGCATTCAAAACCTCATGTTAATAATACTCATGGGGCAGTAGCAATTTCTGTGCAGCCTGAAGCTTATACAGCTTGAAGAATCATAAGAGGAATCAATGTCTGTTGTTTTCTCCAGTATGTCCCAATATCTGGCACAGTAATTTAAGCCTTAGGGCCTGTCATTTGCAAGATGCCTTCCAAGAAAGAGCCTATTTTTTTTAATTCAAACTTTGATATTCTTTTTCTTAAAGATGGAAACCCAAATTGTATAACTTTTTTTATGAAAAGCAATTTGTATTAAAATTGTATTATCTTAGAGTCACGCATAAGGGGAAAAAAAAAAAAAACGTGTGTTTGCTGAGTCCCACTTGGGACTAGTAATACACTCTGGAAGTTCATCATTTCTCTCCTGGGGTAGGGAATATATGTGTGTGTGTGTGTGTGTGTGCGTGTGTGTGTGTGTGTGTATGTATATATGTATATATATGTGTATATGTATATATGTGTGTATATGTATATATATGTATATATGTGTATGTGTGTATATATACGTATATGTGTGTGTGTATATACATATACGTGTATATACATATACGTGTATATGTATATATGTGTGTATATGTATATATATGTATATATGTGTATGTGTGTATATATACGTATATGTGTGTGTATATATACATATACGTGTATGTATATATGTATACATATATACATATATACATACACACACACACACACACACACACACACACACACACATATAAGACTTGATTGATTTAACAGATTTCCAGAAAGTGGGGGAGCACTGTATTGACAAGGAACAATCTGTGTCAAGTTTCCAAGGGTGAAAAGCAAAGGAGGAAAAGTTAAGTTTGACTGTAACATGAGAGACAGTGGCCCCAAGGACTGGATAGAAAGGCCCCAGGATATACAACAGTTTATCTAAGGTAAAGCTGTTATTAAAAAGTCAGAAAGGACAGTGATGTGGTTGCATTTTAATTTTATAAAGATCACTCAGGCCGAAGAATAATTGATAATTTTTTGAGGAAACTATAAAGTTATTGGAGTCTCCTCACACTAGTAGACTGGATATAATGCATCCCAAGAGTTCAAAGGGGCTATTTGATAAACCATGCCTCAGAACTAGAATGCAGAGCAACAGCAGATAATTCATTTGGGCTCCCTATTGAGCATGGCCGCTGCCAGATTCTCCTCAGTCTGGAATTCAGTATCTTTTAGGGGTGAGACTTTCTCCAGTCTCTGCTCTTCCCAGCTGCCTTAGAGTCGTCCTATGTCCCAGTCATACTGAATCACTCAGATCACTGGAACAGGGCAACATGGTCCAAACAATTGTTTCCTTTCACAGACTCTCTACTTCCATTTCTTTTTCATTGTTATTTTCCCAATAACTTGTGGCTATGCATTGTTCACTGTCCACTTAAATTTTCTCCTCAGATTTGTACCTGATCTGTGGATACCTCTGAAATCTTTCCAAAGTGACACAACTTCAGCCTAACACAACTCAGGTTCTCTTTGTGCATTAAATGCCATCTGGCAAGGGCAATACTAAAAGGATTCAGTTTATTACACTTGAGAACAATAATGTCAGGAAGTATTAAAAATACATTAAGATTTTCCTTTACCTAAATAAAATGTAAATGACACCGTTTATATATTATTTTCCATTATCTGAAGCCTAGTTTAATCTGTACCATTCCATCAACTTTTTTTTTAACTTCACCCATTTAAAATTAATCTTTCCTTCTTTTGTGACCCCAAGACACATGATTAATACTTTTCTCTGCCTTTTTTTTTTTAAGATTTTATTTATTCATTTGACAGAGAGAGAGAGAGAGATTACAAGTAGGCAGAGAGGCAGGCAGAGAGAGGAGGAAGCAGGCTCACTGCTGAGCAGAGAGCCCGATGCGGGCCTCGATCCCAGGACCCTGAGATCATGACCTGAGCCGAAGGCAGAGGCTTAACCCACTGAGCCACCCAGGTGCCGTTTTCTCTGCCTTTTGTCAAAATTTTAATTCAGGGGGCACCTGGGTGGCTCAGTTGTTTAAAGCCTCTGCCTTTGGCTCAGGTCATGGTCCTGGGGTCCTGGGATCGAGCCCCGCATCAGGCTCTCTGCTCAGCAGGGAGCCTGCTTCTCCCTCTCTCTCTCTGCCTGCCTCTCTGCCTACTTGTGATCTCTGTCTGTCAAATAAATAAAATCTTTAAAAAAATTTTTATTTCAGGGGAACATAGATGCTTTTTCTTTGATAGATTCCACAGATGAATCACCTTTTCTCAAGAATTGGAAACCAATACTTGATTCATTTAAAAAAAAATACACACACACACAAACTAAATATGTACAAACATGTACTGGCCACCGTGATATATTAAAGAAAATAAAGCAAACCTGCCCTCACAGAGCTTACATTATATTAGAGGAAAACTGGAAACATCAAAGGAAGGAAATGCAGACTTGTAATAGGTGTAGGGTGGGAGCTGGCTAGGAAACATGAGGATGGAGGGATGAAGGAGGGAGAGACCATTCCTGCCAGGTGTTAGGTTGGTATTAGGTTAGTGAATTCGACCAAGTTTTGGAGTGTGGTTAAATGACCTAACTCAATATGCATGTTTACAAGTAGAGGTTTCTTTAGAAAGAACAAGCACGTTCTAATAAATAAAGGTAAGTATTTGCTATCAGATTTCCCCACGCAACCTTGCTCACCAGCCATTTTACAATGTCAGCAACTCTCAGACTGCACTTGCCACATTTCAGTCTACGGCCATACCACCCTGAACGCGCCCGATCTCGTCTGATCTCGGAAGCTAAGCAGGGTCGGGCCTGGTTAGTACTTGGATGGGAGACTGGTTATTTAAAGATGGTAAACTTAGGACCAAATCTGTCCTAATATAAAAAGGAGAGCTGTAGAAGGTTTGTGAGAAGGGACTCTTTGGAAAGGAATTTTATATGCGGTACAGACTGACTAAGATTATGTAAATCAGTTTATTAGGGAAGAGAAGGAAGTGTAAGAGAGCAAGATGGGGCAGAAGTTGAGCAGTGACACAGTATCAACAGAAGCCTTAACTAGTTCTCTAAGGAGCTCCAAAAGTTGGATTACCCTTCAGAACACTCCTAAATTCAGGCAAAAGGGCTGGGATTTTATAACGGTCCTAGGATGTGACCACCTGCGCAGAGGGCATGCCCTTGGCAAGGCAGCTATCTTCAGTCCAGGCGATCCCTGATGGGCTCTGAGAGCTGAGGACTGTTGGCAGCATTCTTACAACCGAGAGTCCTTCATTCCTGACAGAGATTCTGGTCAGCACATCAGAGCATCTATGGAAGAACTCAAATCCATGCAGTGCCCTGGATGTCCTTGTCTCAATAAGTATATATCAACATGGGAGATGACAGGAAGGAATAAAGAAGGGACAGCATACATTTTTTAAAAAAATTCCTCTTGATGGAATAAAGGAGTTTTAATATCATAAATACACTAGTATAAAACTGGAATTTGGTTTTCCTATTAAATTGAGTTTCCTTAGATTATTGGTCTAAACTATAAACAAAGGTTTTTCTTTAATCTGCCTAGAAAAAATATGTTTCTATATTTGTCTTTATTAAGCCATTGGTTACTTAAAGTTGAATCTTTTCAATATTAAAAGAGCTAAGTTTTTTGTTTTTTGTTTTTAACAACTATGTAACCCTCTGCATTTGTCTTTAGAATCTCTTACTGCCACCTGGGCTAAATAGATCATCATTAAGTTCTGTGATGATCTGTAATCTTATTTAAGCACGTGCTTTAAAACCTCATGATATTTCACAAACTTCCCCAAATTCAACTTCTAAATGAAGTATTTTGTAC
This sequence comes from Enhydra lutris kenyoni, assembly GCF_002288905.1. Classification (NCBI taxonomy): domain Eukaryota; kingdom Metazoa; phylum Chordata; class Mammalia; order Carnivora; family Mustelidae; genus Enhydra; species Enhydra lutris. Next base: position 25,838,023 of record NW_019154099.1, on the reverse strand, counting down.
TAAGCTTATTTTTTTGGGACATAAAATTACATGGGAACCACTGTCAAATAAGTGATGATAATCCTTCTTAAGTTTTATTTTATGGTTGAATGCTATAACTCTTCTAGAAATTATACAGAATCCTTAAGGTTTTAAAAGATTCTGGTATAACTATTATCACTTGCAATTTTAATTATTAAAGTGTTGTATGTTACAGAATTCCATTGTAATGACAAATACAGGTCTCTGTTACCTTTAAGATCACAAAACTGAAGTAAGAATTTCTGGAACTAATGGAAAATCTGTATTCAAAGAGACTCTTGTTTAGAACATTGCTGGTTCTCTACTGTTTGCTCTTCCAGATTTAAGGCTATCTATGACTTACAGAAATTTGGAAAATATTTCTTTGTAAATAAATATGAAACATTTATCTTTTTCATCCTATGATCCTTCCAAAATTAAAAAAAATTCTCAGTGTGTATTCTTATATTTTCATGACAATGTATTTATTTGCATAAGTTCAGTAAGTCTGATCTCCTTATGACAAGACACAATTGGAAATACTGGTTATTTTACCAAGGTTTTGAGTCATCAGTCATATTTTAGGGAGATGTTCATAGACTCAGATATGACCAGATAGTTTTAAGGAGCTAAGGCTGACTTTATGGAACCAATGAAGCCCCTTAGAAAAAATTGTCCTGGTACTTTGTTTATAGGACTCTGAGCAGCCTTACCAGGAGAGTAAAGAAGGTTACCTCCTGGCATATACAAGAACCTCAGGATATTTTGGGAATTTATAGAAGAGAGGAATTCCCCAAATATATAGGTATTATGGGTAAAGCCTGATGGTAAGTATTTGGCTTGGCTTCTTAGCCTTGAGAGACTGTTATAAGTTCATTAGGAAATTCCTTACAAGCATTTCCAGTAAAGCAGACAAAAGAAAAGAAAACAAAACAAACAAATGAAAAAAAAACCTATATGGCCAATCACTATTCTTATTGTGCTTATGTAAATAATGAAGCCAAGTTTGTTAAAATTGGGCTTATTTTACAAACAAATTAGTTTTAATTTGGCTATCTTTGGAAATGAGGATGATTTTAGAGAGAAATTATGTTTCATGCCTTTATGGATATGAGATTCTAGCTCTTGATTAGCTTAGAGTGTTTGTTGTTTGCCTAAAAAATGACTGGATCCTGAATTCTTCTGGTTTTCTCAAATATCTGACAAGACTCTCCAAACCAATGTTTCCAATTTTTTTCCCCATTCTCTTGACTTGAAATCACCAAGAACTAAAACTGCTCTATTTTTCCTGAAGCCGTGGAAACTGAACCTAACAACTTGAGGTAAACTTTAGAGAAAAATTTCCACATGGCCCATGTTAGATGATCTTCATGCCTATTGCTGTCTAGCCACTCAGAAAGATCACCAGAGACCCACAGATAACTGAGTAAGTTTATTCCAGCCATCCTAATTAGATGGATCTACCATTGGAAAATCCAGACACTGAAATGTTTATGGATGGAACAGCTTTACGGTGAAGACAATGAAGATCTGAATGCAATGGTGACCCATCAGCTGTTGTCCATTGTTGAGGACACCAGAAATTATACCGTTCAATTTCCCAAAAGAACATTTAGGCAGATCAAGCTGCCAAACTGGCAGTCAATACAAAAAGCCCAAAGCTCTCTGTAATGATTTTAGTACCAGACATAGATGTAACAAAATAACAACCTCAGTTTTCCTTGGTGGACCTCAGAAGAGCTAAGAAATGGGGTTTGGACACCATTTTGGCATTAAAACCAGCTGGAAATACATTGATTCCTTATCCCAAAACATCTTTTTTTTTTTTTTTTTTTGTAGATTTTTATTTATGTATTTGACAGAGAAAGATCACAAGTAGGCAGAGAGGCAGGCAAAGAGAGGAAGGGAAGCAGGCTCCCTGCCGAGCAGAGAGCCTGACGTGGGGCTCGATCCCAGGACCCCAGGACCATGACCTGAGCCGAAGTCAGAGGCTTAACCCACTGAGCCACCCAGGCGCCCCTCTCCCAGAACATCTTACAGAAGAAATGATTAACCATATTCACCAAAAGCATCCATTATGAGTATGATGCTATTCTTCAATGGATCTGGAATTATATTGCAGATCCCAGTCTACAGAGAACTGTTCAAAAAATGTGACCCTGCAGTAAAAATAATCCTAAGACTGGGCTCTCACCAGCTCTAAAATGTATAAAACTTATGTGGGGGTCTGTTATCAAAGGAGCGAGACTGAGACAAAGTGAAAGTTATGCAAAGCTTTATTCTATGCCAAGCATTAGAAGTCAGACTGACCAGCCAGGGCTGCTTCCGAAGAGAGCAACCCTGTCCTGATCTCACAGGCTGGTTTTATAGGGCATAACCACAGACCCAAGGTATGTGGCTTCTATTGTTAAGGTGTTTACTCCCGGAATCGATACCCGGAACCAATACCAGGAACTACTCGGCCGTTTATTCCCAGAATGAAGTCCGTGGATGTAAACAACAATATGGCTACCTAGGCAATATGGAGTCGCTCTGGCTAAGCAGGCCCTAATAGTTAAACAGGTTTTAACATTAAATTGGCTCTAATGCTTAGAGGCACTGAGCCTGGAGAAGGGTGGCAGGTAGCTTGATGCCATAAACAACAGGTGATTTTTAGTATTTGCTAATATTTGTAGATCCCTCTGCAAGCTGGTTTGAAGCCTTACCAAGACCTTCAGAAAAGGCCTCCAAAACTGTCAAAACAGTCTTAAGCAAAATCATTCCTAGATTTGGATTGCTGTTAATAATTCAGAGCAACAATGGAGCAGCATTTGTGGCAAGAGTCACACAGGCAGGGTCCCATGCCTTGGGCATTCAATGGAAATTACACATTTTCTGGAGAATCTACCCAACTGGGGAAAAAAAACATGGCAAAGATATGCCAAGAAAGCAACTGAACTTAGGAAAAACTTCTTGGGTAAGAGTGGCCCCTAGAAGCAGGCTTGAATTAAGTTTCTATGAAATGTTATATGGAAGGCTCTTTCTACACTCGTTCATGACTTAGAAGTCCCTATTAGGGAACTGGATACTATCAGTTACATTCAGTATAGCAGGATGATGTACCTTAGAGATGTGCCCTTACACCTCCTGAATCTTGGAGACTTGGGGTTATTAAAGATCTGGAAGAGCAAGCACCCAGAGTACCAGCTCCAACCTTGTTGGACAGGACCTTATGAGGTGCTACTAACTGTACTTTCTTCAGTGAAACTACAGAGAATTAAGCCATGGATTCATCACACTCAAAGGACAAGAATCCATAGGTTTGCTATACTCAATCAGCAAAAAAAAAAAAACATTGAAAAGAATGCTGCTTGTTCCAGCAAGCCTCTGATGGACCTGAAACTACAATTTAGGAGAGGTGGTCTGAAGAAATCAATAAGTACCACAAGCTCCTTGGTTATAGCAAACTTCCCCTGAGGCCCTAGATAAAATACAGTGATAACCAAAGTACAAAAACTTTGGTAATATAGAATGTTGGGTTTCAACCTGGAATTAAATGTCCCATTCTTCTAACCCCAATCTTCCCTCCATTTCAGCAGAAAGGGTCCATCATCCCAATTCCCTCAAGAATGAGGAATGACCAAAAGACAGTGGAGATTAGAACTAGTAAACAAAGAGTTAATGGGACAAATCTCAGGTGCTATTTTTAACCAGATCTTTTTCATCTGCCTTTAAATTTCCCTTACTCTACGTCCTAGAAGGGCAGACTTGAGGCTTGCCCTCCTGTCTCCTCATTGGTTGCCTCTAGAATAAACCTTTCCCTTGATGCATACTCCATGTTTCAGCGATGGTCTTTGCCATGGCATCAGGCAGAGGGACTTGAGTTTGATTACAGTCATCCCAAAGTATGCACTATTGATAAGGTATGACAAATATTAAATAACTTTACCTAGGATACAGATTATAAACAATGTTAATTTTCTGGGAAAAAGAAAAAGTGGGACCAGAAAAAAACTTTCTAGTAGAGATACACCTGAATTGATCGAGAGATGAATGAGAGGTATCTAGCCTATGCAGGAAAAAGGTATCTAGGTAGAATGCACAGTGGCAAAATAGGGCTAGAAAAGACCTAGTTCTGTGTCAGAAACTTCTAATTGTCTCCTGATACTTATTCACTCCTTTTTCTATGAAATATAAATACTCACTGGTTAACTAAGCATATGGCCACCTAAAATAAAAATAACATTTTGTAGCACCTTATCAAATACTTGTTGCCATTAACTAAGTTTGGTCAGTGGTATAACAAAAGTGAGATATGCAACTTTTTAAAAGATGATTTACTTAATTTTATATACTTCTGAGTGTAGTTTATATACATTGCTACATTAGTTTTCAGCATAAAAGGTAATTATTTAATTTCTCTATGTCATTTAATGCTCACCACAAGTACAGCTATTGTCATCTTACAATGCAATTACAGTATCATTGACTAGATATCCTATGCTGTACCTTTATTCTCATGACTTATTCCATAATTGGAAGCCTGCGTCTCCCCTTCCCCTTCACAAATTTTGCCTCCACCCCCTTTCCTTCTGGCAACCCTTAGTTTGTTCTCTGTATTTATAGGTTTGATTTCTGCTTTTTGTTTATTAATTTGTGGAATCTTAAAAAAAAAAAAGAAAGAAAAATATTCTTAAAGGGAGAGGGTGCACTCCTTCCACTTTTCCTTTGTCCTGTTGTCTGAACTGTAGTGGTGACAGGTAGGGCTACCTTCAGCCTTCAGGACAAGAGTGTTTGAGGAGAATTCTAGAATGGAATTTTAGCATTTATGTACATTTTCCAAGTAAGAAGTGCTGCCAACATTTTCCACACTGCCTGCAAGGATATTTGTAAACCAAACAGCTAGGAAGATAGAGACTGTGTCTTTCTTTGGGGCAGAGAACAGATTTGTCCCTTGACCAGAATAATAAAGATAACATCTCCCTTCAGAGCAAAACTTGGGCAGCTTTGTTGACAGGTTTCTTTAAAGAATTAGCATTTTTTCAACTCAGTGTTCCTCAGATGTGAGAAAGGCCAAGGCCCACTGCACGTGCAATATTTACGTGAGCCTTTATTGTCCTATTGAGCTTTGAGGTAGAGGGTGGACAATAAGAACCAATGTGAACTTGAAGATCATGGTGCTTAGTTTGCTGTGAATAATAGCAATTGTTCTCTGACCTAGGGGTCTCCTGTCTTTCTCCAGCATCTACAAAACTATGATGGACTAATTTCTTAGATTTCAAGTAGTAAAAAATATTCAGATTTCTCACAATTCTTTTTTTTTTAAGATTTTATTTATTTATTTGATAGGCAGAGATTACAAGCAGGCAGAGAGGCAGGCAGAGAAAGAGAGAGGAGGAAGCAGGCTCCCCACTGAGCAGAGAGCCCGATGCAGTGCTTGATCCCAGGACCCTGGGACCATGACCCGAGCTGAAGGCAGAGGCTTTAACCCACTGAGCCACCCAGGTGCCACTATTTCTCACAATTCTTGACAAAGGGTCATATTTCTCAGATGATATGTTTTAAAGTGAAAACAGCCTGGGTCTCATGCTAGCCCTTTTAAATACATTTGAACCCATATCCTAACTAGTACAGGATTTGTTTCCTGAAATTGCTATATTTTATTTTCTAGAATATGAAATGCGTGACACTCATTTAGATGGGCACATGGCAAGTAGGTCTCAAAACACCAAGACCAGGTCACTAAACTTGAGGTAAAATTCATCTGAGTGTTGAATAAACACACAAGTCAGGGAAAGTAGTGGGGAAGACTGATTCTTGCTCTTCTCAGCAAAATTCAGAGGAGTTCAGTTAAATCAGGGATCTTCCCGATCTCACATTATCCACAGCAAACTGAACTATGTACCTGATGATTCCTAAGAATGTTATTTCTCTGTCCTTTTCTCATCACCTCAGAATGAAATTGCAGGTCTGCAGCATGGCATCAATGCCTGTGTTCTCAGCCTAGTCTTTTCATCTACCGCTGCATCTCTCCTTTCCCCTCTTCCATAACCCCCCTTCCATCAGTATGACATACCTGCCACTCTTTATTTATCACCTGCTATGACCTTTCTTGCCTCTTGTCTTTATACATAATGTCTTCCCTGTATGTGATGCTTTCCCCCACTTCTTCATCTTACAAATTTCCACTCATCTTTCAACTTTAAAATGTCACGTTTCTTTTCTTGCTGTGAAATTGTCAGCTGCCACTTCCTATCTTGTCAGTGCATTCACATCTACCATCAGACTCTTCTCTGCTCCTCAGGTTCTCAACATCTCATTTTTCATTGTAGTGAAGCAAAGCAGGGAATCAACCTAAGTTATGATTAAACAGCTTATGAAGGGAGATCTGAGAAAATAATTGTACATGAAGTTATATGCATACATTCTAGCATTTATTCTAACTGCTTGAGAGTATATTGTTTCTATCCTTTGGTTATTTTTAGAACTTTAACTATAATTATAGTAACAGTTATTATTCATTTTTTCATTTTAATTCTTAGTCACTTAGCAAATTTATGTTTCAGAATAAGTGGATTAGAGCTAATGTTAGCTGATTCCATATTATTTGTAGAGTACACAATTTTCAGAATCTTTCAAGTATTAAGATACATCTATTAGTTTTAACAGTGGATTCATAGAGCAGTCCAAGAGGACACTACTATATTTTACAAAAATTACATTTTTATCATTTGTTTTTTGAAGCTCATTTTTGAGGAAAAATTCAATGCATTTACTTTTGTCAAGTAATTCTGCCTTAATATTAATCACTATATTAATTGCTGTAGTTGCAACTGCATTGTTCCTCTGTAGCCTATATAATACTATATAGTCTATATAGAAAGACATTAAAAGGGACATGTACCAAATGAAAGAACCCACTGATAACATAGCCTAGGCTTTCATAAGTAATTTATAAAATAAGAGCTACCATACATCAAACACGTATGTTACAAAAGGGATTGTCAAATATTATGTCATTTTTATCAAGGCATTATATAAATTTCTTTTTTGTATAATCCCTGTGTTACTGGATTTTATTAATGGAGAGTTCACACAGAAGAAAGAGACTTACTGAATAGTGGTTTGTAATAGACATAATTATATTAAAGAAGTCATTGATGTTGTAACTTGTGAACTTTACAGGAATATTTAACTTCCAAATAAAAGGCTATACTAATAGGCTCAATATTTGATTTCTAAAATGTAAGCAATATGCTTAATTATCATTAGTTTCTATGTACATTTAGCTATATATTGGTATATTAGCATTTTAAACGATTTGGGGGAAAGAAAATATGGGATATATTATTGCACAGAAATACTCCATTAGCAATGCTGGGTTCAGATAAATCAACACTGTAGTTTATAAATGTAATGTGTATACATAAAATACATAAAATACATAAAAGAGCAGCTTGACGTCAACAATTCCCTTAAAACGATAGAAGAATAAAGGAAACTTTTCTTATATATATATTATGTACCAGGAACTGTGCAAGATGCCTTGTGTGAAGATACTTACTCAATAAGTAAGATTACTGCAAAAAAAAAAAAAAACATTTAAATTTTAATAATACTTCATGATTATAGCATACTTCTTTTGAGTTAGATCTTCACAGAAATAAATGAAGCTCAGATTTCATGAAGTGTTTAGGATGACAAAAACTTCTCCGTTTCATTTCTGGGTGCTTCTGTAAGTTAAACTGTCCAATACATGTTCTTTAAAATGTTCCTCTTGATTAATTTCAACTTACTGAAGATTGAGTTCTGGTAGATAACTGTGAGTAACCAAGCAAAGAGGCATTACAACCATAAAGCACACACTTGGGCGGTCAGAAACATTTTATCACGGCAGGCTTTCAGAGAAACATAAACAGCTTTTAAAAAAAAGTCTCTAGGATTTGAAATCAGTTTAAACATCATATTTTAGTTACTAAATTATATTAGAGCATGCATTTGCAAATCTAAGACCTGCGTGGTCTTAATCTCACACCCTTGACTTTATATACTAAATAATAATATCTTCCTATGCATTTACTTCAACTTAATACTATACATTTCAGTTTCTATTTACCAATATATTAATCGTAATGTCCACTGATAAAGCAAAAATTCCACATCTAATCTTATTAACACACATGTGAGACTCATATGGTGATAGAAAATTTATTTTTAAAAGACTTCTTTTCTACATTTTTGTCATTCAAACTATAGTATTAAATCCTATTTTTCTGATTGTGTTTTTAGGTTATATTCAGTTGGAGGTCGTGATGGAAGTTCCTGTTTGAGTTCAATGGAATATTATGACCCTCATACAAATAAGTGGAACATGTGCGCTCCAATGTGTAAGCGGAGAGGGGGTGTTGGAGTGGCCACCTGCGATGGGTTTCTCTATGCGGTAGGAGGTCATGATGCTCCTGCTTCAAATCATTGTTCCCGGTTACTAGATTATGTAGAAAGGTAAGATCCAAGGTCCCAGTTATACTGAGAGAAATAATGTAAATTATACTGATGCCTAATTCAAGTGATTATAAAAACTGCATAATTTAAGAAGGGTAAATTCTGCTTTTTAAATCTCTTCTGTGTCTTTATCCCACTCCCCCGCCCTCATACACACATGCACAACACTTTCATTCTTCTTTTTTTTTTAATCTAAATTCCAGCATAATTAACATCCAATGTCATATTAGTTGCAGGTATATGATACAGTGATTCAACAATTCTGTATATTACGCAGTGCTGATCAAGATAAGTGTACTCTTAGGACACTTGTGGCTCAATCTTTTAAGCATCTGCCTTTGTCTCAGGTCATGATCCTAGGGTCCTGGGATCGAGCCCCACATCGGGCTCCCTGCTCAGCAGGGATCCTGCTTCTCCCTCTCCCTCTGCTGTTCCCCCTGCTTGTGCTATCTAGCTCACTCTCTCTCAGATAAATAATAAATAAAAATCTTTAAAAAAAAAGTATAGTCTTTTTTTTTTTCTTTTAGAGAAAGGGAGGGGAGATAGACAGAGGGAGAAAGAGACTCTTAAGCAGGCTCCACACCCAGCATGGAGCCTAACATGGAGCTCAATCTCATACCCTTGAGCTGATGACTTGAGCCAAAATTAGGAGTGGGCTGCTTAACCAACTGAGCCACCTAGGTGCCCCAGGATAAGTGTACTCTTTTTTTTTTTTTTAAAGATTTTATTTATTTATTTGTCAGAGAGAGAGAGAGAGCGAGAGTGAGCACAAGCAGATAGAGTGGCAGGCAGAGGCAGAGGGAGGAGCAGGCTCCCTGCTGAGCAAGGAGCCCGATGTGGGACTCGATCCCAGGATGCCGGGATCATGACCTGAGCCGAAGGCAGCGGCTTAACCCACTGAGCCACCTAGGCATCCCGGATAAGTGTACTCTTAATCCTCTTCACTTATTTCACCCCATTCGCCTCCCCCTGATAACCATCTATCTGTTCCCTATGGTTGAGTTTTTTTTTTTTAATTTGCCTCCTTTTTCCCCTTTGTTTTGTTTCTTAAATTCCACATATAAGTGAAATCATATGGTATCTTTCTCTGATTGGCTTATTTAGCTTAGCATTATACTGTCTATACTCTCTAGCTCCATCCATGTTGCTGCAAATGGTAAAATTTTGGTCTTTTTATGGCTGAATAATATTCCATTATATATCTATGTGTGTGTGTATGTGTGTGTGTGTATGTATAAATATATATCATATATATATCATATCATATCTATGTATCATATCTTCTATATTCATTTATCTGTTGATGGACACTTTGACTGCTTGCATAATTTAGTTATTGTAAATAATGCTATAATAAACATAGGGATGCATACATTCTTCCAAATTAGTGTTTTTGTATTCTTTGGGTAAATACCCACTAGTGTGGTTATTGGATCATATGGCAGTTCTGTTTTTCTCCACATCTTTGCCAACATTTATTGTTTCTTGTGTTTGATTTTAGCCATTCTGATAGATGATATCTCATATATGAGGTGATATCTCACTGTGGTTTTGATTTACATTTTCCCAAGGATGAGTGATGTTGAACATCTTTTCATGTCTGTTGTCCATTTGTAGGTCTTTTTTGGAGAAATGTCTGTTCATGTCTTCTTACCACTTTTTAATTGGAATTTTTTTTTTTTTTTGGTGTTGAGTATTATAAGGTCTTTTTTTTTTATTAAATTTTATTTTTTTTATAAACATATATTTTTATCCCCAGGGGTACAGGTCTGTGAATCGCCAGGTTTACACACTTCACAGCACTCATCATAGCACATACCCTCCCCAATGTCCATAATCCCACCCCCCCAACCCCCGTCCCCCCATTAACCTTCAGTTTGTTTTGTGAGATTAAGAGTCACTTATGGTTTGTCTCCCTCCCAATCCCATCTTCTTTCATTTACTCTTCTCCTACCCCCTTAACCCCCCATGTTGCATCTCCTCTCCCTCATATCAGGGAGATCATATGATAGTTGTCTCTCTCCGATTGACTTATTTCGCTAAGCATGATACCCTCTACTTCCATCCACGTCGTCGCAAATGGCAAGATTTCATTTCTTTTGATGGCTGCATAGTATTCCATTGTGTATATATACCACATCTTCTTTATCCATTCGTCTGTTGATGGACATCTAGGTTCTTTCCATAGTTTGGCTATTGTAGACATTGCTGCTATAAACATTCGGGTGCACGTGACCCTTCGGATCACTACGTATGTATCTTTAGGGTAAATACCCAGGAGTGCAATTGCTGGGTCATAGGGTAGTTCTATTTTCAACATTTTGAGGAACCTCCATGCTGTTTTCCAGAGTGGTTGCACCAGCTTGCATTCCCACCAACAGTGTAGGAGGGTTCCCCTTTCTCCGCATCCTCGCCAGCATCTGTCATTTCCTGACTTGTTCATTTTAGCCATTCTGACTGGTGTGAGGTGGTATCTCATTGTGGTTTTGATTTGTATTTCCCTGATGCCGAGTGATATGGAGCACTTTTTCATGTGTCTGTTGGCCATCTGGATGTCTTCTTTGCGGAAATGTCTGTTCATGTCCTCTGCCCATTTCTTGATTGGATTCTTTGTTCTTTGGGTGTTGAGTTTGCTAAGTTCTTTATAGATTTTGGACACTAACCCTTTATCCGATATGTCATTTGCAGATATCTTCTCCCATTCTGTCAGTTGTCTTTTGGTTTTGTTAACTGTTTCCTTTGCTGTGCAAAAGCTTTTGATCTTGATAAAATCCCAATAGTTCATTTTTGCCCTTGCTTCCCTTGCCTTTGGCGATGTTCCTAGGAAGATGTTGCTGCGGCTGAGGTCGAAGAGGTTGCTGCCTGTGTTCTCCTCAAGGATTTTGATGGATTCCTTTCTCACATTGAGATCCTTCATCCATTTTGAGTCTATTTTCATGTGTGGTGTAAGGAAATGGTCCAATTTCATTTTTCTGCATGTGGCTGTCCAATTTTCCCAACACCATTTGTTGAAGAGGCTGTCTTTCTTCCATTGGATATTCTTTCCTGCTTTGTCGAAGATTAGTTGACCATAGAGTTGAGGGTCTATTTCTGGGCTCTCTATTCTGTTCCATTGATCTATGTGTCTGTTTTTGTGCCAGTACCATGCTGTCTTGATGATGACAGCTTTGTAATAGAGCTTGAAGTCCGGAATTGTGATGCCACCAACGTTAGCTTTCTTTTTCAATATTCCTTTGGCTATTTGAGGTCTTTTCTGGTTCCATATAAATTTTAGGATTATTTGTTCCATTTCTTTGAAAAAAATGGATGGTACTTTGATAGGAATTGCATTAAATGTGTAGATTGCTTTAGGTAGCATAGACATTTTCACAATATTTATTCTTCCAATCCAGGAGCATGGAACATTTTTCCATTTCTTTGTGTCTTCCTCAATTTCTTTCATGAGTACTTTATAGTTTTCTGTGTATAGATTCTTAATCTCTTTGGTTAGGTTTATTCCTAGGTATCTTATAGTTTTGGGTGCAATTGTAAATGGGATGGACTCCTTAATTTCTCTTTCTTCTGTCTTGTTGTTGGTGTAGAGAAATGCAACGGATTTCTGTGCATTGATTTTATATCCTGACACTTTACTGAATTCCTGTACAAGTTCTAGCAGTTTTGGAGTGGAGTCTTTTGGGTTTTCCACATATAGCATCATATCATCTGTGAAGAGTGATAGTTTGACTTCTTCTTTGCCAATTTGGATGCCTTTAATTTCCTTTTGTTGTCTGATTGCTGAGGCTAGGACTTCTAGTACTATGTTGAATAGCAGTGGTGATAACGGACATCCCTGCCGTGTTCCTGACCTTAGCGGAAAAGCTTTCAGTTTTTCTCCATTGGGAATGATATTTGCGGTGGGTTTTTCATAGATGGCTTTGATAATATTGAGGTATGTGCCCTCTATCCCTACACTTTGAAGAGTTTTGATCAGGAAGGGATGCTGTACTTTGTCAAATGCTTTTTCAGCATCTATGGAGAGTATCATATGGTTCTTGTTCTTTCTTTTATTAATGTGTTGTATCACATTGATTGATTTGCAGATGTTGAACCAACCTTGCAGCCCTGGAATAAATCCCACTTGGTCGTGGTGAATAATCCTTTTCATGTACTGTTGAATCCTATTGGCTAGTATTTTGGCGAGAATTTTTGCATCTGTGTTCATCAAGGATATTGGTCTGTAGTTCTCTTTTTTGATGGGATCCTTGTCTGGTTTTGGGATCAAGGTGATGCTGGCCTCATAAAATGAGTTTGGAAGTTTTCCTTCCATTTCTATTTTTTGGAACAGTTTCAGGAGAATAGGAATTAGTTCTTCTTTAAATGTTTGGTAGAATTCCCCCGGGAAGCCGTCTGGCCCTGGGCTTTTGTTTGTTTGGAGATTTTTGATGACTGTTTCAATCTCCTTACTGGTTATGGGTCTGTTCAGGCCTTCGATTTCTTCCTGGTTCAGTTGTGGTAGTTTATGTCTCTAGGAATGCATCCATTTCTTCCAGATTGTCAAATTTGTTGGCGTAGAGTTGCTCATAGTATGTTCTTATAATTGTCTGTATTTCTTTGGTGTTCGTTGTGATCTCTCCTCTTTCATTCATGATTTTATTTATTTGGATCCTTTCTCTTTTCTTTTTGATAAGTCTGGCCAGGGGTTTATCGATCTTATTAATTCTTTCAAAGAACCAGCTCCTAGTTTCGTTGATTTGTTCTATTGTTTTTTTGGTTTCTATTTCATTGATTTCTCCTCTGATCTTTATGATTTCTCTTCTCCTGCTGGGTTTAGGGTTTCTTTCTTGTTCTTTCTCTAGCTCTTTTAGGTGTAGGGTTAGGTTGTGTACCTGAGACCTTTCTTGTTTCTTGAGGAAGGCTTGTACCGCTATATATTTTCCTCTCAGGACTGCCTTTGTTGTGTCCCACAGATTTTGAACCATTGTGTTTTCATTATCATTTGTTTCCATGAATTTTTTTCAACTCTTCTTTAATTTCCTGGTTGACCCATTCATTCTTTAGAAGGATGCTGTTTAGTCTCCATGTATTTGGGTTCTTTCCAAATTTCCTCTTGTGATTGAGTTCTAGCTTCAGAGCATTGTGGTCTGAAAATATGCAGGGAATGATTCCAATCTTTTGATAATGGTTGAGACCTGATTTAGGACCGAGAATATGATCTATTCTGGAGAATGTTCCATGTGTACTAGAGAAGAATGTGTATTCTGTTGCTTTGGGATGAAATGTTCTGAATATATCTGTGATGTCCATCTGGTCCAGTGTGTCATTTAAGGCCTTGATTTCCTTGTTGATCTTTTGCTTGGATGATCTGTCCATTTCAGTGAGGGGAGTGTTAAAGTCCCCTACGATTATTGTATTATTGTCGATGTGTTTCTTTGATTTTGTTATTAATTGGTTTATATAGTTGGTTGCTCCCATGTTAGGGGCATAGATATTTAAAATTGTTAGATCTTCTTGTTGGACAGTTCCTCTGAGTATGATATAGTGTCCTTCCTCATCTCTTATTATAGTCTTTGGCTTAAAATCTAATTGATCTGCTATAAGGATTGCCACTCCTGCTTTTTTCTGATGTCCATTAGCATGGTAAATTCTTTTCCACCCCCTCACCTTAAATCTGGAGGTGTCTTCGGGTTTAAGATGAGTTTCTTGTAGGCAACATATAGATGGGTTTTGTTTTTTTATCCATTCTGATACCCTGTGTCTTTTGATTGGGGCATTTAGCCCATTAACATTCAGGGTAAGTATTGGGAGATATGAATTTAGTGCCATTGTACTGCCTGTAAGGTGACTGTTATTGTATATTGTCTCTGTTTCTTTCTGATCTACTACTTTTAGGGTCTCTCTTTGCTTAGAGGACCCCTTTCAATATTTCCTGTAGAGCTGGTTTGGTATTTGCAAATTCTTTCAGTTTTTGTTTGTCCTGGAAGCTTTTAATCTCTCCTTCTATTTTCAATGATAGCCTAGCTGGATATAGTATTCTTGGCTGCATGTTTTTCTCATTTAGTACTCTGAATATATCATGCCAGCTCTTTCTGGCCTGCCAGGTCTCTGTGGATAAGTCTGCTGCCAATCTAATATTTTTACCATTGTACGTTACAGACTTCTTTTCCCGGGCTGCTTTCAGGATCTTCTCTTTGTCACTAAGGCTTGTAAATTTTACTATTAGGTGACGGGGTGTGGACCTATTCTTATTGATTTTGAGGGGGGTTCTCCGAACCTCCTGTATTTTGATGCTTGTTCCCTTTGCCATATTGGGGAAATTCTCCCCAATAATTCTCTCCAATATACCTTCTGCTCCCCTCTCTGTTTCCTCTTCTTCTGGAATCCCAATTATTCTAATGTTGTTTCGTCTTATGGTGTCACTTATCTCTCGAATTCTCCCCTCGTGGTCCAGTAGCTGTTTGTCCCTCTTTTGCTCAGCTTCTTTATTCTCTGTCATTTGGTCTTCTATATCACTAATTCTTTCTTCTGCCTCATTTATCCTAGCAGTGAGAGCCTCCATTTTTGATTGCACCTCATTAATAGCTTTTTTGATTTCAACTTGGTTAGATTTTAGTTCTTTTATTTCTCCAGAAAGGGCTTTTATATCTCCCGTGAGGGTTTCTCTAATATCTTCCATGCCTTTTTCGAGCCCGGCTAGAACCTTGAGAATCGTCATTCTGAACTCTAGATCTGACATATTACCAATGTCTGTATTGATTAGGTCCCTAGCCTTTGGTACTGCCTCTTGTTCTTTTTTTTGTGGTGAATTTTTCTGCCTTGTCATTTTGTCCAGATAAGAGTATATGAAGGAGCAAGTGAAATATTAAAAGGGTGGCAACAACCCCAGGAAAATATGCTTTAGCCAAATCAGAAGAGATCCCAAATCGTGAGGGGGGAGAAAGGGGATAAAAAGAGGTTCAGAAAGAAGAAAAAAAAAAAAAACCAATTAAAAAAAGAAAACCAGTAAAGAAAAAATATAAAAAGGAAAAAAAGAATATATATATTAGATAAACTAGTTAAAAAACGTTAAAAAAGGAAAGGGTAAAAGTTAAAAAAATTTAGCAGAAGAAGAAAAATAAATTGAAAAAGAAAAAAAAATTAAATTAACTGCAAGGCTAAAGAATCATGGGGAGAAAGCCATGAGTTCCGTGCTTTGCTTTCTCCTCCTTTGGAATTCCGCTGCTCTCCTTGGTATTGAAACTGCACTCCTTGGTAGGTGAACTTGGTCCTGGCTGGGCTTCTTGTTGATCTTCTGGGGGAGGGGCCTGTTGTAGTGATTCTCAAGTGTCTTTGCCCCAGGCGGAGTTGCACTGCCCTTGCCAGGGGCCGGGCTGAGTAATCCGCTCGGGTTTGCTTTCGGGAGCTTTTGTTCCCTGAGCGCTTTCCGTAGAGTTCCGGAGGGCGGGAATGAAGATGGCGGCCTCCCGGTCTCCGGCCCGTAGGAGCCGAGAGCCCGGGGCCCCACTCCTCAGTGCGCCCTCAGAGAATAGCGCCGATTTACTCCCGTCACCCTGCCTCCGGCCGTGCTCCGAGCTGACCGAGCCTGCGACTGGTTCAAGGTAACCCCGAGCTTAGAGCTTACTCCTCGGCTCTGTCTCTGTAGCCGGCTTCCCTGTTCTAATACCTGTAAGCTCTGCAACACTCAGACACCCCCGATCCTTCTGTGACCCTGTGGGACCTGAGGCCACGCTGACCCTGTGTGGGCTTCACCCCGGTTAAGCCTCTGGAGCGATGTCCCTCAGCGGAACAGACTTTTAAAAGTCCCGATTTTGTGCTCCGTTGCTCCGCCGCTTGCCGGGAGCCGGCCCCTCCCCCCGCGGTTTATCTTCCCATCGCTTTGGATTCACTTCTCCGCCAGTCCTACCTTTCAGAAAGTGGTTGATTTTCTGTTTCTAGAGTTGCTGTTCTTCTTCTCTTCGATCTCCCGTTGGATTTGTAGGTGTTTGCAATCTTTAGATAAGCTATCTAGCTGATCTCCCGCTACCTGAGGTAGTCTCAGCCTGCTACTTCTCCGCCATCTTGACTCCTCCCCCCTTATAAGGTCTTTATATATTTTATATACTAACCCTTTGTCAGATCTGTCATTTGCAAACATTTTCTCCCATTCAGTAAGTTTAGGTCTTTTAGTTTTGTTGATGGTTTTCTTTGCTATGCAGAAGCTTTTTATTATTATGTAGTCCCAATAGTTTATTTTTGCTTTTGTTTCCTCCACCTCAGGAGTAATAACTAGAAAAATGCTGCTACAATCAATGTCAGAGCAATTACTGCCCATGTTCTCTTCCACGATTTCTTATGGTTCAGGTCTCACACTTAGGTCCTTAATCCATTTTGAGTTATTTTTATGTATGGTGTAAGAAAGCAGTCCAGTTTCATTCTTTTGCATGTTGCTGTCTGATTTTCTCAATACCAGTTGTAGAAGACACAGTCCTTTTCCCAATGCACATTCTGGTCTCTTTGTCAAAGATTAACTGACCATATAATTTTGGGTTTATTTCTGGCCTTACTTTCATTCTTTT
This sequence comes from Enhydra lutris kenyoni, assembly GCF_002288905.1. Classification (NCBI taxonomy): domain Eukaryota; kingdom Metazoa; phylum Chordata; class Mammalia; order Carnivora; family Mustelidae; genus Enhydra; species Enhydra lutris. Next base: position 25,821,011 of record NW_019154099.1, on the reverse strand, counting down.
TTGTTTTGTTTTTTTCCATGCTTTCTCCCTCCTACTCTCTTTCTTATGTCCCTCCTTTTTTCCTTCAACTAATATTTAAAACCCTGTTAGTTTTTTCACAAGAATTTAAAGTAAGATTTTAAAAGATCCTTTAAAACAGTTTTAAGTAATTTATTTATAAATACTTGTTATTTCTCTTTATAAAGATTAAATATTTTTTTGTTCTATTCATCCTCTCTTATTCTACTACTCCCTTCAAACTCTCAAAGGTGAATTATGGACTGTGTTTTGTGTCAAAATGGAAGACAGACTTTCTTAATGGAAGACAGACTTATTACAAGTCTATTTTCTGTAATCCTGGTCCTCTTTTAATTATTCCTAAAAATGCCCAAGTTCACAAAGGTCTGGAGTGGAAAGTCACCTTGGCTTTAGGCTTGGTCCAACAACCCAAACACTTCCTGGCATAGTTATAGCTAAATTCTCTCTAAGGGCTGTACATCACTTACAACTATTACATTGTGTGCAGTAAGGATTAGAGAATTAGTGAACCCTAGGATGATATTTCTTATTACATAAAGATACATGCTGATATATAGGGAAGTGAGACTAGGGAATATTCAGGTCAACTGTTTTATCGGTTGGGATAGAATAAGTAATTCTCCTGTACTAACTTCAAAATTCTCTGTGACTTAATGCCATAATTTTTTCTGACTAATGTTACATGTCCATGACAGATCCATGATGTCATTGCTCTGTTACTCAGATTGGCATATAAGCTACAATATAAGCACTGCTGGTATCAAAAGGGAAATGTATACATTGTTCACAGATTCCTGAAGACTCCACATGCCAGTAATATAATTCTCTTTTCTTCATACTTTGGCAAACCAGTTACATGGCCACATAAAACTCCATGAGGGTAGGATAACTTCTATATGGGAGAAAAACAAGAGATATTTGGTGGATTGCAGTGATGAGCATAACAATTTTCCTCTTAACATTAAGAAACCACATCCGTCATATTCATGTTTACAAGTAGTACAGTCAATGGCAGAAAAGTGCTCTTTTATATTGTTCTAAGGATAGGTGATGGTTTTTGCTGAGAATAAGGCCATTGGCAAGAGATAGCTTTTAGTAAACAGACTCTGTTCAAACTTAAACCACTTCTTGAATAAAACATATTTAATGTTATTGCTACTATGTGAAATGGACTGTAGATATATGGCTATCTAAGCGCAAGAGGAAAGCATTACACTCAATACAGTTTCACTTCAACATTCTCTCGTCCAGTGAAATTAGGAACCACAGGTGTTATAGTGTGGACAGTGGTCAGAGTCCAAATAAATAGATGTATGCTTTTATTTACACAAACATGAAATAATTCATTTAAAAAATACTGCTAATAGACTGACAGCTCATTCACATTTTCCTCTGCTTAATTCTTGGAAAAATAGCAAGAAAGATTAATATGATGTGGCTCCTATTTTTACTATATATCTTATATAAGTGTTATGAATGAAATGATATTTCATTTATTCTCTTTTAACTATACTGTATAATGTATTGCAATGTTGTTTGTGAACAGAGGCATAAATAATTTAGTCTAGGAGTACATTTATGATGCAAAATTAGACTTAAATAAGCATAGCTATTTTAAGTTATAGGAGTAGTGAGTATGCACAGCTTAAGTAATGCAGAAGCACACAGCATTATCATGATTCTTATCCCAGCTCACATTATGTGTCAGATTAATAGCATTTTTGAGCTTTCTGCAACATATATTATAAATTGATGATTTCACATGTAAATCATCAATAAATCAAGGTACATAATAGTACTCTGTAGAATTATTTTACACATGTAATGTAAAGACTATTTTTCAGTATATAACCATAGGAAAACAAACTATTAGGAATAACAAGTAGTGTACAATGGTATCTATTATAGATCAATAGAACAAATTTTATTGTAGGACAATGATTTCTCATGGAAACATAAAGGTATTATATAAGAGTGCTGTTAAAGTACAGTTATATAAGACATCAAAAGTTATAAAGTGTCAGGCTGTCTTGAACACAAAAAATACTGGCTCCTCAAATCAGAGCAGGAAAGATGGCAAGACCTTGGCAAAGATAAGGAGTTTAGAATAGTTGATGGAATGGTGAATAGTAGTTTTGCAGCCAAGCCTCACTCTAATAAGAGCATCTTAGTGGACAAAATCAGTGTCCAAAAGATGCAGTAAGTTCTAGATGCAGAATTTCCCAGAGGGTGCAATCCATTAGACAGAACATTTATCTATTTTACTTACTCTACAAATATTATTTTGCATATATTTTTCACTATGCTAACTCAAGCTTAAAACTTACTAGGAAAAAAGAGACAGATAAATAATTAGAACTTCAAGATCACAAATAAAACAGAAAACCAAGCAATGGATCAGAAAATATGTTCAAAGGCATCAGTACCACTGCTGGCTAATAATAGATCAAGACCACCTTTGACCTCAAATTTGCATCCCAGTAATAAGGCCTGCAGGAGAGGGATATCCAGATAATAAGAGCCTTCTAAATCTGCTTTTGTAATATCCACTTTTGCTTCCTCCAATTTATTCTCCATATAGTAGCCAGAGAGATCTTTTCATAATGCAGATTTGACCAGAAAGTGCAATAGAGTTTTTCTTTGTACCAATTATCAATATTATTATGAAACATTACTTAAAATTTTTCAAGACAGCCAGGATTCATGTGCTGGTGATGATCTAGATTAGTTTATTCACCCTTATACTCCTTCAGTTGGCATAATTCTTGGTGCAAAGTAAGTCCTCATCAAGCACTTAGTAAATCAGGTAGAAAAACAGATCTCAAATTTCTCACAGGGAAAGGCATCTGGAGATACACTGTACATAGGAAGTTATATAGATTAACAGAGAGATGGACAGATAGATAGAAAGAAAGGGAAAGAAAGAAAAAAAGGATTCATGAAAGGATGGAAGAATAAGAATGGATGGGTGAATGGACTGATGAAAAGACATAGATTTTTTTAAATTTTTCTATTTTCATGTGAATGCCCATTTCCATCATTATAGATGAAGTATCAATGATTCACATACATACATTTTAAGCATTTATTGGGTAGGCACAATTTTTGACAAGGCCTAAAATATTAAGCAACTTTTCAGACATAAATTAAAAATTATATCTTTATATCTAATCTAAACACTATTAACAAATAAGCAGGTGTGAATTTTTTTTTTTTTTTTTAGATTTTTTATTTACTTATTTGACAGAGGGAGAGAGATCACAGGTAGGCAGAGCAGCAGGCAGAGAGAGAGGGGGAAGCAGGCTCCCCGCCAAGCAGAGAGGCTGATATGGGCCTCGGTCCCAGGACCCTGAGATCGTGACCCAAGCCAAAGGAAGAGGCTTAACCCACTGAGCCACCCAGGCACCCCGAAGTTTTTTATGTTACTTAAATATAAAGCTTTTGTTCAAAGTTTACCAAAATTCACACACTGATCATATCAGAAAAAGTCATCCAAAATAAAAATATGTAATTTTCTGTCAAGATATGGTTCAATATTTTTTTAAGATTTTTATTTATTTATTTGACAGACAGAGATCACAAGTAGGCAGAGAGGCAGGCAGAGAGAGAGAGGGGGAAGCAGGCTCCCCACCCAGCAGAGAGCCCAATGCGGGGCTTGATCCCAGGACCCTGGGATCATGACCTGAGCTAAAGGCAGAGGCTTTAACCCACTAAGCCACCTAGGTGCCCCATGGCTCAATATTTTTATCATCTTTAGATCTTGATAAAAATTAATAAAAGTTAGGATTTGCTGTCAGACATACTGCAATAATATTAATTTAACTAAACAGTTTTTTAAAGTTATCATAAAGATTAATACATAAGGTAAGAATAGAATTTTGGATTCTTTCATTTCTTTGTTCATCTTTTTTGTTTTGAAAAAAACAAGAGTTGTAGCAATTCTAAATAGTGAAAACAGATGACCAAGGAGAGACTTTTTATTTAAATCATGGGCCCTTATCCTAGGCCTTATATAGCATATTAATACATTCACTCATATTTCGATATATGTGAGATTCTAAATTTTCTACAAGACAGTAATTACTTGAACTGTTTAAAGTTAAAACATTAGATAGGGCCTTCTGAACTTTTTAGTAAGATACTTTCTTCTTCTCCTTCCTAAGATCTTACTGTTAGCAGTAGCCAAATGAGTATAGCATGCAAAGACTGACTAGTTTGCTGTTAATGTTATTTTTCTATTATTGTGCACATAGGATCTTTGCTATTTCTTTGATAGCAAATTATGTTCAAATTTCTTTCAGACACATATACAAGAGATGGAAAGCCCAGCAGCCTCTGTACATAGGGGCCCTGCTTTACAAGTGGATGCAAAAGCTATTAACTAACACTGCAGCTAAACTAATTTAGATGTGTGATTAGGTATTTGCTTTAATGGCTTATGAGGTTTATGAGGTATCTCTGAAGTGGTCAACCGGAGAGTGGGAATATCGGAATAATCTGCTGTCCTTGTCCTGCCTGGAAGGATGGCATCATGGCCATTCATCTGCATGCTTTGCAGGAAGGAGGAGGACAATTCTATGGAAAGGTAGATGTACACGAGTAGATGAAACATTATGTCCTGTATAGATGGAAGGATATCAACCCTGCTGGTCAACTGCAGAAGTCACTTTCATGTTGTGAGAGGCTATTTAATACACAATTTGGACTCACACGGCTGATAGTAGTTTTCTGTTATATTAGTGGAGGAAATGACTATATAATCGATTACTCCTTACTTCTGAACTGTTAAAAGGTATTTATTTTTTAAAATGAGTTTTAACTAGCATTCAGGCCTCCTGGGTATGCTCCATGTTCTATTGATTGACAATAATTTAAGTAATTTTTGAAGCTCTGCTGAGGAAACCACATCTGAGGAGTCAAAGAGCTGTGTGGCTTATCATGGCTTTCCCTGGGTCTGTCAGCAATTTGTTTTGCCTCTCCTCAACCTTGAAGACAGGAGGCAATAAATATGATCTAAGTCAAAGTAGGATTTTTCACATGCTTTCATGGAGAAATTAAACTAACCTGAAATTAAATTAACTTTTTAAAACATTTTTGTTTATATACACAAGGGATATTGGAAAGGGGTACAGAAATCTAGTTACCCCATCTTCTTTCCCAGTGTTTTTGTGCCCATTGTATATTTAAGAGAAGTATTAAGGAAGATTGGGAGAATATCAATAAATAAGTTTAAAAAACCTATCTTAAAAGTGAAGATGAAGCTCATAATCAGTGTAAGAATCACAAACACACAAACAATATTGAAAATGATTTTTTTTTTCCCTAACAGTACGCTGACTTTCCCCCCTCCATCACAGGATTGAAATTGATAGTCAACTCAAAACCATTTCACTTGTCTTGTGACCCTAACTAATGCGACCGCCGCAACTAAATCAAAACAGGGAACGTGTCCTTACAGAACATGTGGAAGATCCTGTGAGAGGAATCTATACTGATCAGAAAAATTTGTATGTTGAGACTGAATTTGAACTAAGAAATCCTGTCTTGGATGATTGCAGCCTGATAGTTAAATCATTTTGAAGTTTTCTTTCTTTTTTTTGTTTTTTTCTGAAGATTTATTTATTAGAGAGTGAGAGTGCATACATGCACGGAAGTGGGAGAGGGACAGACTGAAAGGGAGAGGGAAAGAATCTCAAGCAAACTCCCCATAGAGCATGAAGCCTGATACTGCACTTGATCCTAAAACCCTGAGATCAGGACCTGAGCCAAAATCAAGAGTTGGATGCTTAACTGACTAATCACCCAGGCACTCCATGAAGTTTTCTTTTCTTTTCTTTTTAACTTAGAAGTAGTGTTTGTTGATGTCATATAAAATCAGGAGAAAAAAATCATAAAAGAAAAGCAATTTCATCTGTAACTCATTGAAGTTTATTTATGTAAACTGATGTCAACATTTGATTCTTTTTCAATGTTTTAAAATATATTTACTAGTAAAGGTTAAATTACAGAAAAAAAAATCAGTCTATTTCTTTGTTCCTTTTTCCAACGGTACATTCAGGCTCTATGTGTCAGGAGTAGAGCATACAATGAATGCTTAAACACACTAAGTAAATCAATGGACAGATTAATGTACATGGTCTGACGGATTGTGGCTTCTGATCTTAAATTCTACCAGGACTTGTGGCTTTTTTTTTTTTTTTTTTTTTCTTTTTTGGACACAGGTTTGAATCAACAAGACTCAAACAGGTATTTCATTTATTTTTATAAACTTTAGATATAGTTGTTACTAACCATATGTAAGTCATATGGTTAATACGGATTTATAAATATGTTTCAATGTTTTCTTTAAATGCAGATATTTTTATATTTCTTTAAAGGCAGATAATATACTTCATGAAATTAGTTGTTACTGTTTAGATTATTTCTAACAATTCTAAAATCTTAGTGGGCTAAAATAACTTCATCATTGTTTCTTTTATGGTTGAAATCTTTCATGATTATGTGTTGACTGGGTACAGTTTGGGCTACTTTTCTACTCCACATAATATTGGCTGATGCTACCATATCATCTGGGTCTGGACAGGCTTAGTCCCTTTTCTGGAAGAGCTAACGATTGGGGCTGCCTCTCATCTGAGAGTTCAGCTGATGCTTCAGGCAGAGAACCATGGTTCCCTTGTGCTGGAATTTCCAGCATATAGTAGCTGGGATTCCAAGACAAAAAAGTCAAGAGAAGTGGGGTCAAGAGGGCAAATATTCAATACAATGAACCATCATGCCTCTGCTAACATCACTTGTTAAACTCACACTGGCCAATGTTGGTCACAGCAAGGTGAGAGTGTAATACTCAAAGGTATGACACTAAGAAGTGTGATTTATCAAGGGCCCCTAAAGTAACAATGAGCACAACTGTGCTTACATTTTAAAAGTAGTTTTCCATCCTGAACTCATGTATGTATGTATATATGTGTATAAACATACTTATTTTATTCTCATATTATAGCATATATATATATACACACACACACACGCACATATACATGTATTTTATTTTCATCTTATAGCTTTACTTGTTATCAGTTAAGTCTCTTTTCTTTAAAGATTTTATTTATTTATTTGGCAGAGAGAGAGAAAGAGGGATCACAAGTAGGCAGAGAGGCAGGCAGAGGGAGAGGGGGAAGCAGGCTCCCCGCTGGGCAGAGAGCCCGATGCGGGACTGGATCCCAGGACCCTAGGATCATGATCTGGGCCAAAGACAGAGGCTTAACCCACTAAGCCATCCAGACAACTCTTTATTTTTTTTTCTTTTTAAGGATTTTAGTTATTTATTTGACAGAGAGAAACACAGCAAGAAAGGGAACACAAGCAGAGAGAGTGAAAGGGAGAAGCAGGCTTCCCACCGAGCAGGCAGCCTGATGTGGGGCTCGATCCCAGGACCCTGGGATCATGACCTGAGCTGAAGGCAGACACTTAATGCCTGAGCCACCCAAGTGACCCTCAATTAACTCTTTAATCTGTTTAGTAAATCACTTGGCAAATATTATAAAATGCTCATCTCCTATTACTCTTTCCTTTGGGGCAGTTACTGAGGTCATGTAAGCTGACTCCTTTCTCTGCCTTTAAGGGAACCAGTTCTGCAGGTGTGCACTGCACCCAACTCCCTTTGTTAAAAGGCACTGCCATTGTGGGACCCTTGGTAGGTGGAAAACAGAAGCACCAAAAGCCACCAGCGCCTACACATCACAGTAAAGAATAAACAATTTCTAGGGCCTCTCTGGTTAGGCCCCTAGAAGCAGTAAGTCATGCAGATCTGTGGTGGGGCAAAAACTGAGCCCATGGATGAAGCAACTTATTAGGAAATTGATTGATTTCTTTCTATGTATGTTTTATTAAACCAACTCACTTCTATAAGAATTCCTAGAATTAGATTGTTTCAAATGAAGATAATTTTCATGTTCTAGTTTATTACATACAACTTTCTGAAAAATATCTAAATAATTGTGGTGATGTAGTGATTATCTTTATAAGTAATAATTGTAGTAAGACATGAAATATTTAGTAAAATTTACTGTGTTCTGGGTCATAAAATAAACCTCAACAATTTTCAAAAGCTTGAAATCTCATAGGGCATGTTCTCTGAACAACATGGAATTAAACTGGAAATAAATAACAGAAAAGATAAATTTTTACATGCTCAGCTGTTTGTTTTGTGGTTTTGTTTTAAGGTAAGTTCTATGCCCAGTGTGGGGCTTGAACTCACCACCCCAAGATCAACAGTTTCTTACTCTACCAAGTGAGCCAGCCAGGTGCCCCATGTCCAATTATTTGAAATTTAGGTGATATACTTTGAAACAAGATGTGATTCAAATCAGAAAATAATTTGAATTGAATGAAATGAAAATACATATCAAATTTCGTGGGATGTAGCTAAAGAAATTCCTTTCTAAAAATAATATGCCTTTTACTAAAGGTTTTTCCAAATGCTCACACTAAACTTGGTGTTTCCAGTCTCATTGCGAGTCTATAGGAAAAAAAAAAAAAGATACAGATTCATACTGTCACTAAAAGATGTCTCCCAGTGTTCCTAGATTCTTTTCAAGATCTTAGTAGGAATGTACATCTTTAAACTTCGTTTATACTGCACAATGCAAACTGTTAAGGAGCCATGCAATTACACAAAACTGTTTGAATTACTGGAAAAGCTCAGATTAAGAGACTACTGTATGTATCAAAGGTCACCAAGCCACTCCTGTGACATGTAACATGGATATGAAGTTTCAGCATTTCTAAAGAAATTCTTAAAGAGAAATTTATAGACTTAAGCACAGGCACTTAACAACTTAAAAGAGCTAAAAAGCTAAGATTTAAGTTTCAACCTCAAGTTATGAAAACTAGACCAAAAAACCTACCAAAACAGAAGGGAAATAATGATAGAAATATATTAATTAAATATAAGACAAACATGAAATAGGATTAAAAAGAAGTCTAATTTCTTTCTCTAAATATAATTGCAATAAAATTTATAAGCTAGTTGCCAGATTGTCAAGGAAAAAGAGAAAAATTACCTACCTAAAGGAAAAAGAAAAAAAAATCAGAAATATAAGTGGACATCACTATCATGTAACAATAAAAAGAGAATGTTTGAGTATATATGCCATTATTTGAATTTTTAGATGAAATGAACAAATTTATAGAAAAATAAAACCTTATATATATTATGAAGGAAAAAACAAGAGAAACAAAAGAGGCAGTTAAACTTATGAGCATAGATACAAATATCCAAAAGAAATATTAGCAAATCAAACCTAGATATAAATGAAAATGATAAAGTATCTCAACTACTTTGTGTTTATTCCAGAAATACAAGTTTGGTTTAGGATAGAACAATTAATCAGTGTAATTCAATATAGTCATAAAATAAATAAACATCTAAATAAATGCAAAGATGATAAAAATCCAACACCCACCATAATAAACAACTCTCACCAAACTTGGAAGAGAATTTAATAGAAAGATAGTCAAATATTGAAACCTATTGTTTTGAGATTTTCACTAGAGAAAAAAGTGACTGCTAATGCCACTTTTACTCAACATTTTAAAAGAATAACTACCCAGTGATAAAGTAATAAAGGGAAGAAAACTCATAATTAGAAAGGAATAAATAAAACTGTCAGTATTCAAGGTTACATGATAAATATCCAATGATAATCTAACCACAGTGTAATTAGAAACTATTTGATTTAAAAAGTGAATTAATGAGGTTGCTATATATAGTCAGTCAATATATGAAATTAATTATATTTCTACATGCAAGCAATAATAACAAAATGTATAAAAATTGTCATTAAAAAGTTAAAAAAAATACCTGGCAATCAATCTCACAAAATATATGTACTACCTCTAAATAGAAAATAAAACTTTGAGAAAAGTTTGAAAAAGTCTTAAGTAAATCGATGGGAATGCCATGTTCATGGAAGAGAAGACTAAACATTATAAAAACATGAATTGTACTCTAAAGTGATTTATGGGTTCACTGCAATCTCTACTGAATTGTAAATTCTTGTCCAGTGGGCACCTGGGTGGCTCAGTTGGTTAAGCAATTGCCTTCTGCTCAGGTCATGACCCTGCAGTCCCAGGATCAAGTCCCGCATCTGGCTCCGAGCTCCACGGGGAGTCTGCCTCTTCCTTTGATCTTCTCCCTTCTCATGCTCTCTCACTCTCTCTCTCACTCTTAAATAAAATCTTTGAAAAAAAAAAATTCTGTCCAGTGGGGATTGCGGATGTAAAGTTGAAAAGTTGATCCTGTAATTTAAATAAAAATGAAAAGGGCCCCAAATCCCAAGAAAACTTTGAAGAAGTAGTAGATATTACAAACAATTGTAAAGTTACTTTAAGGCACTGTGGCATTGGCCTAGTATAAACAAGTAGACAAAACAGATTTGTGTTCAGAAATAGGATCACACATACAAGGAATCCTGATTTATGGTAAAGGCAAAAAAGTGTATTTCATATGGAAAAAAAGTTAGTTTTAGCTCTTCTCTCATATCACACCAAAAATCAATTCAAGATGGATCTTAGAGGTAAATATGAAACAAGGCTTTTAGAATATAAAAGGGGCCTATCTTCAAAATTATAAGAATGTGAAAGATTACTTAAACTGGATCGGGAAAGAGTCATCCAGATAGAGAAATATTACTGTTAAAATGCCTTTTCTCAGGGGTGCCTGGCTGGCTCAGTTGGCAGAGCATGCAACTCTTGTCTCGAGGTTGTGAGTTTGAGCCCCATGTTGTATGTAGAGAGTACTTTAAAAATAAATAAACATTCCGGGGTGCCTGGGTGACTCAGTAGGTTAAAGCCTCTGCCTTTGGCTCAGGTCATGATTCCAGAGTCCTGGGATCAAGCCCTGAATCGGACTCTCTGCTCAACGGGGAGCCTGCTTCTCCCTCTCTCTCTGCCTGCCTCTCTGCCTGCTTGTGATCTCTCTCCCTCTGTCAAAGGAATAAAAAAAATCTAAAAAAAAAAAAAAAAAAAAATAAAAAGATAAATAAAATAAAATAGAAATAAAAAAATATTCCAACAGCATTTTTCAAAGAGCCAGAACAAACAAGCCTAAAATTTGTATGGAACCAGAAGAGACCAAGTTGCTAAGGAAATGTTGAAAAAGAAAAACAAAACTGGGGGCATCACATTGCCTGATTTCAAGCTTTACTACAGAGCTGTGATCACCGAGACAGCATGGTACTGGCACAAAAACAGACACATACACCAGTGGAAGAGAGTAGAGAGCCCAGATATGGACCTGCAACTCTATGGTCAAATAATCTTTGACAAAGCAGGAAAAAAGACAGTCTCTTCAATTAATGGTGCTGGGAAAATTGGACAGCTATGTGTAGCACCAGACACAAAGATAAACTCGAAATGGATAAAAGACCTGAATGTGAGGCAGGAATCTATCAAAATCCTAGAAGAGAACAGAGGCAGTAACCTATTTGACATCAGCCACAGCAACTTCTTTCAAGATATGTCTCCAAAGACAAAGGAAACAAAAGCTAAATTGAACTTTTGGGACTTAATCAAGATCAAAAGCTTCTGCACAGCAAAGGAAACAGTCAACAAAACAGACAACCCATGGGATGGGAAAAGATATTTGCAAATGACACTACAGACAAAGGGCTGATATCCAAGATCTATAAAGAACCCCTCAAACTCAACACACACAAAACAGATAATCATGTCAAAAAATAGGCAGAAGACATGAACAGATACTTCTCCAAAGAAGATACACAAATGGCTAATAGACACATGAAAAAATGTTCATCATCACTAGCCATCAGGGAGATTCAAATCAAAACCACATTGAGATACCACCTTACACCAGTTAGAATGGCTAAAATCAACAAGACATAAACAACAAGTGTTGAAGAGGATATGGAAAAAGGGAACCCTCTTACACTGTTGGTGGGAATGCAAGTTGGTGGAGCCACTTCGGAAAACAGCGTGGAGATTCCTTAAGAAATTAAAAATAGGGCGCCTGGGTGGCTCAGTGGGTTAAGCCGCTGCCTTCAGCTCAGGTCATGATCCCAGGGTCCTGGGATCAAGTCCTGCATCGGGCTCTTTGCTCAGCAGGGAGCCTGCTTCCCTCTCTCTCTTTCTCTGCCTGCCTCTCTACTTGTGATCTCTCACTCTGTCAAATAAATAAATAAAATCTTTAAAAAAAAAAAAAGAAAAAAATTAAAAATAGAGCTTCCTTATGATCCTGCCATTGCACTACTGGGGTATTTACCCCAAAGATACAGATGTAGTGAAAAGAAGGGCCATCTGTACCCCAATGTTTATAGCAGCAATGGCCACGGTCACCAAACTGTGGAAAGAACCAAGATGCCCTTTAACGGACAAATGGATAAGGAAGATGTGGTCCATATACACTATGGAGTATTATGCCTCCATCAGAAAGAATGAATACCCAACTTTTGTAGCAACATGGATGGGACTGGAAGAGATTATGCTGAGTGAAGTAAGTCAAGCAGAGAGAGTCAATTATCATATGGTTTCACTTATTTGTGGAGCATAACAAATAGCATGGAGGACAAGGGGAGTTAGAGAGGAGAAGGGAGTTGAGGGAAATTGGAAGGAGAGGTGAACCATGTAGCAACATGGACGGGACTGGAAGAGATTATGCTGAGTGAAATAAGTCAAGCAGAGAAAGTCAATTATCATATGGTTTCACTTACTTGTGGAGGATAAGGAATAACGGAGGATGTTGGGAGATGGAGAGGAGAAATGAGTTGGAGGAACTGGAGGGGGAGATAAACCATGAGAGACTGTGAAGTCTGAGAAACAAACTGAGGGTTTTTTTCTGGGGTGGGGGTTGGGTGAGCCTGGTGGTGGGTATTAAGGAGAGCACATATTGCATAGAGCACTGGGTATGGTGCATAAACAATGAATCTTGGAACACTGAAAAAAATAAAATAAAATTACAAAAAAAATTTTAAAATAAAAATAAATAAATAATCATTCCCAAAAGATAGCATGAAGAGTAAAAATTTATGCCAGGGAGTGGGAAAAATATTTGCAAAGTATATAACCAACAGAAGCTTTGTTTCTAATACATAAATCTAATACATCTAATACATCTTGGCAGAAGATTTGAACAAGACTCTTGAAAAGATGACTATTGGGGAAAATGCTTGATGTTATTAGGCATCAGAGAAATGAAAATTAAAATCACAATGTCATACCAGGACCTACTAGAAAGACTAAAATGAGAATAGTTAATACCAAATGTTGGAAAAGATGTAGAGCAACTGAAACTCTTACTACACTCATGGCAGGAGTGTAAATTGGCCCAAATTCTGTAATACCAATAGGTAGTATCTACTGCATTTCAAAATATGCATTCTCTTTGACCCAGAAATTCTATTCCTAAATACCCATTAGATATGCATATATGAAAATATCTGAGCAATGATGTTTATAGGAATAGTTTCACAGTTATTCTGGAGTTTTTCAAAATTCATTTTGTTAGAATTAATTTATTTTCCATTCCCATCACGTAAGCAGTCCTGAAGTTAAGGCATATCTCTTTTGATAATCTCAGGAAACCCGGTACATAGATATTGGTTTTCTTTACAGGAAAAACAAAATTTATTTCTGACCAGCATTATTGTTACTGTTAATTGCTTAATTCAAATTATTTATGAAAATCCAAACACAGATTGCATAATTTATTTACTAGAATTCTAAAAGCCACTCTTTCAGAGCTGTTCATCCATTTACACAGCATGGATCTCATCTTATTTCTCTGTTTTTGTTTTGTTTTGTTTTCTTTATTTTATTTTACAGGCAAACAAACCTGGCTACAAATCACTTCTATGTTGTTCAATTTGCTTTCTGGCTGAATATTGCTGGTACAAATTTAGGAAAATGAGTATGAATTCCATTTGTTCCCAAAGTAATGCCTGCATACTTAAAAACTGCTTCCCTTCAAATATTTTAAGATCAATATTTATCCTTACATAATGGGAAAAAAAAGGCTTAAAAAATTAATGGTACCTCAAAAATGGTACTTCGATAGGGATTTTCAATGAGACACTAAGTTTTATTCTGTGACTCTCATATGCCTTCAGCAAGTTTCCATTTTACAGCCAATTTTAGCCCCTACATATTGGTGGTTCTCTTGCCTAAGGGCTATAAACCTTAATAGAGTCCCTGATACACAGCTCACACCCTGCCCAGTAAGGCCAAGGTGAGATGTCGGAGAAGCAGACAGTCTAAATACAAAAAGACAGCTACTCTACTTCCCCCACTGCCCCCAATGCCTTGTTCTTTTAAATAAATAAAGAACCAGAGGAAAAAATAATATTTCGGACCAAGTTTCATCAAAAATGTTAACTGACAATGACAGAGTTCACTGCTAATTGTTTGGGAAACGGTTATACATCTGGGGATCTTCTCCTTAGGTTAAAAAAAAAGCTGTTAATTTCATTTATGCGGGTAACAACTTTGTATATCTCCAGACTGAGAGGTGAATCCATTGAGTTCTGAATATAGAAAAATCAATTTAGAGTCATTAATGTGAAAACAAGGAAAACCACTAGTAGGTAACTTTGTATTTCTGTAATTATTCCTCAGTATCTAGGAGAGAGTGTGTGTATGGGTGGGGACGAGGTAGACTGTTTTTGTTTTGGTTTCATATTTTGGGTTGCAATATACACATTTAAATTTAAATTTAAATTTTCACCATTTCCATATGAATTAAAAGTTTGTTATTATAAGGAAAACACATATTACTTAGATTTAAAGACAGTCACATCTAAATCAAAGATCTGGATTTTCCAGAATGCATTAAATTTTTAAAGTTCTCTTCAGGAATTTTGTAAAATATGTATAAAAAAAGAGGTATCTATTTCTAAATGTAAGATATTATTTCTAAATGTGCACCTAAATATAGAACATACTAGTGTTTTCTTATTTTCCCCTGGAATATGAGAATTTGAGAATTGTTCTATATTTGAGTTTCACCTGAAATTTCGTAAGTCTTCAGAAATTCATTTATTATTGCTTCATGCACTAGTGTTGGCTATTTTCTCAGTTCTCCCACCTTTCTGCAAAGTGATAAAGTCAGCTTTGCAGACAATAGCTGAAAAAACTCTATAGAACTGGATAGCAATTAAATGCAGGATAAAATATGACTTCAGGAAAAGCTATGTAAGTGAAGTTATTGTGACAAAAGCCAGCCTGGATTTTACTGAAGAATGAATGAAGTGTAAAGAACGTTTGCTTTGCCCTGAAATTAAAGTACACTATACATTCTTACTTTTAAAGTTATTTTTACTGCAGATCTTTTCTGACAAACAAAAAAGTGAACAATAGAATAAACTTCCCTGTACTCATTACCCAGCTTCAACTAGGATCACCAGTGTGTCATTCATGTTTTACCCATTTCCCTTCTCTCTCTTTTTTTTTTTTTTGAAGTATTTCAAAGAAATTCTGAAACATATCATTTTAGCTTAAAATATTTCTGATTTCATCCCAGAAACAACCAACCAAAAATCATCAGGACTTTTTTTTTTCTTTTATTAACCTAACAATAATCAGAACTAATAAGAACTTCAGTAATTCCTTTTGAAAAACTAATGCCCAGGGTATATTAAAATTTTCAAACATCCTTTAATGGTTGGTCTATTTGAATTGGGATCCATAAGATCCACTTATTTTTTTGTTCTGTTTAATCACAATCCATTTTGAATAACGACTTCTTGCTAATTATCTATTCATTATTACTGGGGGTTTTGTTTGCTTGTTTCACTATTGACTCGGAGAATTTAGTCAGTTATCCTATAAAACATTACACTCTCTGGATTCTCCTGTTTGATTCCTTGGGGTGTCTTCTTTCCTTCTCCTCCTCTTCTGATGCCTCTTCTACCTCCTCCTCTTTCTTTTGTCCTTATTTTAAAAACTCTTTTATATTTCAAAATGTTCATGATAAGTTGTCTTTTCTTCATGGTAAGTTTAAATAAAAGTTTTAATGGCATAGACTATGTTTGTGTGTGTCTATACGTGCCTGTGTTTGAGATGTTTCACATTTATTAACTATAGCATGTAAAATTACATTTTTAATTGCTAGACAGCATATGGTTCGTGGTAGCCCTGGTTTTACAGGCATTCAACCAATTTCTCATTTCACATAGATTATCTTGGCTGTCACAACCTCTCCCACAGCTCTGTGTAAATGCATGTAACACCTTGGATAATGTGACTATAGAGAAATATAAATTTCCGATCCTTGGGGTCCTCCCTGGCCATTCTTTTGTAACAAACTTCTTTATTTTCAATAAACATGTGGTGGCTTTTTGTTTTTGTTTTCTGCTTTTTTGTGTTTGTTTCTTTTTTTAGGAGTCTGTGGTTTGAAAGTTTCAATTGGTGAAACACAAGATTGGAGTAGAAAAACAAACTAAAAATATATTTATTGTGTCTGTTAAAACAAACAAACAAACAAACAAAACCCAACTTTCACCCAGCCTTCTTTTATATTTACTCTGCTGGGCTCTTACTAGCTTTTTCATTTCTGTATCTGACCTTGAAGGTGCAGGTTAAAGGCAAAGAATTGGTTTAATCATTTATTCTTAGCTGAAATAAAGTACATTCACGAAAGTATTTTTCAGGTTTTGCCACTCAAAATACAAAATATCCGTATGTAAGGCATGGTAGTCAGACTTTCTGGAAATTAAATTATCTTTGGTTTAAATTCAGTAATAATGATTTTGGCCCCCTGCTTCAATCTCTTGATACAACAATCTCTCCCTTACCATGAATCCAAAATAATGCCACTAAAGCACAGTTCTGTTCACACTGTAATTATTTTTCCCAAGTTTTTCTATTAGAACACAAAACACCTTCCTACCTATCACATGAACCATAAGCTGATCAGAAACCACCCTTTCAGGCACTCTGCTCCTTCTTTGATCCCTGAATTTAGCCACCCTGCACGCCTGCTTCCCTTAAAACTGGCCATGCATTCTTATTAACACATCAGGGTTTTTTTGCATGAATGTCTCCTTTTCTTTCTAGCAAATTTAGCTACACCTTTAGACCTGACTTAAAAGGGACTTTAATTGTGGAGAATTCCATAATCCTCTCAGATTTTTAACCATTACTTGTGTTTCATTATCATAGCACTTATATTTGCTTTACAGAACCTCATCCTGCAGTGCAAAAGAGTTATTTACATATCAGCCTTCCTTGTGGAAAGAAATCATGATGTTTATTCTTGTTAAGTATCTGGGCATCCACCTAAGAGTCTAGGTATATGTTTAAAATACCTTAAAATTTAGAAAGCCAGACGTTGTGGATATTAACTCTTAAACATATGCTCAAATGACTGAGCTTCTAAAAAAAAGGTAGTTTTGTTTCTCATGGTGTGCTTTTGAAAGAGTACTATTCATATAGTAAAAACTGAATGTGATTAGAATATGCTATGTCCTATTATCCTTACATTTTAGATATGATCCCAAAACAGACACATGGACCATGGTGGCTCCTTTGAGTATGCCCAGAGATGCTGTTGGAGTCTGTCTCCTTGGTGACAGATTATATGCTGTTGGTGGCTATGATGGGCAGACATACCTCAACACCATGGAATCCTATGATCCACAAACAAATGAGTGGACACAGGTAAGACTGTTGCCAGCATAATTTACTTCAAATACAAAAACTTACTTCATTTACTTCCTTCTAAATTTCCTTGAGCCCAAAGTGATTGATTTAGTTCATTTTCATGTTCATTTTGTAAAAAGTTCACTAACCCACATTTATGTGTACTTTTATGTATTCTCTACTTTAATGAAATTCATATTAAAAGGTGACATTCCCGTCTTGATGGGATTTCCACTTTATTATAAGTAATAACAGACAGGAACTGAATTTTAATTAGCTGAAACAAACAGAAAACAAAGAGGAATATATTGATTCACAAAAACCTAACTTTAGAATATCTGGTCTTAGAGATAACTGGAATAAGATGGAAAGCTACAGAAATCAACTTTCTGCCTCCTATATTTGCTTGACAATCTTTAGGTCCTATCAGGTCCCCTTTTCATCTACCACAGAGAGAATTTTCCATGGAGTGGAGCTGCTGGAATCTCCAAGTAGTAATCCTCACAGCCATAAACAGAAAACAAAAACAGAACAGCAAAGGGCTCTAAATGATCTGTCATGTAGAAAGTGCTCACCCCCAGACAATCACTTTGGCTGGGAAGATGGAGTAACATATTTGGCTGATCTTACGCAGGGTGTTATCTCTTGATATATAGTACATTGTAGTTAGAGACTCGGGATCATGCTTAGAATTAGGCAGCTCCCGTTCTGGTTACACAACTAGAAGATTTGTGTTGCATGTGTGGGTGCCGGGGGGAAATAAGTGCTGTACAACTTAATTATAATGGAAAACAGCTTATTCTGTGTAGCTACTGTGACCTTGCTTGTAATGGAGGGAAGGGATATATTCTCAGACTTGTGTCCCTACATTCAATTTCTCCCTATTTTCCTCCTTTCTTTTCCAAGTGTCTCAATATTTCTATTATTCCTCCCCTTTATCAGAAACCTAAAAGCAAGATACCATTCCAGCAAACAAATCATTTCCATTAGTGGGTGCACTGAGATTCCAAAGCCTTATTTAGTTGAAGCAGATTAGGAACCTCATCTCATAATATTCCTCAGTGGATGAAGGGTTCTATTTGCTATTGGGGTGGAGGGTGGTCCACAGAAATTGACTAAAGTTTAATGTTTAGAACTTGAACACTGATTGAAGTATATTTCTTTTAAAATATATTGACTTTTAAAGACACAGTAGTTCCTAGATTCTGTAGCTTGATGATGTATGTTCAACCACAATATTGAGATAGGCTGACTCTGAAGTACAAAACTAAATTCCTAATGTCCAGACAAAAGTGCCTGCCTTATGAATCTTACCCTTCTCTAAGAAAAAAACTCTCTGATTTCAATGTAAATAGATGAATTTGGCTAAAAGGAAAAATGAAGGCAGAATGAACAAGATAAGGGAAAGTATTTGGAGAACTAAGTCATGTGATTTTCTATGTTTTACTTTAACTGTAAGAGAAGATGCGTTCATCATCCAAAGAGCAGCAGCAAATATAAAAGAAGATTGTAATCATCACACTGATATTTTAGAAGATATGTTTAACCTCTTCTCTTTCTGGGTCCTTAGTATTTACAGAGAAATATGGCATGGATTAATGATTCTTGATTTGCTAATGAAATGTGCCAGTTCAATGACATATATTTAAAGTATATCACTTTTACAAATGAACATTAAATAAAGGAAGTTTATGGGCATATCAGTGATAGAATATAGTCTTCATTACATATAATAATGAGCCTTTATGCTTATCACTCTTCTAAAATTGAAATCAAAATAATGTATGTAGTAATAATAGGTAAAAACTTCCTGAAGAACATTTTCCCTCATTTTATTTTATTGTGCTTTTCTGGATCATATAATATCTTTTAAATAATAAGGTGGTATTTAAAATGTTTTATAACAACTCTAAGTACAATAAACATTAATTTTAAGCTCTTAAATTATTTTATGATTTTACCTCCATATATTTTCATTATTTATATTTTCTAGAGTCCATCAGCAGACCCACACAAAATACCTTTGAAGATTTTCAGGATTCTAGGTCCCTAGGGAAAAAAATCCCATATGGCCAGATAATGCCTGTCACTTTCCCTCCATTTACCCCATAAACAGACAAAACCAAAAGGTTATCCTATTTATCACTGGCATCCCCAAATGACTGAGCATGAGAATAAAATAAACTATATTAAATATCCAAGAATGTATATCTGCAAGACTTCCCAGATCTGGGAGCAATTGCCAGATTCATGTCTTAGATAGTTTTACTGAGAACACATGCATACATGTATACATGGGCGTGTATGTATTTTTATAAATAAATTTGCCTTTGACATTTAACACTGGGTTTATTTTTTTTATTTTAGTTGAAAAAAAAAACAAAACAATATGCCTGCTTCAAAACATAAGAAAAGACCTTTATTCCATTCCTCCTGGTCTGGGTAAAACCACCCTTTCATATGTTTTCTTAGTCCATTGTCACAGTCCTGTCAGGCTGCATCCACTTGCAGTGGTGTGTGATTTACTATCATCTCCCCATAGACTAGCTTAGCTGTTGGCATGGGGTAAGAAAAAATGTGAATATTTCTTAAAGAAAGCTGAGCATTACTCTTGCAACTCAATTTGCGCTGCTGTGCATGGGTTATACTTATTTGCACGCAGTAGATATGTACGGTCATATCCTCTTATCAGCAGTTTTGCTTTCCATGGTTTCAGTTGACAGTGGTCTACTACAGTCTGGAGGCAGTTATCCCTCCTTCTGATGTGCTGTCAGCAGGTCAGTAGTAGTCTAATGCTATGTCACAATGCTGACATCATCTCATTTCATCTCATTATGGAAGCGTTTTCCCATGTCACATCACACAAGAAAAAGGGTTAGTACAGCAGAGTAAGAAATTTGGAGAAAGATAGAATGCATTCCCAAAACTTTTATTACAATATATTGTTATAAATATTCTATGTTATTATTATTATTATTGTTAATCTCCTATGGTACTCGATTTGTAAATTAAACTTTACCATAGGGTATGTATGTATAGGGAAAAACAGTATATAATAGTTTTGGTATGATCCATGGTTTCAGGGATCCCCTAGGAGTCTTGGAACATGTCCCCCTTCAAGGAGGGGCTACTATAGAAGATATTGAGAATAAGTTCTAGGGGAGCCTGGTGCAATATCTATATTCTCCGTTTTGTTTGTTTGTTTTATTTTTTTCCAGTTGGTTCTGTGGCCAACATTTTTAGGGTGTCATTCTAAGGCTGAAGGTATAACTTTGGAGGGACAGCATGGCAGATTTTCTAAAAGTATGTATTAAATAAGATTAAGTTAGAACAAGGGGAAGAAGAGGAAAAGCTCTCTTAAATATTTAAAATGTGATTATGTAGAATATATCAAATGCTCAAAATAACATGATAAATTCTGTGGTAAGGGAAATACTTAGCACTATGATAGAAACTAAGTGTGTTGGGTTGAGAAATATTTGCTCAAGGAATGACAAGTAGAATGAGGCCTAATGGGTGGGTAATAGTTAAGCAGGTGAAAATATAGGGAGTGGTTTAAGAAACAAAATTTATAAAGAACTGCAGGAAGAACACATAACATGCAAAAAATAAAGAGGTGAGAAAGGAGTTTGGAGACATCAACAGTGTCTATGTGATGCACGGCCTGAAGCCATGTGATGGAATCATGACTTAACTGTAAGGCTGAGTGGAAGTTAGTGAAGCTTTTAAGGAGGGAAAGTAAATAATCAGAATTGCATTTTAAAATGATTGTACTTGATGGGATGTGAAAAATCATTAGGAACAAGCAAGATTAGAGTCAGAGAAATCCATTAGGATATTTTAACCAATCCACAGTGGAGCTGGAAAACTTTTCTCTTCTCCCTTCGAGGTTATTTGGTTGGCCTAATAATTAAACTGATACAAGACACATTAACAGAAGAAAACTGTAGTTTTGTATGTATGGGAAGCCCATAAAAATAGGAGAGTCAAAAAGTGGCCAAAGCAGGAAGCTTTATAACTTTTAGACAAAATGATAAATTTGTGACAAACTGTCAAACCAAGGATTTGAGCTTGTGGTAGTGAATTGCTGAAGCAGTAACAAGCTTTATTTATATAGCTTTTTGGCCCTAAATCTCTATCTCTGGTGATAACGATGACTTCTACCCTCCGGGTACAGGGAAGTTGCCTTTCACACTGCAGATTTATCTCCTGCTTTCGTGGGACCAAGGGGCAGAGAGTCCCTCCTGTACCAGACATCTATGAAGTACATTGAATTCAAAATAATCAATATGCCAAATTTGCATATCATGGGGTAGCATATTCTGCAACCCTTCACACTCAAGGTAGAATTGTAATGTGAACCAGGCTGAAGACCACTGGAATTTGTATAATCATGTTGGATGGAGAGAGACTGTAGGACTTGATGAGTATTCAGATGTGAGGTTGATGAGGTAAAACTAAAGGTCATGGATGTATCCAGGTTTCTGTCTTGAGCAACTGAATAGAGAGTGTGTCATTACCTGACACCAGAAACACAGGAAGAATAGCACATTTTTGGGAAAAAGCACAGAGATTGATTTTTACAAACACACACATGCGTGTTTAGAGATGCAGATGTAGATGTAGAAACAAAGTAAAGCTATTCATTCTATACTTTGTCTGGAAACTATGTATAGGATTTCTCAGTATTGAATGAACATCAGAGGGTATTTGGAAAGGTTTTCAAAAATACAACTACCTGATATTCCTCCCATTTCTGTAATGGTGGGCATTGAGAGCATATACTTTGTAGAAAATCTTTAAGTGACTCTGATGTGAAACAATACTTAAAAATTATTGGAAATGAAAAGATAGATGATGAAAAATGTATACATTTTGTAGTCACATAAACTTCAGTTTGGGCTCATTGATTTATATATAGTCTCCTGACATTCTGTTCACATACCTGCCGTGCAAAGATAACAATACATGATGAGATTAGAAAGGTGATGCGGTGATCCATAAAAATTATCCTTTTTTTTTTAAAGATTTTATTTATTTATTTGACAGAGAGAGCTCACAAGTAGGCAGAGAGGCAGGCAGAGAGAGAAGAAGGGAAGCAGGCTCCCTGCTGAGCACAGAGCCCGATGCGGGACTCGATCCCAGGAACCTGAGATCATGACCTGAGCCGAAGGCAGCGGCTTAACCCACTGAGCCACCCAGTCGCCCCATAAAAATTATTCTTAACACAAATGAGTAAAAATAGATTATATGGGAAGTTTCTGTTTGTTTTTTTTTTACCCTGCAAAAGGATGTCAGTTAACAGTAAGTATGTTTAGAAGAACTGTAGATATGATGGTAATTTTCATATTTAGGGAGTGAGACCATATCCTTTCGTAATCAATAAGATAATGCATGTGATGTGAGGTTATTTTGC
The DNA here is from genome assembly GCF_002288905.1 of Enhydra lutris kenyoni. Taxonomy (NCBI): domain Eukaryota; kingdom Metazoa; phylum Chordata; class Mammalia; order Carnivora; family Mustelidae; genus Enhydra; species Enhydra lutris. The sequence continues at coordinate 25,797,925 of NW_019154099.1, read as the reverse complement.
TCTTGGCTGTTTTATTTCTTACATTTTATTCCTTTCTTTACAGCTTGGAATAATATCCTGTAATTTCTACCCTGCTCTGATATTTTAGGTGCATAAATTATTCTTAGAAAACTGTTATAAAAATCATTCACATCAAAATGCTCAAGTTATTAAAATCTTGGCTTATCCTCATGGAATAAATTTTTATTACAAACTGTAAAAATTATTGTTTTAATATATTTCTAGCCAATTTCATATTCACGAATTACTAAAAAAATCTCAATTCTCATCGCAATGATTATCATAAGGAGGAATTTTTTAAATAAGCACTACAGCAATTGTCAATTATGGTCTATTTATGACAAATATTGAAGTTACTTCATTGTATGGCTCTGTTTAGGATGAATGAATAACACATTTCAGTATAATATCCGGGGAAATAAGTTCAAAATGATTTCAATAAGTGTAATAGCTGTTTCATCCAAAATATACTCCAAAATACCACGATGAAATATCATCACAAATGTGTCCATGTATGCCCAGATATAAATCTTTGCTGGAAACTTTTCTATAGCACCTTTGTGTCACTAAAAGTCATTAAATACTTTACTACTTGTATTAAAAATTCCAAAAGTGAATGCAAGTTTTAACAGTTTCAATATGCAAATTATTGCTCTTTTGTAAAACCCATTTTCAATGTTTCCATTTTTATTTTACTACTTGTGACTAAATTGGGAAAATATAAGCACATGTATTTATGATTTTCACACATATGAATGTTTTAAATATATTACAACTGTATGCTTTCCTATGACAGTAAAATTTGTCTTAAATTGTGTTTCATCTTTTTCAACAGATGGCTTCTTTGAATATTGGGAGAGCAGGTGCCTGTGTGGTAGTCATCAAGCAACCTTGACTTATTTTTATTTGGAGAGATTTTATTTGCTGGAGTGGTTATTTTTATATCAGAAGGCAAGAATGAGAACTTCCTGAGGTGAAAATTCTTCAAGAACAAGGATTTCTGTAGATTTACCTACTGATGTCAAAAGAGGTAGAAGATCAAAGAGAATTATAGGAATCGAAATAAACATCAAACTGCTATGGGAAAAATGTCTGGCCGTATATTAGTTAGTTCAGGAATGGTTATTGGTAATTTGTTTTGTATTATAGCATACAATAACTAAAGTTACCAAAGGCTTGTTTTTCTTGAGCAATTAAGAGGAGAGATCCATTTGTGACATGGATAATTTCATGACTACAACTCCTTCAATTGTTTTATAGTTTGTGGCAATGTCAAAGAGGTCGAAGACATGATATTTCATCTGACAGAATCTGATTGGTTTACTATTTCCTAATCAGATGTGGTCATTCTAGGAGGCAGAATGATGTTTTATTAAAACAAACACGCTTCTTCCTCATTTTCTCAACTATGAGGACAATTAGAGAAATAGATTCATGCCTGTCTCTTGCATTCAGAAAACAAACTGCTCTGCTAATCAAAGCTGCACATTTCATCAGAGAGGATGGTTGAATTTTATTGCAACCATATTAGCAATCTGAAGCTGGCGAACACAAAGGATTGTTTTCATTAGGCTTACCACATTGCTTTGCTTTTTGAACATACTGAGCCAAAGAATCAGTACAATTATGGGCTTTTGCCTTATGTTGAGTTCAGTGTAAGCATGGAAGCTAGTTATTCTGAATGTTATATATATCCGCTGCATGTTAAAGTCCCTTAGAAATTTGTTCATAAAAAAAAAAAATGTTAGAATTTTGAAAGCGAAATCTATGATCCGTTCATTGGGAGTGTTAATGATCATCATTAGAAGGAAGGCAGACTTCAGATTCTCATTTCCCACTCTTCAAACTTGTTACATTGATATGCACATTATTTTATGCCAAATGTTTGTAATTGTTTAAAGCATAAAGTGGAAACATTATATAATGTCCTTAATAGATTCATGTAAATTTTAAATATAATTAATAAATGATAGAACATTTGCTTTTATCACTGTATCGTTCTTCAATAAATTTTAATTCAAATCTGAGTACTGAGGTGTGTACACTGAGGTGTACCGCACAGATAGGTCATTTTTATTGCTTGACTGTTCCTAAAAATTCAAGGAGATATATCTCTCTCAAAATGTGTATTTCCTCCCAAATATTACACTGGCACTGAATGCAGTCTTTAATTATTGCTTTCTTCTGTAAGTCATTTGAGGCAGTTAGCAATAATGCTTACAAAACACACATCCCAAAATGAGTGCTTATAATTGTGCAAGAGCTAGAAAAGACAAGAAAATTCCTCTTTGAGTCAATGTAAACCATGGAACTGATTTTTACTGTTGGGTGGAGAAAAATGTTTGAAATCTAATAACCAAGGAAAATATTGATAGTTTGTATCAAGGAAATATTAGGAAATCTAAATTTTCCTAACATATACATGTGATCAAATTTGTTAATCATATTTTATGTCAGAAAAATTATGTCACTAGAAGTATAAGATAGGAAGAAGTACCAATGAATTTTAAAAATTACAGGTAAAAATGCATAACATAAAATTTAGCATCTTAACCATTTTTAAGTGTACAGCTTAGCAGTATTAAGTATATTTAATTTCTTCTGCCCACAATGCATAGAACATACATATAATATTAGCTAACTGAAATAGAAAACTTAATTTTGAAACTCGAAAGAACAGAGAAGATAATGTAGGTACATCTATTTTTTAATCAGTAAAGTTTTGTGGCAGTCATATTTAAAATTTGCTAATAAATGTATTGATCTTTTTACAATACTCTTTCCTGAGAAGGAATTTACCTGAAATGAATTTGCTGCATGCAGCCAACTCTATCTGTAGCTCATATTATTTGCATATTGCTTATATTGCATAGAGTGAGTATATACATCAATTGTCCAAATGATGACACTGAAGAGCACCCTGGACAATGAACTCTAAGCCTATATGAGATGGGGGAATGGATACCATTGTGCCGATTTGCTGAAAAGGAAACCGTCTTCCAAGGTCACATGTTAAATAAGTCCCAGCACTTGCTATATACCTGCCATGACTCCAATCCAGGATTCTTGAAACTTGGTTCTGTCAAAATTTCTGCTAAAAACAGAATTCACTATTTGGCTCTTTAATTAATAAGGAATATTTAAATAAAGAAAGTAGAGAAAATAGCATCAAGGAGGCTAGTTTTTCCAAGATACTGTTTAGTATTTTTGTTACATTGATATCCTTGGAGTATAACATATTATTTATAAATAGTACTATGAGTCAACTTATATTTATAAATACCACTTTGAAGTCTTAGAATATTCTGCAAATACTTTCAATTTTAATGATGACTATTAATAAGAATAGGAATATAAAATACAGTTCAAAATTATTTATAAAGTATACAATTACATCCAAATCTCCAAACACTGCAGTACTGATTTATTTTATGTTGCACATTAAAAGTCAATAAAACACAATCAATCACACAGTTAAAATAAAATAAAAAAGGTGATATTTGTAAGTTTCTCCTGGATACTGAAACAAGAGACTGAATAAGAAGAATAAAAGCATTAGTGCAAAAATATTGGCTACCCAAAGAGTATAAGGAATTTAAGTTATTAATTATATTATGTGTGGTTTGAAGAAACCAGCCAGTCTATGTATAAAATAAAAATTTGCAACCAAACAGCTAAAACCTGTGATAGTGGTTCTAAAAAAATTAACATTTAAACATGGGCTAAAATTCAATATTTAAATATCTATGGTCTTATATCCAGACTTAATCTAGAAGATTAAAATGTTTCTATAAAAAATTTAAGATTTTGTAGCTTTGGGGAATTCTTTTAACCATATCCATGTCACTCCTTAAACCTGTACATAGTGTTTTTAGTATTTCAAAAGAGATGAAAATTAAGTATAAATAAGAGAAATGAGAATTAAAATTAATCTTTTAGACATGAAGGGGAACAGAATTTGCCACCCCAAAATACCCCTCTTTGTCACAAGTATTATCTCGAGCTGGTTAATTTTTAAGAAACAGCAGACAGGGGAAAAGCTCTTTAAACAGTATAAGAAAACTTTTCCTAAAGGACTTCTACATTTACATGGAAAATCTCCACTTGTAAAAATGTTTCCATCACTGTAACTGGAAAAGGAGAATGACTAAAGCTCTAGAAACTCTTAAGACATCAACAAACTAAATCTGCCTAACAATCTTATCCTTGTTTACTATGCTTTTCTTGATAGCTTCCCCAAACTGGCTCCCACCCCCAACATTTCCTTTTATCTTTTGCTGGGGAGGGTATTTAAGGTGGTGCTTTAGGCCACTTTGGAGAGTTAGTCAGTTTTCTTGCATATCTCCCGTATCTCCCGTGTACAGGTTAGTAAACTTCTGTTTGTTTTGCTCCCATTAATCTCTTTTATTCCAGGGGAGTCTCAGCTCAGAGCCAAGAAGGCTAGAAGGGTAAAGGAAAAATTATTTCTCCTCCCCTATAGGCAACTATACTAATTTGTTTCCTATAAAGGTTTAACAGGACTTCTTCCTATAAATATCCCACTACAACCCTACTAGATAATTTGAAAAGGCCTGGAATTGTATCATTTTTTTTTTTTTAAGATTTTATTTATCTCTTTGACAGAGAGAGAGAGATCACAAGTAGGCAGAGAGGCAGGCAGAGAGAGAGGGGAAAAAGGCTCCCCGCTGAGCAGAGAGCTCCATGTGGGGCTCTATCCCAGGACCCTGAGATCATGACCTGGGCTGAAGGCAGAGGCTTAACCCACTGAGCCACCCAGGCACCCCTATAATTGTATCATCTTATGGAATATGGTTATCTGATGGAAAATTAATGTTTTGTCACTGTATAAATCTTATGTATTGTTTTTGTTCTAAGTTTCTATAATTTGATAGTCACAATAATTAGATACTTTATATACACAGATTTGAATTCAGAAACTCATAAGCATTTATATATTATTTACATGAATATAATTGGAACATTTTTAATTCATAGCTTTTAGATCAATTTGTGGTTTTTAGTAATTGAAACTTTACTGACATTTAAATTTCTTATCCTTGGAAATAAATGAAGAGTAACACAAGCTACAACACACCAAAATATTTATGTATTCAGAATACATGAAAAACACAATGTGAAAACGAAATCGCTTATTTTATTCGCTTATTATTTCCATGACCAAGTATCAAAATCTACATGCAGCAGGCACTGTGCTCAGTGGACATTACTTGCACTCATGTAGCTCAGATATGAAAGAAGACAAACTAATAAATTCATGATCATGTCACGTTTGTTGAAAAAAATCTCTTCCAGAATGCTATGGGAAACATGTGAGGGGCATCTAACTTTATTTTGTGGATGTGATGCCTGAATTGTTAAGGATGATGTTAAAAGAATGCTTCTTCCCTACTTCATGAAGAAATACTTTTTTTCCCCCAAGACATTCCTGGTTTTTTATACCACCTGTATCCCCTCTAAATGATATGGTAGGTAGGTGACAGTGTTCAAAAAATAAATTAAAACAAGCAAAAATGTTCTAAAACCTTCCCACAAAGGTAGTAGGAGGGGGAAAAAAAATCTTTTCTTGCTGAATTATCATGAAATTGATGAGGGAACAGAAGGCTGGCTGATGACAAAGCAAGAGGCTGACACCTTGCAACCTCCCCCCACCCCCACTCTTGTGTGAGACATATGTGACATTCTTTAGGAATCTCCCACCCATCTTAATGTTAATACCTTGCTAGAGGGCAAAAAGACCTTGGCAATGGCAAGGCCTCTGGTATCAGGTGTCTTCTAGGTCCTCATTAGCATATGAAAGTTCTATTGAAACCTCCCTTTTCCTTACTTCCCCAAACCCCATAGTACATAACCTGCCTTCTCTCACAACCCGGGGGCAGCAGCTCTTCCTGCCCATTGGTCCTGTTGCAGTGCTTTAATAAACCACCATTTTGCACCAAAGATGTCTCAAGAGTTCTTTTTCGGTCATTGTCTCCGGACCTCACCCCACCGAACCTCACCTATATTCTAGAACTTCATCAAAACCAAGATGTGAGGTCCATCCCAGGCAACCTACAACTATACAGAGAGATATTACACTCTGATATGTAGCCAAACAAACACAATCCATTACCACATATTTTCCTTTTTTTCTTATAATCATTTATTTTTATATTTAGGTGTTTTTTTTTTAATCCATCTGCAGTATTTTGCTTTATTCCAGTTAGTTAACATACAATGTTATACTAGTTCTAGGTGTATACTATAGTGATTCAACACTTCCATATCACCTGGTGTTCATCAGACAACTGTACTCCTTAATTACCCCACCCCCTATTTAACACATTCCCTCACCCACTTCCTGTACTCCTCTACTCCCTCCCTCTCTGGTAACCAACAGTTTGTTTTCTACAACTTAGAGTGTTTCTTTTTGTTTCTCTTTCTCTCTTTTTTCCTCCCTTTTCTTGGTTGCTTTGTTTCTTAAATTCTACATATGAGTGAAATCATATACTTGTCTTTCTCTGTCTGACTTATTTTGCTTAGCATTATACTCTCTGGCTCCATCCTTGTCATTGCAAATGACAAGATTTCATTATTTTTTATGTCTGAATAGTATTCCATTGTATGTTTCATTATTTTTCATGTCTGAATAGTATTCCATTGTGTGTGTGTGTGTGTGTGTGTGTGTGTGTGTGTGTGTGTGTGTGTGTATACATACCACATCTTTTTATTCATTCATTTTTTGTATTCTTTGGGTAAATACCCAGTAGTGCAATTGCTGAGTCATAGGGCAGTTCTATCTTTATTTTATTTTATTTTATTTTTAAAGATTTTTTATTTATTTATTTGACAGACAGAGATCACAAGTAGGCAGAGAGGCGGGCAGAGAGAAAGGAGGAAGCAGGCTCCCTGCCAAGCAGAGAGCCCAATGTGGGACTCGATCCCATGACCCTGGGATCATGACCTGAGCAGAAAGCAGAGGCTTTAACCCACTGAGCCACCCAGGTGCCCCAGGCAGTTCTATTTTTAAATTTCTGAGGAATTTCCGTATTCTTTGTCAGATTGGCTGCACCAGTTTTTATTCCCATGGACAGTGTAGGAGTGTTCCTTTTTCTCCACATCTCCACCAACACCTGTTGTTTCTTGTGTTGTTGATTTCAGCCATTCTGATAGGTGTGAGGTGATCTCTTATTGTAGTTTTCACTTGTATTTCCCTGATGATGAGTGATGTTAGGTATCTTTTCATGTGTCTGTTAACCATCTGTAGGTCTTTAGAGAAATATCTGTTCATGTGTTCTGTCCATTTTTAATCAGACTAATTATTTTTTGGGTGTTGAGTTTTAGAAGTTCTTTATATATTTTGGATACCAATCCTTTATTGCATATGCCATTTGCAAATATCTTCCCCCATTTTGTAGACTGCCTTTTAGTTTTGTTGATTATTTCCTTTGCTGTGCAGAAGCTTTTTATTTTGATGAGGTCCCAATAGTTTATTTTTGCTTTTGCTTCCCTTGTCTCAATTACCACATATTTTCAAGATAAAGAGCAACTAGTTCACAAGCAAGAGGACTGGATAGAACCATTTGTCATACATAGTTCATCCTAACTTTACTGGGTAATTGGGATGAGCATCTGTGTTAATTAGCTCTGGGGCGGGGGTGGGGGGGGTGGGCGCCGCATACTTCTCAAACCTCAAAACAGCAAGTTATTTACAACAGCAAGTTATTTTGCAACTTGGAGCAAGGACCCCACCAAAGTTAGGCTCCGATCTTCCTTTAGGAAGTAGAGATACAGCTGCTATCTTCCTTGATGATTACACTTCAAAGAGATGGCCCCCAGGGAAGGAGGACTTAGCTGCCTCCATTTTGATCTCAAACTTTCTAGCTGGGCTCCTCTTTCCAGCTTGTCTCTTGGTTCAGACAAAGACATGGAGGGCAAAGGATCCTCTAATGGGATCCAAAATTATCCTCTCAAAGAAGCTGGCCCTGAGCCAGCAAGACCCTGCCTGTGACTGACTCCAAGACAAAGGCGATTTGACTTTCACTGCCTACCTGCACGATTCCACCCACTTTTGCCTCACAGTTTCCTTATATAAACCAGGAAGTATTTTCAGCATTTTGGAGACAGTCTTTGAGATGCTAGTCCTCTGTCTTCCTGGTGCTGGCCTCAATGAAATAACTTCCCTTCCTGTTTCACCACCACTCCTTTGTCTGCCTTTGGATTCTGTCAGCAGTGACTGGCTGGATGAACTTGGTCCCCAGCCAGGTGCTCCTGCATCCCTGCCTGCTGATTATACCAGGTCCTTGAGGAAAGGGTTCCTGTGTCACAAACTTGAAAAAGACCTAGTTTTTAAAACTATTTACATATAATTCAAAGAAAGGAGCAAATACTCAGAATTACAAGTTTTCTAGAGTAAATGTTCTTGAGAAAGAGAAGGGAAGGAAAAATCTCTTCCCTCATTTCAAACAGAGAAAATCAAACCTCTCCATTTTCATTTGTTATTTGTCCTTAAAATAGATATTAGTGTATTTTTCCTCCAGTTGTTTATCTGTCTAACCAGATTTGCCTTTTTTCTCTATTTTTCTCCTGAGGTTAGGGTGAGGCAATGATCTACGTTGGGGTCTGCAAACTAGGGGCCACAGGCCAATGATAGAAAATAGATATCAGAAGAATAATATTTCATGACACATGAAAGTTATGTAAAATACAAATTCCAGTGTCTATAAATTGTTATTGAAACCCAGCCGTGCCTCCTCTACTGTTTACAGTGGCTTCTTTCTAGCTATCCCAGCAGAGCTAGTTGCAAGAGAGACCATATTACCACAAAGCCTAAAGTATTTAGTCTCTGCACCTTTACAGAAAAAGTTTGCTGACACCTGATCTAGGTCCTTACTAATCAGATAATAGTCTCTGAAGAAGCAACTTTACTATTACCTAGAGCTTGTTAGAAATGCTAAATCTGGGGGCCGTCCAGAGCTGCTAAATGGGATCCCACTTTTTAACAAAGTATCTAATGTGACTTGTTAAAGGTTGATGCAATGTAAGTAATGTAAGTAATTATTTCTCTGCAAACTCTATATCCTTTTCTGGTTTTCTCAATGAAGGCGTCCAGTAGGGAGTCAGCAATCCTGCTCAGCTCTCATATTTAATCCACATAACTCCAGTATAAACTTTATCAGGAATAACAGTAATGTTTTAGCTCTCATCTGCTTTCCCTTTGTCTAATTTTTTAACCGGTTCAGAAACTACATGAGGAAGGGTGCTACTTATTGAATTACTCCCAAAATCCAGCAGAGAAACAGTAGTGAGCTCTGTGAAATGGGGTATATGCTAAGCAGAGAGTTCCAATTATGAGAAGGTGTAATTTTTACAAAGAAAGATACAAGAGAAAGTGGATCACATGTTTGTGTTATACCCATTATTTTATAATCTGTTTCAGTCTTACCGACACTGGAGAGGAGAAAAGTCCGTGGTTTTCTGTAGCCAAATTTCTGGCTTAGAATCAATCAGACTGATTCTTACTATCTTCAGTTCTCTTGAGATGGTAATTTTAGTTTGCTTGGGAACTAAGCCCCAGCTTGCTTAGAAGGGTGGACCTATTCTTCTGCCTACTGACGAACATGTATTTTCAAAACAAGACTTGGAATTCTTACATGGGTGATGGAGAAAATCAAACCCACAGCCGCAGTGCCTTTTTCATTAAACCAAGGGGTAAAATTTAAAGGTTTGTACTGTTAAAAGGTAAACTGAGGAATGTTAAACATTTTAAGAGTTAACTGAACAAAAACAGATTCCACTGTGGCAGAGCCAAACCAGAAGTGGTTAAAAGCACTCCACCTAAAGGAGTCAAGGGAAAGACTTACATAAAGGTGCAGAACTGAAGGAAATTACTTGATTGGCTAAAGTTTTAAGCTTTGTTGGCTCTTTGAGAGTGGTTGTTCTTAGCACTCTGATTTCATAAACTAGAACCACTTACAGGTTTATATTTTGATTTGCTTATGTAGACCACCTCAGTCTAAAGGACTCCTTGTTTAACTGATTTAATAGTTTTTATAGATTTTGATGTGTTAGAAAGTCATCATAATTGACTTAACATCCTAGTAAGTAATATTAAGATTTAGGAAGTAATAATGATTTTAGATTTTAAATTTTATGTGGAAGGGTAAAAGAAAATGTGACAAAGATTATAAACAGCATTTGGACTTTAAAAATTAAATCATTGAATTTATTACTTTAATACATTTATTAGAAATGACCAATGTTTTTAAAGTTTTCTAAGGATAAATACTTCACAAACTTAAAACACAAGCATTATTATATTTATGAATGTAGATGAAAGTGTCGGAGGGAATTTAAGTAAGTTAAATATAGGGCTAATCATTAAAGGGAATTTAATATGTTTAAATTTATATGAGCACATATTAATCAAGGGCCCCCTTAAAAAGGATTACTACTATTTTGTAGATTCATAAAAAAATTACAAGGCTTTGAAAGTTCAATTTAGAAACTTAAGGAAAATATTGTTTGTTGACATAATTATTTTTAAAAGTTGATATTTATTCTATGAAGAAAACAACCACTAATAGTATTTTTCAAATACAAAGCACACACACTCAAAAACAAAAATATTGTTCATGTTTATAAAATACTTTCATATGTATTATTAATTTGTCATACCCTCAATATTCAAAATAATATTTTCTTCAGAATTATACTCTATCCATCATAGAACTAGGAATAGAATTCCATAGCACAGCTTTAAAAATTCATTTTATTAATAATGCTTATGAGAAAATAAGTATTTGCTCACATGGGCTCAAATTACCTAACTTAAAGTAAAAAATGGACAATGTCCTTATTCTATATAGATAATAACATACTATGACTTAATATTTTTGTGTAGCATAAATGTATTTCTATTCTACTACATTTTTCCCTATCTTTGAACCAATCACCTTTGTTAGTTAAGATATTTAAACATAAAGTTAAATAAGTCTATTTCTCTTAGTAAAAATTCAGAAAGTTAAGATATGACTGTATGGAAATTCACAATTGTCATATCCTTTATCCTTCATGCCCAAACACAAAATATTGAAGTCCTTTTAAAAATAATGTATATTTAGGAGAGGAGTCAAGATGGCGGAGAAGTAGCAGGCTGAGACTACTTCAGGCAGCAGGAGATCAGCTAGATAGCTTATCTAAAGATTGCAAACACCTACAAATCCAACGGGAGATCGAAGAGAAGAAGAACAGCAACTCTAGAAACAGAAAATCAACCACTTTCTGAAAGGTAGGACTGGCAGAGAAGTGAATCCAAAGCGACGGGAAGATAGACTGCTGGGGAGGGGCCGGCTCCCGGCAAGCGGCGGAGCAACGGAGCACAAAATCAGGACTTTTAAAAGTATGTTCCGCTGAGGGACATTGCTCCAGAGGCTTAACCAGGATGAAGCCCATGCAGGGTCAGCGTGGCCTCAGGTCCCACAGGGTCACAGAAGGATCGGGGGTGTCTGAGTGTCACAGAGCTTACAGGTATTAGAACGGGGAAGCCAGCTACAGAGGCAGAGCCGAGGAGTGAGCTCTAAGCTCGGGGTTACCTTGAACCAGGTTCAGGCTCGGTCAGCTTGGAGCGCGGCCAGAGGCCAGGGTGACGGGAGTAATTGGGCGCTGTTCTCTGAGGGTGCACTGAGGAGTGAGGCCCCGGGCTCTTGGCTCCTCCAGGCCAGAGACCGGGAGGCCGCTTTCTTCATTCCTGTCCTCCGGAACTCTACGGAAAGCGCTCAGGAAACAAAAGCTCCCAAAAGCAAACCCGAGCGGATTACTCAGACCGGCCCCAGTTAAGGGCGGTGCAACTCCGCCTGGGGCAAAGACACTTGAGAATCACTGCAACAGGCCCCTCCCCCAGAAGATCAACGAGAAACCCATCCAGGACCAAGTTCACATACCAAGGAGTGCAGTTTCAATACCAAGGAGAGCAGCGGAATTCCATAGGAGGAGAAAGCAAAGCACGGAACTCATGACTTTCTCCCCATGATTCTTTAGCCTTGCAGTTAATTTAATTTTTTTTTCTTTTTCAATTTTTTTTCTCTTCTTCTAAATTTTTTTAACTTTTACCCTTTTCTTTTTAAATGTTTTTTAACTAGTTTATCTAATATATATATATTTTTATCCTTTTTATATTTTTTCTTTATTGGTTTTCTTTTTTTAATTGTCTCTTTTTTTTTTAATTTTCTTTCTGAACCTCTTTTTATCCCCTTTCTCCCCCCTCATGATTTGGGATCTCTTCTGATTTGGCTAAAGCATATATTCCTGGGGTTGTTGCCACCCTTTTAGTATTTTATTTCCTCCTTCATATACTCTTATCTGGACAAAATGACAAGGCAGAAAAATTCACCACAAAAAAAAGAACAAGAGGCAGTACCAAAGGCTAGGGACCTAATCAATACAGACATTGGTAATATGTCAGATCTAGAATTCAGAATGACGATTCTCAAGGTTCTAGCCGGGCTCGAAAAAGGCATGGAAGATATTAGAAAAACCCTCACGGGAGAGATAAAAGCCCTTTCTGGAGAAATAAAAGAACTAAAATCTAACCAAGTTGAAATCAAAAAAGCTATTAATGAGGTGCAATCAAAAATGGAGGCTCTCACTGCTAGGATAAGTGAGGCAGAAGAAAGAATTAGCGATATAGAAGACCAAATGACAGAGAATAAAGAAGCTGAGCAAAAGAGGGACAAACAGCTACTGGACCACGAGGGGAGAATTCGAGAGATAAGTGACACCATAAGACGAAACAACATTAGAATAATTGGGATTCCAGAAGAAGAGGAAACAGAGAGGGGAGCAGAAGGTATATTGGAGAGAATTATTGCAGAGAATTTCCCCAATATGGCAAAGGGAACAAGCATCAAAATACAGGAGGTTCAGAGAATCCCCCTCAAAATCAATAAGAATAGGTCCACACCCCGTCACCTAGTAGTAAAATTTACAAGTCTTAGTGACAAAGAGAAGATCCTGAAAGCAGCCCGGGAAAAGAAGTCTGTAACGTACAATGGTAAAAATATTAGATTGGCAGCAGACTTATCCACAGAGACCTGGCAGGCCAGAAAGAACTGGCATGATATATTCAGAGTACTAAACGAGAAAAACATGCAGCCAAGAATACTATATCCAGCTAGGCTATCATTGAAAATAGAAGGAGAGATAAAAAGCTTCCAGGACAAACAAAAACTGAAAGAATTTGCAAACACCAAACCAGCTCTACAGGAAATATTGAAAGGGGTCCTCTAAGCAAAGAGAGACCCTAAAAGTAGTAGATCAGAAAGAAACAGAGACAGTATACAATAACAGTCACCTTACAGGCAATACAATGGCACTAAATTCATATCTCTCAATACTTACCCTGAATGTTAATGGGCTAAATGCCCCAATCAAAAGACACAGGGTATCAGAATGGATAAAAAAACAAAACCCATCTATATGTTGCCTACAAGAAACTCATCTTAAACCCGAAGACACCTCCAGATTTAAGGTGAGGGGGTGGAAAAGAATTTACCATGCTAATGGACATCAGAAGAAAGCAGGAGTGGCAATCCTTATAGCAGATCAATTAGATTTTGAGCCAAAGACTATAATAAGAGATGAGGAAGGACACTATATCATACTCAAAGGAACTGTCCAACAAGAAGTTCTAACAATTTTAAATATCTATGCCCCTAACGTGGGGCAGGCAACTATATAAACCAATTAATAACAAAATCAAAGAAACACATCGACAATAATACAATAATAGTAGGGGACTTTAACACTCCTCTCACTGAAATGGACAGATCATCCAAGCAAAAGATCAACAAGGAAATCAAGGCCTTAAATGACACACTGGACCAGATGGACATCACAGATATATTCAGAACATTTCATCCCAAAGCAACAGAATACACATTCTTCTCTAGTGCACATGGAACATTCTCAAGAATAGATCACATCCTCAGTCCTAAATCAGGTCTCAAACATTATCAAAAGATTGGAATCATTCCCTGCATATTTTCAGACCACAATGCTCTGAAGCTAGAACTCAATCACAAGAGGAAATTTGGAAAGAACCCAAATACATGGAGACTAAACAGCATCCTTCTAAAGAATGAATGGGTCAACCAGGAAATTAAAAAAGGATTGAAAAAATTCATGGAAACAAATGATAATGAAAACACAATGGTTCAGAATCTGTGGGACACAACAAAGGGGCAGTCCTGAGAGGAAAATATATAGCGGTACAATCCTTTCTCAAGAAATAAGAAAGGTCTCAGGTACACAAGCTAACCCTACACCTAAAGGAGCTGGAGAAAGAATAAGAAAGAAACCCTAAACCCAGCAGGAGAAGAGAAATCATAAAGATCAGAGCAGAAATCAATGAAATAGAAACCAAACAAACAATAGAACAAATCAACGAAACTAGGACCTGGTTCTTTGAAAGAATTAATAAGATTGATAAACCCCTGGCCAGACTTATCAAAAAGAAAAGAGAAAGGACCCAAATAAATAAAATCATGAATGAAAGAGGAGAGATCACAACGAACACCAAAGAAATACAGACAATTATAAGAACATACTATGAGCAACTCTACGCCAACAAATTTGACAATCTGGAAGAAATGGATGCATTCCTAGAGACATATAAACTACCACGACTGAACCAGGAAGAAATAGAAAGCCTGAACAGACCCATAACCAGTAAGGAGATTGAAACAGTCATCAAAAATCTCCAAACAAACAAAAGCCCAGGGCCAGACGGCTTCCCGGGGGAATTCTACCAAACATTTAAAGAAGAACTAATTCCTATTCTCCTGAAACTGTTCCAAAAAATAGAAATGGAAGGAAAACTTCCAAACTCATTTTATGAGGCCAGCATCACCTTGATCCCAAAACCAGACAAGGACCCCATCAAAAAAGAGAACTACAGACCAATATCCTTGATGAACACAGATGCAAAAATTCTCGCCAAAATACTAGCCAATAGGATTCAACAGTACATGAAAAGGATTATTCACCACGACCAAGTGGGATTTATTCCAGGGCTGCAAGTTTGGTTCAACATCCACAAATCAATCAATGTGATACAACACATTAATAAAAGAAAGAACAAGAACCATATGATACTCTCCATAGATGCTGAAAAAGCATTTGACAAAGTACAGCATCCCTTCCTGATCAAAACTCTTCAAAGTGTAGGGATAGAGGGCACATACCTCAATATCATCAAAGCCATCTATGAAAAACCCACCGCAAATATCATTCTCAATGGAGAAAAACTGAAAGCTTTTCCGCTAAGGTCAGGAACACGTCAGGGATGTCCGTTATCACCACTGCTATTCAACATAGTACTAGAAGTCCTAGCCTCAGCAATCAGACAACAAAAGGAAATTAAAGGCATCCAAATTGGCAAAGAAGAAGTCAAACTATCACTCTTCGCAGATGATATGATACTATATGTGGAAAACCCAAAAGACTCCACTCCAAAACTGCTAGAACTTGTACAGGAATTCAGTAAAGTGTCAGGATATAAAATCAATGCACAGAAATCAGTTGCATTTCTCTACACCAACAACAAGACAGAAGAAAGAGAAATTAAGGAGTCAATCCCATTTACAATTGCACCCAAAACTATAAGATACCTAGGAATAAATCTAACCAAAGAGACTAAGAATCTATACACAGAAAACTATAAAGTACTCATGAAAGAAATTGAGGAAGACACAAAGAAATGGAAAAATGTTCCATGCTCCTGGATTGGAAGAATAAATATTGTGAAAATGTCTATGCTACCTAAAGCAATCTACACATTTAATGCAATTCCTATCAAAGTACCATCCATTTTTTTTCAAAGAAATGGAACAAATAATCCTAAAATTTATATGGAACCAGAAAAGACCTCGAATAGCCAAAGGAATATTGAAAAAGAAAGCCAAAGTTGGTTGCATCACAATTCCGGACTTCAAGCTCTATTACACAGCTGTCATCATCAAGACAGCATGGTACTGGCACAAAAACAGACACATAGATCAATGGAACAGAATAGAGAGCCCAGAAATAGACCCTCAACTCTATGGTCAACTAATCTTCGACAAAGCAGGAAAGAATGTCCAATGGAAAAAAGACAGCCTCTTCAATAAATGGTGTCGGGAAAATTGGACAGCCACATGCAGAAAAATAAAATTGGATCATTTCCTTACACCACACACGAAAATAGACTCAAAATGGATGAAGGAGCTCAATGTGAGAAAGGAATCCATCAAAATCCTTGAGGAGAACACAGGCAGCAACCTCTTCGACCTCAGCCGCAGCAACATCTTCCTAGGAACATCGCCAAAGGCAAGGGAAGCAAGGGCAAAAATGAACTATTGGGATTTCATCAAGATCAAAAGCTTTTGCACAGCAAAGGAAACAGTTAACAAAACCAAAAGACAACTGACAGAATGGGAGAAGATATTTGCAAATGACATATCAGATAAAGGGCTAGTGTCCAAAATCTATAAAGAACTTAGCAAACTCAACACCCAAAGAACAAAGAATCCAATCAAGAAATGGGCAGAGGACATGAACAGACATTTCCGCAAAGAAGACATCCAGATGGCCAACAGACACATGAAAAAGTGCTCCACATCACTCAGCATCAGGGAAATACAAATCAAAACCACAATGATATATCACCTCACACCAGTCAGAATGGCTAAAATTAACAAGTCA
Organism: Enhydra lutris kenyoni; assembly: GCF_002288905.1. Classification (NCBI taxonomy): domain Eukaryota; kingdom Metazoa; phylum Chordata; class Mammalia; order Carnivora; family Mustelidae; genus Enhydra; species Enhydra lutris. Next base: position 25,781,188 of record NW_019154099.1, on the reverse strand, counting down.
GGAAATGACAGATGCTGGCGAGGATGCGGAGAAAGGGGAACCCTCCTACACTGTTGGTGGGAATGCAAGCTGGTGCAACCACTCTGGAAAACAGCATGGAGGTTCCTCAAAATGTTGAAAATAGAACTACCCTATCACCCAGCAATTGCACTGCTGGGTATTTACCCTAAAGATACATACGTAGTGATCCGAAGGGGCACGTGCACCCGAATGTTTATAGCAGCAATGTCTACAATAGCCAAACTATGGAAAGAACCTAGATGTCCATCAACAGACGAATGGATAAAGAAGATGTGGTATATATACACAATGGAATACTATGCAGCCATCAAAAGAAATGAAATCTTGCCATTTGCGACGACGTGGATGGAAGTAGAGGGTATCATGCTTAGCGAAATAAGTCCATTGGAGAAAGACAACTATCATATGATCTCCCTGATATGAGGGAGAGGAGATGCAACATGGGGGGTTAAGGGGGTAGGAGAAGAGTAAATGAAAGAAGATGGGTTTGGGAGGGAGACAAACCATAAGTGACTCTTAATCTCACAAAACAAACTGAGGGTTGATGGGGGGAGGGGGGTTGGGAGAGGGGGGGTGGGATTATGGACATTGGGGAGGGTATGTGCTATGGTGAGTGCTGTGAAGTGTGTAAACCTGGCGATTCACAGACCTGTACCCCTGGGGATAAAAATATATTATATGTTTATAAAAAATAAAATTAAAATACATAAATAAATGAAAAAAAGTCTTTACAAAAAAAATAATAATGTATATTTAAATGCTTATATTTCCTCAAATGTCCAAAACCTGTTCCTTTCCCTCACTTTTATTTCCAGATATAAATGATGTACAATAATTGGCTGATACAAATGGCATATTTAGATTTTAACTGGTATAGAAGATGCTTACAGGGACTTTATTTTTAATTCAGATGTCTGAAAAGGGGAAATACCTTAAAGCTGGTTTGATGTCAATTAAAAAATTAAGAGAATTCCTAAAGGACTGTAGAAAACTGGCCATGAAGTGTACACATTAGGAGGAATAGCTAAACTGCATGTCCAAACAGTGCCTTGATTGATTTTTACTCTGATCTTTTCACCAAATTACATTTGCAAAAGTAACCATGGAGACTAAAAGCTTAACTACTGAACTGAACTAGCAAAGTAATACCAAAGAGTGTAGTAAAAGAAATTAAAGGTGTCTTCAGAGTCAAAAAGGTGCCTTATTTTAACATATAATATGCTACATTAATTTTTCTAAATCCTAAGAAATCAAGAGTATCTACTTACTCTCCGGAAAAGTAGGAACAGAGAAGCAGATTAACCAGTCAACAAAACGTTTATGTTTTAATGCCTAGTTTAATATTCAGTGCATTTGATACTTATCAAATGGTTTAGGGTATAGAAGTACATTTCTTTAAAAAATGTATCATATCCCTAGATCTACATTCACAATCAGAATTAATCATATCTACGGTCATAAAATACATCATTGTACTGGTTGAAAAACTTTTTAGACTAAAGGTATTTTTTTAAAGATTTATTTATTTATTTATTTATTTATTTATTTGACAGAGAGAGAGAGAGATCACAAGTAGGCAGAGAAGCGGACAGAGGGAGAAGGGGAAGCAGGCTCCCCATTAAGCAGAGAGCCCCAAGCAGGGCTGGATCCCAGGACCAGGAGACCATGACCTGAGCTGAAGGCAGAGACTTAACCCACTGAGACTCCCAGGCATCCCTGAATGAAAGCTATTATCCATATATTCTACTATTAATTTAAACAGAACACCAATCAAAATAATTAAGAATTTTCAGAAAAATCTCAATTCTTCAATTAACTTGAATTATACAAGAATATAGAAATTACAGATGTAGATTAAAATGAATAAATGATTTTCTAATTTATAGGGTGAAGGTAAGTTAAATGTAATATGTTCATAATGCAATGTATTTTTCTGTCAAATATTCACTTAAAACCTTCTATAATGCCAGGAATCCAAAATCGCATTGGCGGCATAATTTCAAACAACAAATGGTTCCTTACATCCAGCACTGTGAGAAGAAAGGCACTTATAAGCAAATAATACTCTGAATAAGTACTATGATAGATTTAAGTACCAGATGTAAAAGAAGTTGATCAGGGAATATCAAATTGCTCAGGGAGATGAAGAAAGATTTACTTAAGAAACTCTTATTTGTAAGGATAGAAAATTCAGGAGGAGGGATCTGCAGTAGTCCTGAAGTGCGATGTAGAAAGCAATTCTGTTCTCTCTCTAACCACTTCCCACTTGTCCCTTTGCATACCTAACACTGCTAAATCTAGGTAGGAGGAGGGTATTTCTGCTGGTCCGTTCTTCAGAGGCTCAGAGATAAATCTCACACAGTTTTCTGATGAATCCTTAGGAAATGCAAACCGATTAATCCGCTTGAATTCCTATGTTCACAATGCTAAGTAGTTTTAATTGGAAAATTTTAGGGTGCCTTTCTCTCTTGTGTAAGAAAAAGAAATCATTAAGAAATGATTTAAGAAAAAGAATCATTATATGTATTTATCATTTGACTTTTCTTTCTTTGAAACTATAAATTATGGATAAGAATCCAAATTGCAGAAATTACTGAAGGAACTTCCATTTTACTAGTTTAATTCAGAGACATACTTTTTTGTCTTATATTTGTAGTAAACTCGATAATATACAAAACGTTTCCTTAAACATTTTGGAAGTATTCTTAGTTAAGAGGTTATATGGGTTTGGATCACATGGGCTGTGTCTAGGCTCTGTCTTTTTCTAGTTACGTGAGTAGGGCAAATTACCTAACTTCTTTGTTGCTGACCTTCCTCACTGTAGATATATTGACAGGGTTGTGAAAATTATTTAAACCACTTAGGCATTGAGCTAAGCACTCTCATGAGGCCTTTTCTGGCTCAGTCCGTTAAGCGTCCACCTCTGGATTTCGGCTCAGGTCATGATCTCAGGATTGGGAGATCAAGCTCCCTATTGGGCTCCATCCCTGCTGGGCATTGAGCCTGCTTAAGATTCTTTCTCTCCTGATGACCACTCCATCTCTCTCTCCCTCTCTAAATAAGAAAAAGAAAAAGGTCCCTTGAATTATGCATGGTAAATGTTTACAGAGAAAATAAAAAGATTGCTTACTACTTGACAACCATTTTAATAGAAGCAATTATATGAATACATTTTTCATAAAGTTCTTTTCTCTAAGAAATGTACACTTATTAACAAAACCCAGGTTAATATTAACACTAGCTCTGAATCAGAGAGGAAAAAAAAAAAAGGCAACCAAAACCTTTTTTTTTTTTTAAAGATTTTATTTATTCATTTGACAGAGACAGAGATCACAAGTAGGCAGAGAGGCAGGCAGAAAGAGAGAGAGGGGGAAGCAGGCTCCCTGCTGAGCAGAGAGCCCAATGCAGGGCTCAATCCCAGGACTCTGGGATCATGACCTGAGCTTAAGGCAGAGGCTTTAACCCACTGAGCCACCCAGGTGCCCCCAAAAACCTTTTAAAAAATATAAAATAAATAACTAGCTCATCAAGTAATTTCATATGTCATGAAAGTAATCCTGTTAGAAGCAGGGTCAGGGAAAGAAAAGAAAATATTCTAATTCAAAGAGAAAAAATAAAATTGTTAAAAATTAAAATACACTTATAAATACACAAAAATTATCTATTCCTGTCATACTCAAACTCTTCCTAATGTCCATTTACCACTTTCTATTTACTTTATCAATCAAAATAGTCTCATGAAAGACCAAATTACATAGATGATTTTATTCAGGATGTTGTAATAGAAGGAATGTTCTTTAATGAAGACATTTTAAAAGACTAGGGAGGAAAAAAAGTAGGGTTCATTGTCATGGAAACAAGGGTGTTATGAAGAAAGATGACAGTGAGTCTTACTTGAAGGCTGGAGGTGTTTAATTCTTGGAATATGCAGAAAAGTCATACCTTTGCAGTTAGCCATTTCTCAGGACATGGGGGGGGGGAGGTTTCTCAACAAGCTTTCCAGGAAGACAGGTCTCCGATAAATTCAACATTGTCAGTCCCTTATTTATTCAGTATTAATATTCAATGTTGGACAATTTGGAGATAATCCTAAACCTCCTGAGTAGAGTGGATTAAAGGTGAACTGGAATAGGTAAATTAAGTGTCCAGAGGCAGGGATGCGGTACCTTTATAGTCAGTATCAGAAAACCAGAACTCTTACTATACCAGTAGGTGAACACAGGATCATAAGCATCAAACCTCATATACGATCTGTAAGGTATAGTCCACAGGTCTGATAGATTTTTTTTTTCTTTTGCAAAGATGGGCATTGTCTTTAAAATATTTTAGTTAACTCACAAAATTTAAACACATAGAGTTTGAGCACTGAAAGCCCATTTCTAAGTTTCTTGTTAATTATGAATTAACAAGCAAATCAAATTCATTCTTCACAGTCTTCCTTCCTATACCGAACTCACAATAAGATTTCCTCTATTCAAATATCTTATTTTAATACAGTAGAGGGAAAAAAAGATGAAAAAGTCAAGATGATTGCTCTAAATTTATTAGGCATTAAATGAGCTCTTGTATTTTAAACTTCAATGGCAGTCTTTTAGAAACACCTATAATGGGGCGCTTGGGTGGCTTAGTGGGTTAAGCCTCTGTCTTCGGCTCAGGTCATGATCTCAGGGTCCAGGGATTGAGCCTGGCATTGGGCTTCCTGCTCAGCGGGGAGCCTGCTTTCCCCTGCTTCTCTGTCTACTTGTGATCTCTCTCTCTGTCAAATAAATAAATAAAATCTTAAAAAAAAAAAAAAAAGAAAGAAACAGCTATAATGTTGACAGACTTGATATTGTTTTATTTTCCAAATATTCTCTTTTTGCATACCATAGGTCTTCTCAATTCTTTTTTATTTCTGATGTCATCCTGATGTATCTTAGGGTGCTCTTCAAAAGCAATAGGAAGCTTAAGATCTCTGTTACAATTGCCATGTTGGTATTTACAGTGGAGCAGACTGTCACTCATAAGTTCAGTTTGTTAAAACAGAAATTAGTTGTATAATGTTTATTAGGAAACTCCGATAACCCTCTCAAATTCCTAAAGTTATTTTATAAAAAGGTGTAGTAATTGCCTGTGTGGCTAAAGTGCTTATGCCTGCCAACATCATAGCTGTTGGCTATGATCCAATGTTACATCTCCCAGTATTCAATATTTACCTAACACTAGCATAAATATAACTTCCGAAGGGGTACAATATGCATTACCCCAAAATATGGCATGCTTCCACAGTGAATATTTTAAGCTGAAGGAATTTGAGAAAATGGCAGATGGAAGGAAGATCCCTCTGACCTTCTCTCCCAGCCCCTTGTCCTTCTGAACCAAGTCATAAAACCTTCAAGTGAGAGGTGCCTTCCCCATACCTAGAGGAAAGGAATATCCTTATCTTTGAAGACAAAGACCATGATGAAGAATCTCAATAAACAGACTGTACTTGCCAAGTTCAGTCTCATACTCTTCAACATATCACACTCATTATACTCCTCAACCTATCATATTCCATCACAGCTGTTTACTCTTCATCAAACCTAGCATAAAAATACATATGTCTAAGTGTTTCTTTGGATTTTCATTTCCTTAGGAAGACTCCCACGTCATGTAAAACTTGCGTATTAAATAAATTTGTATGCTTTTTCTCCTCTTTCTCTGTCTTCACCAGTTTAATTTTCACATCCAGCCAGGGGCCCTACAAGATCAAGGGAAAGCTCTTCCTTCTCTACATTTTCATTTCTGGTTCTTTAAAATATTTTTTCTTATTATTGTTATTGGTTTATTATTATTTTATTATTTACTATTTACTATATAATTTTGCTTTATTTTCCTTCCTTTTTTCCCCCTATTCTGACATAAACTTACTCACTTGAGAGCCATATAAAATTTTTTTCTTCAATTTTATTTATTTACCTTAGAGAGAGAGAGAGAGAGAGAGAGCACAAGCAAGGAGGAGCAGCATCCCCACTGAGCAGGGAGCCTGATGTGGGCCTTGATCCCAGGATCCTGGGATCATGAGTTGAGCCAAAGGCAGCCGCTTAACCGACTGAGCCACCCAGGCACCCCCACTTGAGAGCCATATAAAAATGGAGTAACCTTCTGTCTGTGAAATGGGGTTATTACTCTTTAATATCATTTAATACAATACCTGAAAGAAAGTAAGTCTGTAATAAAAATTAGTCATTACCTGTATTAGGTATATTTAATAATTATAGTTACATTATTTATTTAATTTTTAATCAAATGTTATTTCTCTTTACTCCTTTTAACAATATCTCAAGTACATGGTATCTGGGTAGTTTGGTTGGTTAAGTGATAGCCTTCAGCTCAGTCATGATTTTGGGGTCATGGGATTTCATCGGTATTGGGTTCTTTGCTCGGCAGGGAGTATCCTTCTCCTTCATCCTCTGCCCCTACCTTCTACTCTTTCTCTCTCTCAAATAAATAAATAAATAAATAAAATCCTTAAAATCTATCTATCTACCTATCATCTCTTTCAAGAACAAAATTTCACTACTGTTTTTGTTTATTTAAGAAACATCACTGCTTTACTTGTTTTGAGTATTGTAATTTAATTATATTTACACCTCTTCCTTAAATGTTATTTACCCTCAAGAATTACGTTTTCTCCACATCTGATTGGAAAAGACATCCAATTCCCCCTAATAACTGAGCCATGGTTTATCTTTAAGTGGCAGTAGGTAATAATAAAGCTGTCTTTCTCTCTCTCTCTATTTTTTTTTTTTTTTTTTGGTCTGTATTGTTCATAGTTGCAAGTAAAACCAGAGGCTGGAGTACCTATTAAGTTGTATATTTGATAGACTTTATAAAGCAATCTTCAATAGAAAATAAGAAAAAAACAAAACTGAGTAATAAATAAATGAATAAAATTGAAATGAATTGCATGTTGCCTGGAAAATCACGAAGACAAGGAATATGAACATTCTGTTGTCTGTGAACCATGCATCACCTGCTTTTCTTTGTTTTATTTTTAAAGGCTGCTTGGAGGGGGAGTATTATTTTTTGTAGATGAATGGTGATTATTATATTTAAGTTTAATTTCCTTTTTTGCTATGGTATGATACAATAATTTAATAAATTAACCATTGCCCTACTTTTATGTGAAATAGAACTAGCACCATACACCTATAGAAGCTAGAGAAAATATGACAGTTTTCATTCCTGCTTTTCTCTCCCTCCCTCCCTCCCTCCCTCCTGTCCCTAACCTCCCCCACCCTCCTCTCTCTGCCCTTCAGCTATTACATATCACTTCTTTTAGAAAAGTATTTTACCTTGAACTCTATCCATTTGGGTTATTCAAGAACTGCCATTTCTATTGACCTTTTTCTTGGTCAAATATAACTTGTTCAGTGGTAGATATTTCTTCACAATTGGACCTATAATTATAAACTCACATCATGAACTTTGACGATCCCAGGACCAAAGCACAAAACACTCTTACTACTTCTATTAGAGTCTCAGGACTCACATAGATAATTGAAACTCTTCTAGCTAGGTTTTGGAACATGTTTGGCACAGGAAATACAATTCTAGGAGTAGCTAGAGTGGGTTCCCGATTATTGTTCAGAGCCAAAAGAAACAGAGCAGACACACAATGACTTCACCCCTGTTGTACAAGTTTCAGCTCTTCAGATAAAGTCTGTCCTCCATTAGATATTCATTCATGAATGGAAATAATAATTACACAGGCATGAATACACACATAAACATAATAAGTGTTGCCTAAGCAGTCTCTAATTACCTGTGATAAAGATCCCTATTAATTTTTTTTCTTGTCTAATCCAGAGGAATACTTTTGTAAAATACAATAAAAAACATCACAACAATACTCATTGTTCTAGAACTTTCTAAATGTTTATTTTCTATATCTGTACTTAACTTGTTAAAGACTTATAACAAATAATTATAGCATATTACATTACATTACATCTTTAGTTCCATGAAAAGTCACTGTATCTACTGGGATTAGATTTTAGTGAAAGCACCAAAATCAAAGTGTCACAAACCAGAGATGATATTTCTATTTTATTTAAAGTCTGAAGGTATGCAAGCCAGGTATGGCAGCTCTGTATCATGGAGTCCCCAGATACCCAGCTTCTTCTATTCTACTGTCAATGTACTTGGGATCTATTGGTTTTCCATTTGGGGAATATGGGGCTTTATCACTTTGTCACCACATCTGAATAAAAGCAGCAGGAGCCAGGAAAAGACAGATAATGAGAAAGCTCTTGTGTGAGCTATTGGAATTCCAAGTACCTGACATACAGATAGCACTCTGTCTTTAACTTATCAGCCAAGATTTACTTATAGGGACACACTTAACTACATAAAGTGTTTGAGATGAAGTCTTTATCCTGGGAAGTTTGACTAACTTAAAAGAAATCCAGGATGGGAAAGAAACTGCAAGCTCTATATCTACTTTGAGCTCACTGCATAGGTACAATTTAGTGTTTAACAGAGTTCCCAGCAATAACACATTTGATTCATTACTTTAAGAAAAAATCTATTTAAAGTTTATTTGCCTTCCAAAACTTTCTGAAATAGAACAGAACTACTTTTTCCCAAAAACTGGAATTACTGGAGCTCAGTTTCTACTCATATGCTGTCTATTCCAGGAAATAAAATGCAGATTTAATTTTAATACAGTTCAATGACCCTCTCTATTAGATATGAGTGATAAAGTTCATTTCACTGCTTCAGTGACTTTGACATCACTGGACAGTCATATCTGTGTCATTTACTAAGGAAACCAAAGAAGGATATATACTATTATCATTTTAACCTGACAAACCCATATCACTTCTGGGATGGATTAAGTACTGGCATGGCAAATTTCATGGTCACTTTTGGTATTTCAGGAAGAACTTTTATAGCATATGCCCTTTCAAGAAAAGGATAGTACTTAAACACATCTGGAAGACTTTTTTCCTAATAAAATTTATGAAATTGCCTAAAGTCATTATCAATGTAATTTGCTAATGTAAGTGAGCCACTGAGAACAAAAGATTCACGTTAATTTTAAGATATACGAAGATTAGATTTCTTTTGGACTTTTGGTAACAAGTCACATAAAAATTTTCGCTTCCCTCCCAAAACTTCTTATTTTCCCCAGCTCCCAGAACAAGAACAAAAAGAAAGAAAGAAAGAAAGAAAGAAAGAAAGAAAAAGAAAGAAAGAAAGAAAGAAAGAATGATGGCTTGGATTAAGATATATTAGAGGGCATTATTTAGATTACATTATGAGGATTGGACATAAGATGGGTAAGTATGTATGTACTAAAAGAAATGTGAATTTATAGCATGTTTATTTTCCTAAGAGTAGCATAAGTGCTTTAAATATGCTTTTTGTTACATTGTGATCTTAAGGTTTGAGTTCTGTTTGTAGTTTAGACAGAAGTAATTCAATAGTTTAGGTAAGAGATGATTATATCTTGCATGAGGTTAGTGATGGTGAAGAGGAAATACATGTGAATAAATTGGAGCATCCATCAAAGGGCTTAGTAATGGATTCTATTTGCAGGGGGCAGGTAAAAAGAGTGATGCCTGGCTTTTTAAGCTAGTGAAACTTAGTGGATATTGGTATCATTCATTGAGATAGGGAGAACTGAAAGACAACCATACTTTGAAATCAGTGTTGTGCACAATTTCAGAATGGATGCAACAGAAAGTATTATTATCTCACACAATTACAAAGTACATTCTTAGAGTAGAAAGAAACCTTAGAAGTTATCTGGTCTATCGTCTTAAATGATGATAGCTGTACTATTTTGGTTTGAATGTCTCAAGTGATAATATCCTCTTGGCTTTATAAACACAGAATAATACTTTTTAAATAGGCATCATTATTTTGATATTCTTCTTATGCTCAGACATCATCTGCCCCTTTGTCGAAGATTAATAGCAATTTTGAAAGTAAAGTACAGTTCTATAAGGCTTTCCTCTACCTGTTCAAAAAGATCTTGACACTCCTTAATGAAATATTTATTGCTTAAAATGGCAAACTTGTTCCCCTGCCTACTGAGGAAGTTGTATTTTCACAATGAGAAAAAGTTAGAACTGATATACAGATGATGGAGACAATCAAACCCACAACAAAAATACCTTTTTTATTAAACTGATGGATACAATGAATGGTTTTGTATGGTTAAAAGATACACTGAGGTATATTAAACATTTTATGACTTATTTGAGCAAAAATCAATTCCAATGGGGCAATGCCTAACCAGAAGTGGTTAGGAATGCTCCACCTACTGGAGACATCTAGGGCTTCCCAAATATGTGGCAAAGTCATTGCATATATACCTGATTTTTATATACATGCTTATGCTCTTTAATATACATGAAAGAGTATATACATAAACATATATATGTTTATGTTTTAAATATTTAATTTAAATTTCTTTTCAGTGTTCCAAAATTCATTGTTTATGCAACACACCCAGTGCTCCATGCAATATGTGTCCTCCTTAATACCCACCATCAGGCTCACATATCTGCCCACCTCCTTCCCCTCCAAAACCCTCAGTTTGTTTCTCAGAGTCCAGTTTCTCATGCTTCATCTCCCCCTCAAATTTCCCCCAATTCACTTTTCCTTTCCTTCTCCTAATGTTCTCCATGTTATTCCTTATGCTCCATAAATAAGTGAAACCATATGATAATTGACTCTCTCTGCTTGAATTAATTCACTCAGCATAATCTCCTCCAGTCCCGGCCATGTTGATACAAAAGTTGGGTATTCATCCTTTCTGATGAAGGCGTAATATTCCATTGTATATGTGGATCATGTCTTCGTTCTCCATTCATCTGTTGAAGGGCATCTTGGCTCTTTCCACAGTTTGGCAACTGTGGCCGTTGCTGCTATGAACAATGGGGTACAAATGGCCCTTCTTTTCACTACCTCTGTATCTTTGGGGTAAATACCTGGTAGTGCAATTACAGGGTCATAGGGAAGCTCTATTTTTAATTTCTTAAGGAATCTCCACACTGTTTTCCAAAGTGGCTGCACCAACTTGCATTCCCACCAACAGTGTAAGAGGATTCCCCTTTCTCCACATCTTCTCCAGCACTTGTTGTTTACTGTCTTGTTGATTTTGGCCATTCTAACTGGTGAAAGGTGGTATCTCAGTGTGGTTTTGATTTGAATCTCCCTGATGGCTAGTGATGATGAACATTTTTTCATGTGTTTGTTAGCCATTTGTATGTCTTCTTTGGAGAAGTGTCTGTTCATGTTTTCTGCCCATTTTTTGACATGATTACCTGTTTTTTGAGTATTGAGTTTGAGGAGTTCTTTATAGATCTTGGATATCAGCCCTTTGTCTGTAGTGTCATTTGCAAATATCTTCTCCCATTCTGTGGGTTCCCTTTTTGTTTTGTTGACTGTTTCTTTTGCTGTGCAAAAGCTTTTGATCTTGATGAAGTCCCAAAAGTTCATTTTCACTTTAGTTTCCTTTGTCTTTGGAGACATGTCTTAAAAGAAGTTGCTGTGGCCAATGTCAAAGAGGTTACTGCCTATGTTCTCCTCTAGGATTTTGATAGATTCCTGCCTCACGCTGAGGTCTTTTATCCACTTTGGGTTTATCTTTGTGTATGGTGTAAAAAGAATGGTCAAGTTTCATTCTTCTACACATAGCTGTCCAATTTTCCCAGCATCATTAATTGAAGAGACTGTCTTTTTTCCACTGAGTATATTTTCCTGCTTTGTCAAAGATTATTTGACCATAGAGTTGAAGGTTCATACCTGGGCTCTCTACTCTGTTCCAGTGGTGTATGTGTCTGTTTTTGTGCCAGTACCATGCTGTCTTGGTGATCACAGCTTTGTAGTAAAGCTTGAAATCAGGCAATGTGATGCCTCCAGTTTTTTGTTTTTGTTTTTTTCTTTTTCTTTTTCAACATTTCCTTAGCAATTTGGGGTCTCTTCTGGTTCCATACAATTTGTTTTTTATCTTTTAATTTATTTTCAGCGTAACAGTATTCATTGTTTTTGCACCACACCCAGTGCTCCATGCAATCCATGCCCTCTCCAATACCCACCACCTGGTTCCCCCAACTTCCCACCCCCCACCCCTTCAAAACCCTCGGATTGTTTTTCAGAGTCCATAGTCTCTCATGGTTCACCTCTCCTTCCAATTTCCCTCAACTCCCTTCTCCTCTCTAACTCTCCTTATCCTCCATGCTATTTGTTATGCTCCACAAACAAGTGAAACCATATGATAATTGACTCTCTCTGCTTGACTTATTTTATTCAGCATAATCTTTTCCAGTCCCGTCCATGTTGCTACAAAAGTTGGGTATTCATCCTTTCTGATGGAGGCATAATACTCCATAGTGTATATGGACCACGTCTTCCTTATCCATTCGTCCGTTGAAGGGCATCTTGGTTCTTTCTACAGTTTGGCAACCGTGGCCATTGCTGCTATAAACATTGGGGTACAGATGGTCCTTCTTTTCACTACATCTGTATCTTTGGGGTAAATACCCAGTAGTGCAATGGCAGGATCATAGGGAAGCTCTATTTTTAATTTCTTAAGGAATCTCCACGCTGTTTTCCAAAGTGGCTGCACCAACTTGCATTCCCACCAACAGTGTAAGAGGTTTCCCCTTTCTCCACATCCCCTCCAACACATGTTGTTTCCTGTCTTGCTGATTTTGGCCATTCTAAGTGGTGTAAGGTGGTATCGCAATGTGGTTTTAATTTGAATCTCCCTGATGGCTAGTGATGATGAACATTTTTTCATGTGTCTGATAGCCATTTGTGTATCTTCATTGGAGAAGTGTCTGTTCATATCTTCTGCCCATTTTTTCATATGATTGTCTGTTTTATGTGTGTTGAGTTTGAGGAGTTCTTTATAGATCCTGGATATCAACCTTTTGTCTGTACTGTCATTTGCAAATATCTTCTCTCATTCCGTGGGTTGCCTCTTTGTATTGTTGACTGTTTCCTTTGCTGTGCAGAAGTTTTGATCTTGATGAAGTCCCAAAAGTTCATTTTTGCTTTTGTTTCCTTTGCCTTTGGAGACATAGCTTGAAAGAAGTTGCTGTGGCTGATATTGAAGACGTTACTGCCTATATTCTCCTCTAGGATTCTGATGGATTCCTGTCTCACGTTGAGGTCTTTTATTCATTTTGAGTTTATTTTTGTGTACGGTGTAAGAGAATGGTCGAGCTTCATTCTTCTACATATAGCTGTCCAGTTTTCCCAGCACCATTTATTGAAAAGACTGTCTTTTTTCCACTGTATATTTTTTCCTGTTTTGTCAAAGATTATTTGACCATAGAGTTGAGGGTCCATATCTGGGCTCTCTACACTGTTCCAATGGTCTATGGTCTGTTTTTATGCCAGTACCATGCTGTCTTGGTGATTACAGCTTTGTAGTAAAGCTTGAAATCAGGTAATGTGATGCCCCCATTTTTTTTGTTTTGTTTTTCAACACTTCCTTAGTGATTCAGGGTCTCTTCTGATTCCATACAAATTTTTGGATTATTTGCTCCAGCTCTTTGAAAAATACTGGTGGAATTTTGATCGGAATGGCATTAAAAGTATAGATTGCTCTAGGCAGTATAGACATTTAAACAATGTTTATTCTTCCGATCCAAGAGCATGGAATGGTCTTCCATCTTTTTGTGTCTCCTTCAATTTCTTTCATGAGTGTTCTGTAGTTCCTTGAGTACAGATCGTTTACCTCTTTGGTTAGGTTTATTCCCAGGTATCTTATGGTTCTTGGTGCTATAGTAAATGGAATCAATTCTCTAATTTCCCTTTCTGTATTTTCATTGTTAGTATATAAGAAAGCCACTGATTTCTGCACATTGACTTTGTATCCTGCCATGTTGCTGAATTGTTGTATGAATTCTAGTAGTTGGGGGTGGAGTCTTTTGGGTTTTCCATATAAAGAATCATGTCATCTGTGAAGAGAGAGAGTTTGACTTCTTCATTGCCAATTTGGATACCTTTTATTTCTCTTTGTTGTCTGACTGCTGTTACTAGGACTTCTAATACTATGATGAACAAGAGTGGTGAGAGCGGGCATCCTTGTCGTGCTCCTGATCTCAACGGGAAGGCTGCAAGCTTTTTCCCATTGAGGATGATATTTGCTGTGGGTCTTTCATAGATAGATTTTATGAAGCTCAGGAATGTTCCCTCTATCCCTATACTTTGAAGCGTTTTAATCAGGAATGGATGCTGAATTTTGTTAAATGCTTTTTCTGCATCAATTTAGAGGACCATGTGGTTCTTCTCTCTTCTCTTATTAATTTATTCTATCACATTGATTGATTTGCGAATGTTGAACCATCCTTGTAGCCCAGGAATGAATCCCACCTGGTCATGGTGGATAATCTTTTTAATGTGCTGTTGGATCCTGTTTGCTAGGATCTTGTTGAGAATCTTAGCATCCATATTCATCAGTGATATTGGTCTGAAATTCTCCTTTTTGGTAGGGTCTTTGCCTGGTTTGGGGATCAGGGTAATGCTGGCTTCATAGAAAGAGTCTGGAAGTTTTCCTTCTGCTTCAATTTTTTGAAACAGCTTCAGGAGAATAGGTGATATTTGTTCTTTGAAAGTTTGGTAGAATTCCCCAGGGAATCCATCAGGTCCTGGGCTCTTGTTTTTTGGGAGGTTTTTGATCACTGCTTCAATCTCATTACTAGATATTGGTCTATTCAGGTTGTCAATTTCTTCCTGGTTCAATTTTGGGAGTTTATAGTTTTCCAGGAAGGCATCCATTTCATCTAGGTTGCTTAGCTTATTGGCATATAACTGTTGATAATAACTTCTGGTGATTGTTTCTACTTCCTTGGTGTTAGTTGTGATCTCTCCCTTTTCATTCAGAATTTTGTGAATTTGGGCTTTCTCTCTTTTCTTTTGGATTAGTGTGGCCAATGGTTTATCGATCTTATTGATTCTTTCAAAGAAACAGCTTCTAGTTTCATTGATACATTCTACTGTGTCTCTGGTTTCTACCTCATTGATCTCAGCTCTAATCTTGATTATTTCCCTTCTTATGTGTGGAGTTGATTTGTTGTTGATTCTTTAGTTCTTTAAGGTGTAGAGACAGCTGGTGTGTTCTGGATTTTTCAATTTTTTTGAGGGAGGCTTGGATGGCTATGTATTTCCCCCTTAGGACTGCCTTTGCTGTATCCCATAGGTTTTGGACCGAAGTATCTTCATTCTCATTGGTTTCCATGAATTGTTTCAGTTCTTCTTTGATCTCCTGGTTGATCCAAGAATTCTTAAGCAAGGTGGTCTTTAGCTTCCAGGTGTTTGAGTTCCTTCTGAACTTTTCCTTGTGATTGAGCTCCAGTTTCAAAGCATTGTGATCTGAGAATATGCAGGGAATAATCTCAGTCTTTTGGTATCGGTTGAGTCCTGATTTGTGACCCAGTATGTGGTCTATTCTGGAGAAGGTTCTATGTGCACTTGAGAAGAATGAGTATTCTGTTGTTTTAGGGTGGAATGTTCTATATATATCTATGAGGTCCATCTGGTCCAATGTGTCATTCAATGCTCTTGTTTCTTTATGGATTTTCTGCTTCGATGATCTGTCTATTTTTGAGAGAGGCGTGTTAAGATCTCCTACTATTAATGTATTCATATCAACATGACTCTTTATCTTGATTAACAGCTTTCTTATGTAATTGGCTGCTCCCATATTGGGGGCATAGATATTTACAATTGTTAGATCATCTTGGTGGATAGTCCCTTTAAGAATTATGTAGTGTCCTTCTGTATCTCTGACTACAGTCTTTAGTTTAATATCTAATTTGTCTGATACGAGAATTGCTACCCCGGCCTTGAGGCCCATTGGCATGAAAGATGCTTCTCCATCCCTTCACTTTCAGACTGGGTATATCTTTAGGTTCAAAATGGGTCTCTTGTAGACAACATATAGATGGGTCCTGTCGTTTTATCCAATCTGCAACCCTGTGCCGTTTGATGGGCGTATTTAGGCCATTCACATTGAGAGTGATTATTGATAGATACATTTTTATTGACATCGTGTTACCTTTGAAGTCTTTCTTTCTGTCGATTGTCTCTATATTTCTGTTCAATGCTATTCTTAGGATTTTTCCTCTTTTATAGAACCCCCCTTAATATTTCCTGCAGTGTCGGCTTGGTGGTTGCATAGTCTTTTAAGCCTTGCCGGTCTTGGAAACTCTTTTTCTCTCCATCCATTTTGAATGTCAGTCTTGCTGGATAAAGTATTCTTGGCTGCATGTTCTTCTTATTTAGTGCCCTGAATATATCTTGCCAGCCCTTTCTGGCTTGCCAGGTCTCTGTGGACAGGTCTGACATTATTCTGATGGGCTTTCCTCTGTAAGTAAGGAGACTCTTTGTCCTAGCGGCTTTCAAGAGATTATATCTACAATTATGATTCCTCAATTTGACTATCAGGTGCCTTGATGTTTTTCTGGAATCTATAATCTTGGGTGGAGACCGTTTGGCCTCTAGTACATGAATGCTGGTTCCATTCACAAGATTGGGAAAATTTTCATAAAGAACTTGTTCCACTATATCTTCTAGACTTCTTTCTTTCTCCTCCCCTTCAGGGATTCCAATAATTCTGAGGCTGGAATTTTCATGGCATCATTTATTTCCCTGATTCTGTTTTCGTGGCTTCTAAGCTGTTTGTTCCAGGCTTCCTCCTGATCCTTTCTCTCTGTTTGTCCTCCAGATCACTAATTCTATCTTCTGTCTCAGTTACCCTAGCTTTGAGAGAATTTAGATTAGATTGGAACTCATTGAGAGCATTGTGAACCTCATCCCTGGTAGCTTTCAGTTCTGCCCTAACATTGTGAACATCAACTCTAGTCACTTTCAGTTCGGCCCTAATCAATTCCGTTTGGTCATCCATGGCTTTCTCCAACCTAGCTATTGCCTGGATAATTGTTAGCCTGAATTCTCTTTCCTACATATTGTCTATGTTGATAGCCATTAGCTCTGTTGCAGAAGGCCCATCCTCTGTATTTTTCTTCTGTTGGGCATTCCTCCTCCTAGTCATTTTGGTGAGAGATGGCTGAACGGATGTAGCTGGATGTATCGACCATGGTGCAGTCAAGGTGCACCCTGGAATGCTTCTGAGCAATCAGGATTCCCCACCTGAATGAGAGAAAAAAGAAAAGAAAAAGAAAAAAAGAGAGAGAGAGAGAGAGACAGGAAAGAAAGGGAAGATAAAAGAGAAGGTTCAGCCCAAATGGGCCCCAAGGTAAGATTTATGAAGTATACAAACAAAAACAGACAAACAAAAAGATTGATAAAAGTATATGACAAGAAAAAAAAATTATACATATATATATGCAAATAAAGGAAGAACCTCGTCAAAAAGAACCCCAAGTGTAAGATTTATATACTATCAGGACAAACACAAAAACACAGAAACACTGGTGGAAGAAAAAGATGGGAGAGTGGTTATAAATTCTCAGTGTGGGCAAGGAAGGTTGTTTTGATTCTTCCTGGATGTATCTTGATATCTTTGTTAAAGGACTCAACTTTCCTAAGATAAAGGGGGATTAAAAATTGGTTTACCTATAGGGGTAGCATTGATTGGGGAAAGGGGATTACCTTGAAGTTTAACTCTATATGAATATTAGAAAATAAAAGTAAAAAAGGAATAAACTAGACTAAACTAAACTAAAATTAAAAAAAAAAAAATTAAAAAAATAGAAATGCAAAAGAAAAACACAGGTGTATGTATCAAAAAATTCAGGTTAGAAGGTTATTATGGAATTTGATGTACTGGACATCTCACTGTGATGGTAAATAGGTTAAAAAATTATCTATATTAAAAAAAATGAGCCAGAATAGTGGGAACAAATTAAAAATAAAAGTTGTCCTATGAAGTAGTGGTGGTTGTTCTCTTGTCTTTTTTTTTTTTTTTTTTTTCTTTCCTGGTTGGTTTTCTGGGGGAGGGGCCTGCCACATGGGTTTTCAGTCAATGATGTTCTCTGAGTTAAGTCCTCCTGCCCCCCTCAAGGGGGTGGGCTCTGAGGAAACTGTTTTTTTCAGGCTTTTGTTCTCTGGAGGTTTTTATATTTGCTCACTTTTTTTTTTTTTTTT
>NW_019154099.1:25638859-25762968 GCF_002288905.1 Enhydra lutris kenyoni | reverse complement strand
TTTTTTTTTTTTTTTCTCTCTCGCCTTGACCGCTTTTGATGGTTTTTGTAGGTTTAGAGGAAAGCAAACTGCACCCTGACCTCCCTTTCTGAGAGAAGCCTTAGTCTGGCTGCAGAGCCCAAATAAATTCCCCTTTGGCCGCTGGCAGAGCAGGTTCCTAGTTGCGTTTCCTGGGGACGCAGGATTTTTTGCTTGTACCCAAAACCACGGCAGCGGGGCTATCTGGGCAGCTCCAGACTGCCAGAGAGGTTCCAAGCAGCAATCGCACACCGAGATTTCCCGCTGACCCGGGCTGGGAGTGCCTGGTCTTTCTGGGTCCGAGAGCACCGGGCTGGCGCCTGTACGCACCTCTCTCAGGGGAGGGCGCAGGGCGTGACTCAGACTCTGATAGTACGGCATGGCATTCGCGTGGGGACTGCAAAAAGGCTGTGTTTCTGCCAGCTGGTGAGGCTCCCAGCCCCTCACGGGAGCCGGACCCCACACGCTCTCAGGCCCGCTGGTGGCTCCGGGACCAAGACCTGGTTTCTCCGCCGCACTCTCTCTGGCTCTGTGCCAGGGGTGGCTATCCTGGGTCTGGGGACTTAAGCCCTTGTCCCTAGCCGCCCCGATTCCCACAATTCCCACCCCCCCCATGATCCTTTGCTCTTTTGGAGTGTTTTCTACCAGACTTCAAGTTAATGCTGGTCCCCAGATGCAGGGCACTCTTGTATTGGTATATTACTTTCCAATGGGTCGCCTCTGGTGGCTCCCTCCCCCTTTTGTTTATCTTCCGATATCAGTCCGACATTCCCACTCCACTTTACCTGCCCACTGGCGTCTTCTGCTCCTGTAGAGATCCAGACGTGTGTAATTCTGATCTCAGGCTGATTTCGTGGGTGATCGGAGTTCTTTGGAACGTAATCAGCTCACTTTAGGGTACAGGTTGAAAGGGCGCCTCCTCCTACTTCCCCGCCATCTTGTCTTCCCATACAAATTTTAGGATTGTTTATTCGAGCACTTTGAAAAATGCCAGTGGAATTTTGATCAGGAAGGCATTTAAAGTAGATTGCTCTAGGCAGTATAGGCATTTTAACAATGTTTACTCTTCCAATCCATGAACATGGAATGTTCTTCCATCTTTTTGTGTCTTCTTCAATTTCTTTCATGAGTGTTCTGTAGTTCCTCGAGAGTACAGATCCTTTACCTCTTTGATTAGGTTTATTCCCAGGTATCTTACGGTTCTTCGTGCTATAGTAAATGGAATCAATTCTCTAATTTTCCTTTCTTTATTTTCATTGTTAGTGTATAAGAAAGCAACTGATTTCTGTACATTGATTTTGTATCCTGCCACATTACTGAATTGCTGTATGAGTTCTAGTAGTTTGGGGTGTAGTTTTTTGGGTTTTCCATATAAAGTATCATATCATCTGTGAAGAGAGAGAGTTTGACTTCTTCTTTGCCAATTTGAATACCTTTTATTTCTTTTTGTAGTCTGATTGCTGTTGCTAGGACTTCTAGTACTATGTTGAACAACGGTGGCAAGAATGGACATCGTTGTCATTTTCCTGATCTCAAAGGAAAGTATGTCAGCTTTTCGCCATTGAGGATGATAGTCGCTGTGGGTTTTTCATAGATTTTATGAAGTTGAAGAATATTCCCTCTATCCTTATACTTTGAAGGGTTTTAATCAAGAATGGATGCTGTTTCTTGTCAAGTGCTTTTTCTGCATCCTTTGAGAGGACCATGTGTTTTTTCTCTCTTCTTTTTTTGATTTGTTCTGTCACATTGATTTGTGAATGTTGAATCACCCTTGCATCCCATGGATAAATCCCACCTGGTAATGGTGGATAATCATTTTAATGTACTATTAGATCCTATGAGCTAGGATCTTGTTGAGAATCTTGGCATCCATATTCATCAGGGATATTGGTCTGAAATTCTCCTTTCGGGGGGGGGGCGGTCTTTGCCTGGTTTGGGGATCAGGGTAATGCTGGTTTCATCAAAAGAGTTTGGAAATTTTCCTTCTGTTTCTATTTTTTGAAACAGCTTCAGGATAATAGGTATTATTTCTTCTTTGAATGTTTGATAGAATTCTCCAGGGAATCCATCGGTTCCTGGGCTCTTGTTTTTTGGGAGGTTTTTGATCACTGCTTCAATCTTATTACTAGATATTGGTCTATTCCAGCTGTCAATTTCTTCCTAATTCAATTTTGGGAGTTTATAGGTTTCCAGGAAGGCATCCATTTCATCTAGTTTGCTTAACTTATTGGCATATAACTGTTGGTAATAATTTCTGATGATTGTTTCTATTTCCTTGGTGTTAGTCATGATCTCTCCCTTTCACTCATAATTTTATTAATTTATTAATAAATTTATTAATTTTGTAACTTTATTGATTTATTTAAAATTATGAATTTATTAATTCATAATTTTATTAATTATTGATAATAATATTAATTTATGACTTTTGGGTTAGTTTGGCCTGTTGTTTATCAATCTTACTGATTCTTTCAAAATCTAGCTTCTAGTTTCATTGATGTGTTTTACTGTATCCCTAGTTTCTATCTCATTGATCTCTGCTCTAATCTTATTTCCTTTCTTGTGCATGGGGTTAGCTTAATTTGTTGTTGATTCTCTCGTTCTTTAAGGTCTAAAGAGAACTGATGTATTCTGAATTTTTCAATTGTTTTGAGTGAGGCTTGGATGGCTATGTAGTGCCCTCTTAGGACCACCTTTACCATATCCCATAGGTTTTATGCCAATGTGTCTTCATTCTCATTGGTTTCCCTGAATTGTTTAAGTTCTTTGATTTCATGGTTGATCCAAACATTCTTAAGCAGGGTGGTCTTTAGCTTCAAGTGCTTGAATTCCTTCCATACTTTTTCTTGTGGTTGAGTTCCAGTTTCAAAGTATTGTGGTCTGAGAATATGCAGGGAATAATCTCAATCTTTTGGTATTGTTTGAGCCCTGATTTGTGACCAAGTATGTGGTCTATTCTGAAGAAAGTTCCATTTGTGCTTGGGAAGAATGGGTATTCTGTTGTTTCAGGGTGGAATGTTCTGTATATTTCTATGAGGTTCATCTGGTCCACTGTGTCATTCAATGCTCTTGTTTCTTTATTGATTTTCTGCTTGGGTGATCTATTACTGAGAGTGGTTTGTTAAGATCCCCTACTATTAACGTATTCATATCAATTTGACTCTATCTTCATTAACAGTTGTCTTATGCATTGGCTGCTCCTGTATTGGGGGCATAAATATCTATATTGTTTGATCTTCTTGGTGGACAGATCCTTTAAGAATGATGTAGTGTCCTTCTTTATCTCTGCCTACAGTCTTTAGTTTAAAATCTAATTTATCTGATATGAGAATGGCTACCCCAGCTTTCTTTTGAGGCCCATGGGCATGAAAGATGCTTCTCCATCCCTTCACTTTCAGTCTGGATGACTCTTTAGGTTCCAAATGGGTCTCTTGTAGACAGCATATGGACAGGTCCTGTTGTTTTATCCAATCTGCAACTCTGTGTCATTTTATGGGACTGTTTAGGCCATTCACATTGAGAGTAATTATTGAAAGATATGTTTTTATTGACAAAATGTTGCCCGTGAATTCCTTGTTTCTATAGATGGTCTCTGTAAATTTCTGATCTATGTCAGTCTTGGATTCTTTCTTCTTTTATAGAACCACCCCCACCTTAATATTTCTTGTAGTGCTAGCTTGGTGGTCACATACTCTTTTAAACCTTGCCAGTCTTGGAAGCTCTTTATCTCACCTTGAATGTCAGCCTTGCTAGATAAAGTATTCTTGGCTGCATGTTCTTCTCATTTAGTGCCTTGAACATGTCTTGCCAGCCCTTTCTGGCTTGCCAGGTTTCTGTGGACAGGTCTGATGTTATTCTGATTGGCCTTTCTCTGTACATATGGAATGTCTTCCCCCTAGTTGCCCTCAGGAGCTCCTGTCTAAAATTAGGATTCAACAGTGCCACAATCAAGTGTCTTGAGGTCTTTCTAGATTCTATGATCTTGGGGGGTGTTTTTTCTGCCTCTAGGACACGAACATTGGTTCCATTCCTCAGATTGGGAAAATTTTCATTGAGAATTTGTTCAACTATATCTTCTAGTCTTCTTTTTTATCTTCCCCCTCAGGGATCCTGATAATTTTCATGTTGGAATGTTTCATGGTGTCATTTATTTCCTTAATTCTATTTTCATGGTTTCTAAGTTGTTTCTTCCATAACTCTTCCTGATCCTTTTTCTCTATCAGTTTGTCCTCCAGATCACTAATTCTATCTTCTGCCTCAGTTACCCTAGCTTTTAGAGTATTTAGATTAGATTGGATCTCATTGATAGCATTTTTAATTTCTTCCAGGGTGGCTTTCACTTCTGCCCTAATCAATTCCATGTTGTCACCTAAGGTGTTCTCCAACCTACTCATTGCCTGGATAATTGTTACTCTGAATTCCCTTTCTGACATACTGTTTATGTCTATATCCAATAGTTCTGATGGAAAGAGCACAGTCTCTGAATTTTTCCTCTGTTGAGTGTTCCTCCTCCTAGTCATTTTGGTCAGAGGTAGCTGAGGGGATGTGTAGCTAAATATATCAACCATGATTCAGGCAAGGTGCACCCTGGAACTCTTTTGAGCAATCAGAAATGATCGCCAAAAAGAAAGGAAAAAAAAAAAAAGAAAGAAAAAGAAGAGAGCGAGAAAGAAAGAGAGAGAGAGAGAAAAAGAGAAGACCCAGCCAGAATGGGCCCCAAAGGTGAGCTTTATACAAACAAAAAGACCAACATAAGTAAATGATGAGGAAAAAAATTTAAAAAAAGAACCAAGGCAAAATGAACCCCAAGGATAAGATTTATATAATACCAGAGCAAAAACAAATACACAGAAACACTGACAGATGAAATGGATGGAAGGATGGTTATAAATCCTTGATGTAGGTGAGGAAGGTTATTTTGATTCTTCCTGGGTGTATCTTGATATCTTTGTTAAAGGACTCAACTCTCCAGAGATAGAAGGAAATTAAAACTGCTTTCTATTTAGGGGTAATACTGATTAGGGAAAGAGGATTACCTTGAAGCTTATATCTATATGTATATTTAAAAAAAATAGAAAAGCAAAAGAAAAACACAGGTATATGTATGAAGAAAGTTCAAGTTAAAAGGTTATTATGGAATATGTTGTATGGAACCTGTCATTGTAATTGTAAGTATGTTAAAAAAATTTAAAAGAACAAGAATAGTGAGAACAAATTAAAAATATAAGTTGTATCTATAAGGTTTTAGGTAAATACCAGGAGCTTAGTATTTTGTTTTCCCCTGATATTGGGGTTTTACAGTTTTATGGGGACCCTGTGGTGGTTTTCCTCTTGTTACTTTGGCTGGCTTTCTGGGGGAGGGCTTGCTGTGTTGTTTTTCAGTCAGTCTTGCTTGGGTTGGGTCCTCCTGCCCCCCATCAAGGGGCTGGGTTCTGTGGAAACCAGTTTTTGGGCTTTTGTTCTCTGGAGGTTTTTGTTCTTTGGTGTCTTTTTGTGGCTTTTCAGAGGTTTAGTGGAAAGCAAACTGCACCCAGACTTCCATCTCAGAGAGAATCCTCAGTCTGCTCCCCTCTGGGTGGTCCAGAACACATAGATTTCCCCTCTGCAAACTCCACTGAGCCATGCATACTCCCACAGGCAGTGCACATCCCCAGCCACCATCCCAGGGGTTGCCCAAAGTGCCTGCTTGTCTCTGCACCCCATGCCAATAAAACCATGAGCAATATTGGTCCAGGGAGCCCACTTCCAGTGACTGCCTTTGCCAGGACTGCTGTCTGGGGTACAGACCTCAGGGTTTCACAGGTTGTTGCCTAGTGCTGAGAGATCCCAGCCAGAGATAGCCCACTGAGATTTTCAAGCCTGGGCTTGAGACCATCAGCTAGCATCCAGATAGAGCTCTTTCAGGGGAAGGTGGGGAGCATGATTCAGATCCCAGTCACACAGTGCATGCAGAGTGCAAAAGGCTGTGGTTCTAGAGAGCCTAGCCTAGTGCTGGTACAAGCAGTGGAAAGCCAGCGGCTCAGGGACCACCACCTGGAGGCTTTGCCGCACTCTCTCTGGCCCGGGTGGTCACTGGTGATGACCATCCTGGGTCCGTGGGCTTAAGCCCATGCCTGTGACCGCTGGATTCCACCATTTGCCCCTTAAGATCTTTGCTCTTTTTGAATGCTTTTAACCAGACTCCAAGTTAATGTTGGTCCCCAATCACAGGGCACTTTTATATTGGGGTATTATTTTCCAATGGCCCAGTTCTGGTGGGTCCCTCCCCTTTCTGTTTATCCTCTGATATCAGTCCGATTTTTCCCACTCCGCTTTACCTTTCCACTGGCGTCTTCTGCCCCAATAGAGATCCAGAAGTGTAAAATCCTAAATCTCAGCCCCATTTCATAGGTGTGCAGAGTGTTCTGGTAGAAAATTAGTTCACTTTAGGGGACCGGTTGAAACAGGGTCTCCTAGTTCTCTGCCATCTTGTCCTTACTGCTGTTTATGCTCTTTCAATTTAATTATGTTTGTTGATTTTTAAAACAGCCATTGATGCTTGGTTGTTTTTTGAATAGTATCATAAACCAAAAACCATAGACACCAAGATCTTGAGGGGAAAAAAAAAATCTAAATACTAAGGATATTATTGAGACCGATGTTATTATTATTTTTTTTTTTTTGAGAAACAGGTACTTAACATTTGTTTGTGTAGAATATTTTATGTAATATATGTTATGTCAGATAGTGTGAAGGGTCTAAGACATTACCCGACTTGCAAGTAAACAAGTTAGTCTGTGGAATTTCATGTATATCCTGACAGAAGTACCAGATTGCAGAGACACAGGCCATGCATTACTCACACCAAAAACACCAGCTTGGGTGGAATCTTGGTGCCAGTTCTTTGAGCCCCAATTCTCAATGGAACACACAGTGTCACAGTCTGGAGGCTGATAAGTCTAAGATCAAGGTACCAGCAGATTTGTTGTCTGGTGAGTGCCCACTTCCTGGTTCGTAGACATCTATATTCTTGCTGTGTTTTCACATGATTGAAGTGGGGAGGGAGCTCTCTGAGGTGTCTTCATAGGGCACTAATCCCATTAATGAAGGCTCCACCCTCATGACCCAATCACCTCCAAAGGCTCCCCTTCCTAATACAATCACACTGGTGTTAGAATTTCAACAAATGAATTTTGGGGGGACACAAATAATCAGCCAATAGCCCACAGTGAGAATCAGGTATCATTTGGGTATGCAGTGGATTTATATCACAGGAGAGGTGCTCCAAAATTATAACACGAAGTATTGGACAGCTGGTATATCATCCCTTTAGCCCTATGGGAGAGAAAGACTTTATTTTAATCTAAAATGTCAAAGGGTGTTGTGATCTGAGGAGGGGAAGCTCTCTTGATTTGTTACACTGAAATCTAATCAGATGTCTCTCACGAGATGGTGTGCCTAAGTTTATTATGACTCTAGAATGTAAGCAAATCATCAGGAAGATGAGGGCAATTTTTACTATCCTGAAATGTGTCCAGGAGTGAAATGTTCTGTAATTTCTTTCCTAAGAAGACCTGAAATATAAAAGATAAAAGAAAAAGAAAAAGACAACCCAGAGAAATCCAGGAAGAACTACTGTCTGGCATTATGTTTATACTAGAATCAAGTAAGATTCTCATAGGCTCACAGGGTTTCTGAACATAACAATGGCTCCTAATTCTTTTCAAGGTTTCCTTGTGGTAAATCAAGACCCTGTCACTGAGACTATTCTTAGTGAAACTGTCTTGGAGCCTCAGGCTCTTAATGAAGTAGATGATAAAGAAGATGAAGGAACTGTTAACAGCCGGTTAGAAGAAAGCAAGAATGAATTGGTAACTATAAACTTTCAGTCAAATAGGAATGCAGACAAGTTTCTCTTCCAACTAAAGGAAGATAATTCTGAGTTAATTAATAAATTGTGGACTCAGCAGAAAATAGTGACACAGTCACAAATAACAACCCCTCCAGGAACTCCATCATCTGCCCCCTCCATCAAGGAAATAAAAAGCTGGCTCTCAATGCTACCAATAATGCCAGGAGAATCCACACCAAGCTTCAATCTGAAGAATGTACTGAGACTCTAGACTCAAGCTATGTTGTGGGACAAGTGTTTTTCACTTAATACACTTAATAAAAGTGTATTTTCACTTAAAGTGAAAAGAAAACTGGACTTGCATGCTTTTATCAAGCAGAAGATAATCACTTTAGCAGCTAGTACAACCTCCACAGACTTACCAAATAGCAATAAATCCAGGCTGGATGCCCTCAAACACATGCTACGTGAAGTGGAACACTAAATGGAAGGATGTGAATGGTGGACAGAATGTGAGGTCAAGGGACTACAGAGTAGTCAGTCTTACAGGTTTTACTCTCTCACCAGTGAGCTCTCTCTATTGTCTGGTTTGGTACCATAAAGAACGTGAGCTCCAGCAGCCTAAAGTAGAGATAAGGTAGCAACTGGAACAACTGTTAGGTGATCATCGAGAGCTCACTATGCACTTACAGCAGAAATTCTTCTTCTTAGAGAAGAAAATACTGCTACCCAGGCAAGAGTTTAGCAGTGCATGGTCATAACAGGTGAGCAACTTCTATCACTCACACATGCCATGAAGAACTGTCCTTTGATAAACAGCAACAAAAAAAAGTCAGGCATCACAAAGGGGATCCATGAGTAGGATATTTATAGATAAATCAGAGGCCCTGCTGTCAATGCTAATGTCTCTGTGCCACTGATGTTCAGAGTGGAAGAAGTGGTTGAGTTCCCAGAGGAAAACTTGTCTGTTGACTATCTCAGGTACCAACCTCCCCAGATAGTATGAATCTGGCCAATAATTTTCCAGCACAGATTTTTGGGCATGGCAGCTCAAATAACACCACGAAGACAGAAAATCAACTCAGAATTCTCCCCTCCCTTGTAAGATGTATTAAGGAGGACTGTTCAAACTCATCCTGCTTTACAAATTCCTCCATTATGGAAATTATTGAGAAGGAACAAAATTGAGAAAAGAAGACCTTACCTAATGGTGCAGACAATCAGAATTCAAACAAGTAGAGTGATGTCTTCATACTCAGTGGTGGATGGCCTCTCCCATGGGAGGAGATCTGGAGAATGAAGCCCAGTGTCCTTATGTTAACCCCTTGAAGCCCCTCTGCAGTTCTTATTCAAACACTCAGCAGGCCAGAACCCCCAGCTTCTTAGAAGAGCCCCCAGTACTGGGAGATGGGCAACAGCTTAGAACAAATGAGGCATCGATACAAAGAAATGACATCATGGCACGAATTGCTGTGTCAACAATGCGGAATTCACCTATCAAGGCACATTGGAAAAATAACACTGGGCCAGGAGAAGAGCAATGGGGATGGACTTCAGGAATTAAACAAACAAGAGGTAAGTCATGCAAGTGACATGACAGCTAATTTTGTAGCAACATGATCTCTAACACCAAGTAGCATGGAGGAATGGATTACAGCAATGAATCAGCAGAGTATGGATGCTCATGAAAAACTCTTGCAGAGCAGCAGACACTTGCTGGTTTGTATCCCTCCTCTCCACCAACATCACCCATTCTGTCACCTCTCAGAGCACAGAGTTTTCCTGAAAGAGGAAAGAGGACAAATGAAGTATCTATTATAAGAGCAGAATCCCGTGAAAGTTCAAAATGTAGTGCTATCTCTCTCACTACCGGGATAAATATAATAAGATCTTAAGGGGCTACTAGGAATTCTTGTTCTCCATTAAACACTACCTTAGGAAGTAGGTGATGCATACCTCTTCATACAAGAGCAAACATTGAGGAACAAAATTAAGAAGGCTGGTTTGTTCTTTCTACCCACTTGTCATGAATGAAGTTAGCTGTACAGAGTTTGTTCTCAGTAATATAACCTTGAGCTTCCACTCCCTTTTCTCTGTCCCTGCTTTCAAATTTTCATGTCTTTCTTTTAGATAAAACTTAGACAGATCTTATGACATAGTATTTATGGAGCAAGGTATTTTAATTCTGACCTTTTCAATTGGATTTCCAACAACTAACCAATCTATAATCTCTGGTAAATATAATATTGACTATAGGGGAAAATTATAAACTTAAAACTTTTCAGGAACATTTTTTGAGGCTCTAAGATTTCTTTATTTTTTATATTTTTTAATTTATCTATCTACCTACCAACCTATTTATTTTAAGTAGGCTCCTTGCCCAGCATAGAGCCCAATGCAGGGCTTGAACACATGACTCCAAGATCAAGACCTGAGTTAACACCAAGAGTTGGATACTTAAGTGAATGAGCTACCCAGGCACCTCTTCATTCATTTATTTTATCATTATTATTAAGCTCTAATGATAAAATAAACACAGTCACAATCCAGCTAAAAACAATGTATAAGCACACAAGTAGACAGAAAACTGCAACTATGAAAAGAGCTACCAATAGAATTTGACAGTTACAGAGATCAGAGAAGCTTCCCTGAGGCACTGATGTTGCTTAATGAAGAATGATTGTAATTTACCTAGAGGACCAAGGAAGGAAGGAAGGATACTCCAAGGAGAAAGAATGGCATGTGTGATGCCCCATGGAAGAAGCATAGCCTGTTCACAGCCCAGAGCAGAGGGATAAGGGCAGGTGGGATCCTGCTATAAGAAGGTGGTGGTATATAATAGGAACTTTGCATTTGTTTAGGGATAACTGGCTTTATTTACTGTAATAAATAAAAAGCCATGGAGGTGTTTGTAGGGGGGAAAGAGTATGGTAATTTAATATACATTTTCAAAAGATTACTATGGCTGATGCTTATCAAAACAGAAAAAGACCTGCCAATATAAATGTATCTTGCAGTATGAATTCAAGCAAAGTATAGCCCACAGTGAAGTAAAACACTAAGTGCAGACTTCTTATGTAACTAGTATTTCATGACTTATGATATCACATATATATTATGATAGGCAGAATTCTGAGATGCCTTAAGATGCCTAAATTCTACTGTGGGGCTCTATAGACTACTCTCCTTTTGAGGAAAGGAATAATTTGTGAATATGATGAGATAAGACTCTTCTGATTAGTTTACTAATCAGATGATTTAATCAAAAGGGAGATTACATAAGTAGGCCTGTACTAAACAAGTATGCCCTTTAAAGGGTCTTGTCCTTCTGAATTTAGGGAGGTCTTAAGGTAAGAGCAATGGATGAAGGCACATATTAAGGATCTGAGAGTGCCACCTGGGAGCTAGAACAGCCCAGATTTGACAGCCAGCAGGAAAGGGGGGGCGGGGACTGCAGCCAGACAAACACAAGGAACTGAATTCTTCTAATCACCTGAATGAGTTTGGAAGACTCAAATCCCAGATGCCAATCTCAATCCCACCCAATACATTAATTTCAGCCTTGTGAGATCTGAGAAGAGGATCCAGCTAATTTGCCCAAACACCTGACTCAGAAAAAAGTGTAGGATGGTATGCGGGTGTTGTTGAAAGCCCCTAAATTTTTGACAACCTGTTACATAGTGTTAGAAAACTCAGTGTGTGTTTGTGTGTGCATGTTCACTCTATAATCAATTAAAGCCTTTTTCTTGAATTGCTCTTGACAAACAATTATTGCTGTGCTATCGAATTCCTAACTTCATTGTTAAATTAGGACAAAGTTTTAGTCAAAGTTTTGACAAAGAACATTAGTCATCACTATACAAAAATACACTGGTATGATATAATTGCTTGAGTCATTAACATGAAGTTGAAGATACATTGCAATTAAATTAAAAAACAATTTTGAAGATGCTTTCTGACCACTTAGATTTGAAGAGGTTCAAATATGTAGTCTGAATTGGGGGTGGATGATGTTGTGTAGTCATAGGTAAAATTAATGCTTTCATCCCAACATTGTCCTCTCCAGATTAACCTCATGTCAGCACAGTGCATAACACCTCACCTGAATGGCTGCAGAGAGTGTTAAATATTTTCTAAGCTGAAAACTAAACGATTTGAAAATTCTAGATTCAATATACTGAAACAGAGAAATCATAGTGTTTGGTAGTTAAATGAGTCTGCATGGTCAACCATTTCATTACTAATTGTATTTCTTTTCTAAAGATTTTATTTATTTATTTGACAGAGACACAGCGAGAGAGGGAACACAAGCAGGGGGAGTGGGAAAGGGAGAAGCAGGCTTCCCAACAATCAGGAAGCCTGATGTGGGGCTCAATCCCAGGACTCTGGGATCATGACCTGAGCTGAAGGCAGATGCTTAATGACTGAGCCACCTAGGCACCCCACTTCTTTACTAGATGTCCATAGATTTTCCCCAAATGCTTAAATATTAAAATGAAGTTTCAACTACTGAATAATACATATAATATATACCCTATGTTTGTATAAAATAGCATAATTTTGATATTTAAATAAATGTCCATTTATTTTACCAGCATTACATAGAAGAGAAAAAACAGTGAATATATATCCATATATATCTATCTCCACACATACACATGCATATGTGTTTATATTATAATAATTAATGAAAACATTACTAAAAATAATTTCCCCAATAATTCTTATATATTTATACTCAGGACAATTCATGTTTGATAAACCTATATGTATGTATGTATACATACATATGTATAAACTTATATAAACTTGTATATATAATCCTATATATAAATGTGTGTATAGATATATATGTATATATATAAATACATAGTTATATATATATTTATATATATATATATAGAGAGAGAGATAGATACAGACCTATGTGTGAAATACTATCATATATATATATATATAACTTGAGTATATAAACCTGTATATATACATACACACATTCATGTTAGTTGACTGAATGAAAAAATACATTTTGATTATATAACTAAGTAACTATATATCTCTTTGTAATTAAAGATATTTAATAGAAAAATATTTACCTTATAAAATATAATTATATAATTAAAAGTATTCATAGAAAATCAGTATTATTTTTAGAAGGAAAATTTTTTATTCTTATTAAAATTAAACATTAAAATTTTAATGTTTTATGATAATTTTAATTTATTTTAATTTAATTTTAATGTTTTATGTTTTAATGTTAAAACATAAAAATTAACATTAAAATATTATTATTTTGGGGAGGGTATGTGCTATGGTGAGTGCTGTGAAGTGTGTGAACCTGGCAATTCACAGACCTGTACCCCTGGGGATAAAAATACATTATGTGTTTATTTAAAAAAAAATTTAAAAAAATATTATTATTATTTTCAGAGAAAAGAAAATATCCCTAGCTGAGTCTTTTCAGTTTTTATCAAAGGAAAAGTTTTCCTATGGATGAATAAAGCAGTAGCATTCTCTCCCTTTTGAGTGACACACTAGGCAAATATCAAACATTTTGTTAGTGCATTGCATAGACAGATATATTTCCCAAAGGTCTCAAAGTCTTGACAACTATATGTTTATGTAAATATATACATATATAACTGTCCTTTGATGAATTATAGCATAAAAACAATTCATGAAAGATATGAAGCAAGATGTGTGAAAATATTAGACTCTTCTGAAATTATAACTTCTAATTATAATTACCCAATATTTTAACATATTTCAAAAAGTTATCCAACTTTGTCAGTAGTTTAGTCACCAGTGACACTGTACTAACTGAAAGACATTAAATTAAAAATACGCAGCACAAAAACAAGGTTTCTAAAAGCTAGATGTTGATATATCTATATATAAATATTTCTCATTCTGAAAAATTACCTATCTACCATTTTGACATTGTGTGTTCAATATATAGATATTGTAAAAAGAAATTTAGTTACCTAAATTTTCAAATGAGGATGATATCGAGGTAAGAGAGTTAAAACCAAAACTTTTTCAGTGAATTACCTTAATGACATGACTGTACATTGGCTTGTATACTAAGATGCAGAAATGGATGTACAATTGGTGAAGATGTACATTATTACGTGTTGTGTGATAGAAAATATTGTATAACTCGCTTTTCTTGCTAGTATTTCGCCCATCGTATTTTGTAGAAATAATGCTTATGATGTGGTTTAAGTGTCCAATAAGACTAAGTGTGTCTTTCAACATATAGTTTCCTCTTATGTATGATATATAATTCATATTGAGCTTTCCTCAAAATAATCAAGTCTCCCAATATCAAAACCTTACTCATTTATTTTTCTTCAGAGAGAGAGAGAAAGAGAGAGAGCATTGAGCAGGGGTTGGGGAGCAGGGGCATGGAAAGGGGAAGAAGGAGAGAGAGAGAATCCCAAGCAGGCCCCACACCCAACATTGAGTCCAGTACAGGGCTGAATCCCACAATCGGAAGATCATGACCTGAGCCAGAATCAAGAGCCTGATGCTTAACTGACTAAGCTACCCACATGCCCCCAAACTTTACTCCTTTAAAAAAAAGAAATAATGCTTAAGTGATTCATGAAGGATTATGATATAACACTAAAGACAAATACATTGGTTGGTGCTGTTATTTTATTATATCAATTGTGCTAGTAATATTTTATAATTTAAAAACCCATTTTATTCCAAAATGTATAGAACATGAACCATAGAATAGATGTTTTATCATAAGATCTTATTAAAAAAAAAAAGACTCAAGTTAAATTAGCATCATCTATTTGTTCGGCCAGTAAAGATTCTAATATTCCCATTTCAGTAAGCAAAACAAAGCTTGAAAAGTAAATATGTTAACCAAGATCATATAGTTAGTAAGCAGCTAAATCTGTTTATATCCAAGACTTAATTTTTATAACCATCCTACTTATACAGCAGCCCACATAACCAAAGAACTTGGACTTTTGACTAGAAGGAAATTATTGATTAAAATATTTTTAATTAAAAAGTAAATTTCATTGACTTTGAAATCTTTGTATGAATGGTTGAAGTAAAATATGTACTTCTAGCTTATTATTACAATTTTAAATAAAAAATCAAGTGGAAAAAAAAGTAGGAAAAACGAAGCATTATTTAATTTGTCAATGTACAAATATTTTCACTAGAGTAAAGTGCCTGCAAAGTCGTTGACAGTATTAGGTCTTCTCTCAGACCAAAATAAAGACTTGAGTGACAAAAAAATACAGCCTTAATTTTTTAAGTGAATTGGATTTTCTGAGTATTTGATGTTTTGTTCCTATAGGATCAATGAATCGCCTGTTTTTCCTAGATGGTAACAGTTGAATTAGAAAGCGTGCTTCTCTTTTTCAGTCCATTATAAAGGCTAAAAGAGTAGCCAGTCAATGTCAATTTGTGTGTAACATTTCCAGTGAGGTTCCCAGGAATCAGAAAAAAGAACAGCATGGGATCTAGGGGCAGGACCTGCTCTTTAAATGGTGTTTCAGAAGAAAGAGTCATGTGCCTGTTACTAGCTCTTCTGAGATACCAAGCAGAGAAGTCTTTAACAAACTGAATTTTAAATGAAGGTTGATCTCTTTGTAGAAATAGAAACAGCATTTCTTGAAAAGGAAACAGTCAGGCAATTAATTCTGGATAACTAATTTGGTATAGAAAGGAAGAAAATCAGACTAACTTGTCAGTTTAAAAAGTAAGGATGACAGGAAAATAGTGAGGGAGATGCAAATCATTCCATCCATCTAAAATGTGGATTTGTCAGGATGAGAAAATATCACTATTGAATGTGTCTATATTAAGATTGAAATTTGACATTCTACACAAGGAAAAAAAAATATTAATAGTATTTTAAAAGTATCCTTTAGCCAATTTGATGAACTTATGTAAACTGAATTGTGCAAATAATTTAGCTTTCCAAAATATATTCACAGGAGCATATATTTCAACTGATTTTTACAGGTGTTGAAAGGTTTCTGTAGGATATTGAGTATAAACATTTAGACTAACAGGTTTTGTTTTTTATTTTTTAAGATTTATTTATTTGAGAGAGAAAGCAAGAGGAAAAAACGTGAGCAACGGGAGTCACAGAGGAAGAGGGAGAAAGAATCTTAAGCAGACTCCTCACTGAGCTCAGAGCCCATTGTTGCTCGATCCCAGGACCCTGAGATCATGACCAGAGCTGAAATAAAGAGTCAGCCACTTAACTGACTGAGCCACCTAGGCACCCCTAGATTAAGTTTCATTTGATGAAAATATTCTGCGGTCTTTAATATCCTAATATGTACGATAAATCTCTAAGATTAGGATAGAGTATTCAGTAGTTCCTCAGTAATTTTCCTTTTTTATCATTCATTCATTCAGCAAAACTGTTTTTCAAGTCTCCCAGACACTGTTCTAGGCACTAGGAAATAGCAAGGAATAAAACAGATAAAACTTCCTACCTTCAGTGATTTTGCATTCTAATTGAGCATCTTATGGGTATAATGTTCTCTGTAGTAGTCTGTTAAAAATGCTGACAAAATATATACATATTGTTTCAGAATTTAATAGGGTAACAGGTAACACTTGTCTGATGTAGAGCAATGTGCTTCTGGATATTTTGTTAGCAGAGAACTTGAGACTTTATTTGATGCCACTCTGAGAATACTTATTCAAGGAACGAGCCATTCAACATATACAATTGATAAAATTAGAAGATAAAAGGCCAATAATCATAAATACCACTTGAGAAGTCAGACAAGCAAGTTAAACAGTGAACTAGAAAATCATACAATCTCATATTGGGGGCTATCATGGTAAATTAAAAGAAGTGATACACGGAAAGTTCTAAAATTTTAAGGCACAGGTGGCAAGATTCAGACTATTTTCTAAAAGAATACAGTTTAATGCAAAGTGATGTTCTCTGTAGTACAGCCACAGACTACCACACAGCTCT
Source organism: Enhydra lutris kenyoni (assembly GCF_002288905.1). NCBI lineage: Eukaryota > Metazoa > Chordata > Mammalia > Carnivora > Mustelidae > Enhydra > Enhydra lutris. The sequence continues at coordinate 25,746,148 of NW_019154099.1, read as the reverse complement.
TCCTCTCCTAAGAATTCCAGTAGTTGGCATTGTTAGTTGAAAAAAAAATCATTTATTAAAAGTGGAACCATTATTCTGTAGTATCATTCAGATTAACGGTAGAGCCAAGCTCATAGAGTGATACACTCTGGAAGCAACAAGGGTGCCCATCAAATATGATGACTGCCTTTATATGAGGCTGTCTACATTGGATTATCAGTGTCAGTGCCCTTATGCTATCAAATGGAATCTGATCCGAAAATACAAACCCACATGAAATATAACAGATACATTTTTTTTTTTTAAATAACTGCTGGATGTGGCTCATGTTCTGTATTTACAAAAAAAAAAAAAAAAAAAAATTAAGCTCCACTGTAGATGTGAAGCTCAGTGCAGAGCTTGAACTCATAACCCTGATATCAAAACCTGGACTGAGATCAAGGTTCAGATGTTTAACCATTTGAGCCATCCAGGCACCATTCATGTTCTATACTAAAATGAGAAAAGAACCATCCAAAGTGGGTCTCCATATATTTCGGTCACTTGAAATCTCAACCACAATAATATATTTATCAAGGCTCACAATGGCTTATAATTATTACTTAATTATTATTCAATTATCATCAGTTGCCACTTGTTGAGTTCTCACATATTCCAGCACTTTGCGTATCATCTCATTTAGCCCTTACAACAACCTGGAAAATTAATTACTATTATCCTCATGTTGCAGAAGAGGACACAGAGACATATCAAAGTTAAATAACAGATGAAGTTCACACAGCGGCCCTGATTTTTACTATCTCATCTGTGAGAGGCCAAAGACGGCACTGGCTCCACTATTCTCCCACTTTTAATTCAGGTCTGAGCTCTTTTTTAAGACATTGATAACCAGAGGATCCAAAACACATCAGAGCAGTGCTCAGCACATAGGGATTACTCAATAAATATTTGTGGATAAAATCAGAGATAGTATATAATTAGAACAGTCTTCACTCTCACTTATAACTGAAAAAATCCCATACTAGGAATAAATTCCATACTAGGATTGAACATAAAGTTGATCGTTAACTTTGATCACTATCTAGCAATAGGAAATGGATGTTTTTTTCATTCCCAACCAACAGTATGTTTAAAATGTGCATTCTATCTTGAGACATCGCTTTTCAAACATATTTTCCCCAATCTACTCCTCGAAAACTTATTTGAATACACAAATTGACTCTTGGATATGCAAATGTACATCACAGTTTAAATTTAATTTAATTTGATTCCATATAAAATAAAACCAATGATTAAATTGGTCTTTTTATCATATATTTACTTTACTTTTGCTAACAGAATGCACTGCTTAAAGAGAGACACTTCTGGTGTTGGCAAATGTGTCCTGATTTGCATGCTTGGAAAAAATTGCAAACAACCCAGTTCTATTAGTCAATACTTATTGATCACAATCAGAGTTAGTTATTCAGGTATACTGATCATAAATTATAGCCATAACATTTATTTTATAATAATAAATTACAACTTTAATTAGAAACTCTCTTGTGATTTTTTCATTTGTAAGGATCTCTTTATTGTTATTTAGAGCTCTTCTATGTAATCAATACTCTATTAAGGTTTCAAGTTAATAGTCTGTATGAATCAAAAATTTAAAAACTGTCCTCAGTGAAAAAATCATTATCATTATTATCTTGTTGTTTAATATTTATTATGCACCACACTGAGCTTTGACATTATTTATATTGGTTTTAAAGGTCTCAGTAAAATACCTATAATAAAAATGAGAAAATTTTCTATTTGCTTGAGCTTGAAAGGCAATTATTTTTAAACTTGAGGTTCTCTGTATTCTGAATTTACTTAAAGTTTTATTTGAAGAAAGGGAGCCAAAAAAGTTGAGCTAAAAATTTCAGAGATTTCTAAAGTATGAAAAATTCTCTTATATATTTTTTTGCCTTTAACTTTGATATTATTCTAAATCACTTAGTAATCAAAATAATTAGCAACAGATACTGTCCTCCATTCTCCCAGACTAGATTCTATATTTTGGTTTCACATTTTAGAATAATATGTTGCAAAGGCAATTACATATTCACAAACCTCCATGTTCTCTGATATATTCCCAAACTCACACAAAAACCATACAATGGAAATTTTGTATAATTTTTAAATACAGATATTATTAAGATATAATTGTTCAAATAAGTATTACTTGAGGGTAAATTATGTGGCAGTTACCATGTTATCCTCTAAGGGATGTACAAAATGAGACTACCTTTGAATTAAGCCGAGAAAGTGAAACACTTGCATAGAAAACATAATAAATGAGACTAGACAGTAAACAAATGTAGGAACTTTGAGGTAAAAGGAGCTCTTATTGACAGTTAGGGACTAAGGGAACAAGCCCCAAGTGAAAAACATGCACTTGGGCTGGGACGCCTAGGTGGCTCAGGTCATGTTCCCAGGGCTCTGGGATCCAGTTCCGCATTGGGCTCTCTGCTCTCTGGGAAAGCCTGCTTCTCCCTCTCCCACTCTTCCTGCTTGTGTTCCCTCTTTTGCTGTGCCTCTCTCTGACAAATAAATAAATAAAATGTTTAAAAAAAAAAAAAAACAACATGCACTTGGGGCACTTTCTGTTGGCTGTTATTGTTATGCTGATTCTCTGACAGAGAAAACCAAGGATTCAGCCCAATATATATAAGCCGGGCTTAAAACAAACTCCACAAACCTGATGACCCTGGCTCCAAGGCACTAGTGAGTTCCCTGAGTTGCCTGCCAATATTACTCATTCAGGAGGAGGACCTTCTGACCAGGCAGGAGGTGGCTTGTCCAACCAATTAGGAGGAGACATGTTTTTTTTTCTTTCCTTATTAGCATATTGGGCCAGCTTCGGAACTTGAGCAAGAACTTTATACAAGCAGGGCCTTCCCCTTTGTTGCAGAGGTCCAACGAACTACTCTGTTAACGCTGCGTCTCCCTTCAGTTCCAGCTGTAGCTCCAACAAAGGCTTGCCTGTGCCTTTGACTTTGGGGTCCAAACTTATTTCTCTTCCTTCTATGGTTATTGTTGGGCCCAAGACTCCAAATCGGGTTCTTGGTTCTCTGACCTTCACGAACACATATAGTTGGTGAAGGTTGGAGAAGCTATTCTGGAATTCATTTGGATTAACTACAGTTCAACAAACAAGCAATAAACTATGTTATGTTCAGTTGACAGCAACAGAGAACAAAATCCCCCAATGGTTTAAAACACAAAATATTTGGAAGTGTGCAGTCCAGAGCTGATAGGGCACTCTGCCTCACAAAGTCCTCACAGACCCAGGATCTCTTCAGTTCATTACTCTGCTACCCCTAAAGCATAGTCCATATCATCTTAGTCCAAAGAATAATCTACATTCCAGACATCAAGATAGAAGAAGAAATTAAAAGAGGACAAAGGTCACATATGTTTTTAGTTTTGTTAAAGAATAATCAAGACTGCCTTAATGTTAATTTCAGCTTGATTAAAATTTAAACAGATGTTTTCCTGACTGTAAATCCCTAATCTCTCTTTTGTTAGAACAATTACTTTAGAAACTTCTAATGGCAGATTCTTCCTCTGCTCCTTTGAAATGTATGTAAATCTCCCAGCCTCTAGCCAGTTTTACAATCTAGAAATGTCTTTCTCAGGGACCTGGAGCCATCCTTTTCAAATGTGATCAAGAAAGATAGCACTCCTATTTCTCAATTTCTATGGGACTTCCGGAGCCTAACTTTGATGAATACCAGTTAGGAAACACAGATGGTCTAAACACAGGGAAAAAAACACTTGCAAACTCAGGAATGACTCAATGTGTTCAACACATCCCAAAGGTCAACCTGCCCCCAAGGAAGTCTGGTTCTCTACTACTTTTTACTACTTTCTCCATTGTTTAAAAACCCTCCTGCCTTTTGTTGTGATGGAGTTGAGTTCATTCTCTCTTCCTTATTGCAACAGTCTTGAATAACATCTTCCTTGCCTGTTTAATTTTCTTATGTATAATTTGTCTTTGACAAGGAGTTTGCCTTGTTGCCACATAATATTCTACCTCATCAGATTGACCAGAACTTTGCTGCTAGGCCACTGGGAAATGTAGCCTTTCTTTTGAACACCCATATGTTGAATAAAAAATTTTATTATTGTGAAAGAAAAAAGATAATTGACAATGGAGGCAGGTAATAGTCATTACCATGCAATCATTTACTTAGTAACTTATGTGCAAAAATAACAAGAGGTGAATGTCACTTTTTGGCAGTTCTTAAAATATGCAGTACTATTTTGAAGGTTCCTCGTGTTTTATGTCTTTCTTCTCTTATCCACTTACCCTACAAAATTTAGCTTCATAATTAAAAAAAAAATGTTTTCAATTGTTTTTTAATTTTCTTTTTCTTTTCTTTTTTTTTTAAATTTCATTCCATTGTTCACTAGTGACATTGGACAGTCTTGTGTTGTGTTGAGTCATGTACATTGCTTCAGTTTTTACACTTAAGTTCCTAACACTTTTCCCCAGTGTTAGGAACAAAAGCTTATGGATGGCTCATGTTCAGACTGTCATGTGCTCATCCTTGATCAATTATTGTGGTCAAAGGGATAGAATATGATGATTATTTTTAGGTTCACGTGACACACATTCACCCCACTAAATGGACTTATTTCACTAAATCCATTTAGGCTTTACTCAAAGAAATTCAGGAAACTTTTACTAAAACAAGGGAAAATGTACTGAAACTGATTTTTAATGTTTGTTTTAGGATTCTTTCTTTTGCTCTTTTGATATGTCTCTGTCTCTGTGTCTCCCTCCCTCCCTCCCCTCAGTTGTTTACAACTGACCTATACTGCTGGATTATTAAAGCTTTAATAAAGTGTTATAATTGGTGTTAAAGGAAGTTCCTCTGTGTTACCTCTCAGTTTCAATGCAGGAATGCAAATAAACCTTACTTGAAATTACTTTAATGCTTTCTTTCTTTTTTTTTTAAAGAGTGGTTTTTTTCCTTTTTAAGATTTTTTTTTTTTTTTAATTTATCTGACAGAGAGAGCTAGACAGCAAGAGAGGGACCATAAGCAGACAGAGTGGGAGCCCAACTGCAGGGCTGCATTCCAGGACCTCAGGATCATGACCTGAGCTAAAGGCAGACACCTAATGACTGAGCCACTCATGTGCCCCACTTTAATGTTTTCTAAACAAATAAACTGTGATCTTTTTGAGATGAAACAATGGATTTTGTTTTTCAGTATATGCCTAGCCTTGAATGCAATGCCAATTTTTTTTTTTTTTTAAGATTTTATTTATTTATTTGACAGAGAGAAATCACAAGTAGGCAGAGAGGCAGGCAGAGAGAGAGGAGGAAGCAGGCTCCTTGCTGAGCAGAAAGCCTGATGTGGGGCTCGAACCCAGGACCTGGGATCGTGACCTGAGCTGAAGGCAGCAGCTTAACCCACTGAGCCACCCAGGCGCCCCTGCAATGCCAATTTTTGTTTGCTGAATGCTAATCTGGTTTAGGAAAATGAACAGAAAATGGTATTGGCTGTATTACCTTTGAATGCTGACATTTTATATGGTAATTATTTAATGATAAATATGATCATTACATTCTCTATTAATCACATATTAATTTCTTAATTTTAAGGGTGAGCAATTGTACTACGATTGGTTAGCAATGACTCTGGACCAGAATAAACTCTACTAAATACAATAGTGCTCAGTGAGCATGGACTTAACCAGAACTACCATGAATTTGCTCTTTTTCCAGTAGCAAATATTCATAGTAAAAATATCTGAGCTAATTAGTCAGTAGCTAAAAAAACTTGGATTATAAAATTAGAGTGTACTAACCTATCTGCCTCTCCATTTTGAGAGTCTTTACACCTAATTCATCCGTAGATCTTTACAATTTATTTTTACTCCACAATTTATCTCTTGTTGCAATGCTGCCTTGCATATTACTTCTTGGAAAGCAGATTTTAATCTTGTTGTTATATTTTTTGATAGCCTTAAAAACTCATTTCTTATCCCCATTTCTTATCTCATCAACCCTCACTTAACTTACTTTTAAGTATCATTTATTTATTTAAGTTTTCTTTAGCATATATTTTAGATTTTCTTATATACTTACAGTACAATGATTGTCATGAATATTGTCTTTATGTGGCAATCCTTTTTTTTCCCCCAAAATTATGCTCTATAAGCCAAATTGGGGAAGAAAGAATGCTATGAAAGACATGATAGAAAGAGAAAAAAAAATTGGTGGATATAAAATAGATCTCAATAATGTCAAAAAGCCACTTTGAATTACAAAGATGAAGGATAGTCATTATAAGTCAAGTTTAGCATTTAAAATATAATATTTTAGAATTCCATTTCTGGGGAATAGAAGGTCTTTGGTCCTCTTGCAATGGCTAGCTAAACAGAAGTATAAATAAAGAGCTTGTGGTTATTATCAAGATCAAAATCTCAAGAGAAAAGTTGTGGTATGATCATCTATATGGATATTGAAGTCATTAATATATAATACAGATTAAAGTTGAAATAATTGTGAGTCCAATTCAGATAGTACATGAGGAGAGAGATAATAAGATTCATTGTTATTAAACCTAAATTGTTTTAGATGAAGGACAAGGCATGATTAGCTTGCGCTGAGATTCCAGGGGGTATAGGTGGAAATTTTAGGAGGATATAGAGGGCTGCAAAAGACTGTCAATATGTCAGTTTGTCCTATTTGGCAGTCTAGAAAGAATGCTATTGGGTTGCCCCTCAGGATTCCAAAATTTGGATGAAACTGTGACAGTTGGGCAAACAAACATAGAACCAACTTTCTGAGACCAGATAGTAGCAGGAGAGGATTCTTTGGTTTTATAATCTTCTGGGGGGAAAAAAAAAAAAAAAATATATATATATATATATATATATATATATATATATATATATGGCCTAGGTCATTTGGAAGTCTCATACTTCACAAGTAGAATTAGTCTTTCCAGGCAAAGTTGTTCAGTGCTTCTTTATAATAAGTCATTTGAACAGATAGCTAAAAAAGAAGAGGTTTCAATTTACCTTTGCTTACTGCACTGAGTGAGTGAGATTGGAAAACATCAATGTGCTCCCCTCATAAACTCAAAAACACATATTACACATGATACAATCGAAGGGGCAAAGGCACTAACATTTTTTGGTTCACTATATTCTTGGAGTGCAGAAAATGCTTATATGTTATCTCAATTAGATAATAAATTACTGTTGGCAAATATGGGTCACATGTTCATTTTTAATAACATATATATGATACACAAAACACTGCTATGTTGTATCACAATTGTCATTAATAAATAAAATTGAGCATTAAATATGTAACGTTGCATTCTTTGCATGAGACGATAAAACTTCAACTAAGTTTGCACTGTCAAGAGTTAAACTTACAGATACACATGATCACAAATACTAATTGTTGCTTTTTTTCGGGAGACACACGTCACATTCTGTACCTTCTATTTACTCATTTTCCAGCAGAATTTTCTTTGAATACTTCATTTTTATCTAATTATTTTCTTATTTAGGGTAAATGCACATTATTTTACCTTTTACTGATGGGCTCAGTTATATACTGCTACTTTCCTAGTTTTTGATTATTTATGTGTTTACTTTCCTAGTCTGTCTTAGAATCTATCTTAATACACTATCAACCGTGTATGAAACAGCTCAAGGAATAGAAATAAACAATTAATGTAATTGATACTTTAGGATGAGTACTGGAAATTACTTAACATCAAGAACAAGAAGGGGTCTAGAAAAGAAAAGAATGTAGAAAACACTAAGACAGGAGTCAGAAGCTATTATTTAATAAAGAATTTGCAAATGAAAACATAATGAAAATGAATCCTAGATAAATAATAGTACATAATGGGATCTAAATGCTGATTAGAAGTTCTGAGATTTAATTCAAATAGTTATTGGCTATCCTTTTAAATTCCCAAATGAGATGTTTATTTAATCAACAAATATGTGTATTTATTCATGGAAAAAAACCATATGAATGCCTGATTAGTGTATAATTTGCAAAGAAACTCCTCTTTCTCTCTCTCCCCACCCCTCCCTCTCTCTTTCTCAGAGAAGAAATCAGTCCAAGAGCAATACAAACTATAAAACTGTGTAATAGTTAATAACTCAGTAATACCTGATAGTAACTGAATCACTATGTGTTCTTCAATAAATTTCTATACTTAAAAATGGGGACAATTATACAATTCATTAATAGAGGTTTTGACAGGATTGAATGAAGTAATACATATTCTGTTTTAACATTATTTTGTGGTTGAGGACCTATCTCTGACATATAAATCAACATCACCAAGCAGTATCTTTTGAGGGCTCCTTCTTTTCTTTTTCATATATTGATATTATAGTGCCCAGGATATCTTTTCCATCCATACCCATTGTCCAGATAAATAAAACTAGTCTCTGTCTTTAGATATGATCTGTATATTTTAACGCTTTCCTTTTATATCTTCAACTCATATTTTTCTTTAATCCTCTAAACTGGTATTATCAACTTTTCTCCGCAGTGCCTCTGATTAGATAGCTAATCTATGTCTTAAACTTGATAGGTCAATAACCAAACTCCCAAACTTCTCTTCCAATACCTAATGCAGACTCAGCCTGTCATACTTCAGTTGATGACATCCCATCCCTCTAATGGCTCAGGCCAAACAACTTAGTGCTTTCTTTGAATTCTCCTTTTTTCCCCTCTGCTATCATTCAATACATCTTGGAATCCTGTTGGTAACTCTTTCCAAATAAATCCAGAAGTCTTTTAATATTCCAATGCATTCTGGAATAAGCCATAACCACTTCTATAGCAGATTATAGTAACAGCTTCCTAAGTGGAAATGTGGCTTCCACACTTGTCCCCTAATGGCTTATTTTCTATTACTTTCTCAGAATACAGCTGAAAACATGTCCCTCTTTTCAAACTCATAGTAAAAGTCAATTATCATTATCTTTTTGACCCCATCCCTTGGCTACACTCCACTGTGCTCTTAAAATACTTTTCCTACTCTAGTTTCATAGCGTTTATTATGTTTCAAAATGTTTGATGAGTTATAAAATTAATGTGTTTATTATTTTATTCCCTCTCCCTAACTAGAGAAGAGAAGGAAACTCCACATGGAAGGAACCTATGACAGACTCCTTCACTGGCATATCCCAGGAGTCCAGAATTGTATCTTAAATACAGTAGGGACAAAATCAGTATTTGTCTATGAATAAGCAGTGACAAAATATAATCTAGAGTATGGGTGTGTGAGTGACTCAGTCAGTTGAAGACCAACACTTGGTTCTAGCTCAGGTCATAATCTCATGGGTCGTGAGACTGAGCCCCATGTCTGGCTCTGCACTCAGCACAGAGTCTGCTTGAAAATTCTCTTCCTTTGCCCCACTCTCTGCTTGGATGCATGTGTGCACCCTCTCTCTCTCTCTAATATAAACGAATCTTTAAAAAAAAAAAAAAATATATATATATATATATATATATATATATATAATTTAGAGCCCAAGTATTTTGCTATTTTTTTTAGTATCACTTGATTTTCTGAGTTTTGACTGAGCTATATTGTCGTAAGAGTATATAAGTTGATTTTCTAGTAGCTGTACTGTATTTGTCTGACTAGCCTATTGTTGGAAAGTAAGAAACAAGAGGGCAGGGACTACATCTACCTTGTTGAATGTGGTCTAGTATAATCTAGTACAGTGGCAAATTCATAAAAGCATTCAAAATGTTTCTGATGACTGTGAAAATACTGACTCCTTAGAACAATATTATCTCTTCATGAATGAGGCAGGCAAATTAAAATTTTCAGAGTTTAGGATAATGTAATGCATGTAAAGGTTTATATATACGTAACATAGCATTTTGAAATTCTGGGTGCTCTTTGGAACATTTGAAAATAAAATGATATGAACACATACCTTTGACCTTAATCTCAAATGTCCAATAATTATTTGCAATGAATATATGAATAAATTATTTCTTCATTCTAGTAGATACAGCAATAATTTTCACAAGTTAGTAAAAAAATATAAAATACAATTGTCTTTATTATAAAGGTGGTTCTATCCTCAACATAATATTTTAAGCATTGCAAGGTACGTCATTAGTATAATCAAGAAAGCCTTATTAGTTACATGAAATTTTATAGTATTTCAAAAACAAGTTAAAATTCATCAAGCATTTCTTTTTACTTTAGTAATTCTGGAATTTTCGCTTTCATAGTACTGTTAATTCTGTCAGTATTTTTATGGAAAATAAATAACATATTCTTTTAAAAATGTTTCCATTGAAAATTAGAACTATCTGACATGTATTTGCAACATTAGGTTTGGATTTAGCAAAGGTGTCTTACTCTGTTGGGGCTGCTATAACAAAATACCAGACTGGGTAGCTTATAAATAGTGTATTGCTCACACTTCTGGAGGTTGGAAGTTCAACATAAGGGTGCCAACAAGACAGGTAAGAGCCCTCTTCTGGGTCAGAGGCTTCTCATTTTATTCTCATATGGTGGAAGGGGCAAAGGGGCTCCTGACATCTTTTTTATAAGAGCACTAATCCCATTCATGAAGCAGGCACCCTGATGATTAAATCACTTCCCAAGGGCCTCACCATCAACATTGGGATTTAGGATTTCAAAAATCTTTTGGAGGACATAAACATTCAGACCTCAGCAACAGATGTTTCAAATTTCTTTTCTGCCACTTGCTGAATAGGTGTTATATAATCCTGATCAACTGTGCAAAATTGCAAACTGTACTTCATCCACTATATATTTATATGTGTGTGTATATATATCTATCTGTATATATACACCCAGTAATACCATGACAACTCTCAAATAAATGGAGATGCATACTAGAAACCTAGTTATTAACAGTTTCAGAAATTAGATGAAAATTTGAAGACATAATTTGTAGAAAAATGTCAGCAGCACTGACCATATCTTCAAACCTTTCTATATTATTTACGTATTTTTCTTTCAGACATTCAGGTATTTAATTGCAAAACCATCAAATTACTCAAATATATATAAAATATACATTATATATGAAAAATGCTATATATCTATATACATGGTAATTTAATGGTTATCCTATTTTAACCATATATATCTGATACATATATATATCTCTGTGTGTAGATAGATTAATGCCCCTTAGAAAGAAAAAGAGCAAAAGACAGAGGAGGAGAGAGGGAGGTAGTTTTATTGTGAATATGGCTTTAAAGTATGGGAAATCCAAATGAAAAGCTTGCAAAATAATCACATTTGTTTTGACCTTATACAGAAGTATGTGTATATTAAAGTTAAGCTCGTGATTTATTTTTAAAGCACAGCTATGTGTATTTTCATTTTCCTGTGATCCAAAACAATGATGTACTATTGGTTTTATCTCCATGTTATTTTTTTTTAAGCTTATATAGTATAGGTGAGTTTGGTTTATGTATGTTGCACTATTTAAATTTGTTGTTTCCAGGGGCACCTGGGTGGCTCCGTGGGTTAAGCCTCTGCCTTCAGCTCGGGTCATGATCTCAGGGTCCTGGGATCGAGTTCCACATCAGACTCTCTGCTCAGCAGGGAGCCTGCTTCCCCCTCTCTCTCTGTCTGCCTCTCTGCCTACTTGTGACCTCTGTGTGTCAAATAAATAAAATCTTTAAAAATAAATAAATAAATAAATAAATTTGTTGTTTTCATAAAGCATTTATAAGAGTTGATTTAGACAACTAGTTTAAAAAGTCCAGAGAACTGTGAAAGGTGATGTCTTGATTGTGTTCTCCCTTTATTCTGTGATTTTACTAAAATCTCTTAGATGTATGAATATGTAGAGAATTAATGTATCAAGGAGTATCAAAGCATTATGACTGTAATATGCAAAGGTTTTAAATGTTTACACTGTTAACCCCTTGTAGTCCAGTGTCTGAATCTAACCAGTTATTTGAGTTCAAATAATTTCTTCTCAAGTTACTCTTGCTCTCCTCATTCTTTTTTTGTTTTATTATTATTAAGATACAATTGACAGGTAATATTGTGTAATGTCAAGGTGTACAATGTGTGTTCTGCTACATATATTACAATATGATTACCACCAATATAACATTAGCTAACACCCCTATTGAGTCACACAATTATCATTTCTTTTATGTTGTGGGAACAATTAAGATCTAGTCTCTTAGCGACTTTGAAGTATATAATGTATTATTGTTGATTATAATCACTATGCTGTGTATTTCCAGAACTTTTTTATCTTCTAGTTGCAAGTTTGTAGGCTTAAGCATCTCCTTAATTTCCCCATCCCCAGCCTTGGTAACTACCATTCTCCATTCCTATGAGTTCAGCTTTTTTAGATTCCACATATTAAGTGATAAGATATAGTACTTGTTTTTCTCTGTAGATGTCTCACTTAGCTTAATGCTCTCAAGGTCCCTCATATTGTTGCAAATCACAGGATTTCCTTCTTTCTCATAGATGAATAATACCCCATTGTATAAACACTACATCTTCTTTATCGACTCATCCAATGATATACTTGGGTTGTTTCCATATCTTGGCTAATGTAAATAATGCTACAATAAACATAGGTGGCAAATATTTTTTTTATATGCTGTTTTCATTTCCTTTGGATATATACCCAGAAGTGGGATTGCTGGATCACAGAGTAGTACTATTTTTAATTTTTGGAGGAACTTCCATGCTGTTTTCCCTATTGGTGGAACCAATTTACATCCCCAATGAGAGTGCACAAGTGTTCCCTTTGTCCACATTCTCACCAATAATTATTGTCTCTTACCTTTTTCTGATAATCATTTAACAGATGTGAAGTGATAACTCACTGTGACTTTAATTTGCATTTCCCTGAAGATCAGAGATGTTGAGCATCTTTTCATGTACTTGTTGGCCAGGATGTTTTCTTTGGAAAAACATCTATTTGGATCCTCTGCCCATTTGTTCTTTGGGTGTTTCTCTGTTAATTAAGTTGTATGATCTCTTTACATATTTTGGCTATTAACTTTTAATCTGAGGTATGGTTGTAAATATTTTCTCCCATTCTGTAGGTTGCCTTTTCATTTTGTTGATGGTTTCTTTCACTGTGCAGAAGTTTTTTAGTTTGATATAGTCCTATTTGTTATTTTTTGTTTTTGTTGCCTGTGCTTTTGGTGTCATAGTCCCTCCCCCCACCAAAAATATATTACCAAGATCAATGTCAATGAGTTTCTTTTCTGTTACTTCTATGAGTTTTATGGTATCAGATTTTAGGTTTAAGAATGTAACTCATTGGGGCACCTGGGTGACTCAGTGGGTTAAAGCCTCTGCCTTCAGCTCAGGGCATGATCCCAGGGTCCTGGGATCAAGCTCCCCATTGGGCTCTCTGCTCAGCAGGGAGTCTGCTTCCCCCTCTCTCTCTCTGCCTGCCTCTCTGCCTACTTGTGATCTCTGTCTGTCAAATAAATAAATAAAATCTTTAAAAAAAAAAGAATGTAACTACTTTTGAGTTAACTTTTCTGAATGGTATAAGATAGTGGTCAATTTCATATTTCTGCATGTGGTTATCCAGTTTTCCCAACATTATTTGTTGAAGAGACTATTCCCCTTACCAAATATTAGCTGTATATTCAGGGAGTTATTTCTGATCTTGCTAGTCTGTTCCATTGGTATATGAGCCTATATTTATGCCAGTACAATACTACTTTAATTACTACAGTTTTGTAGTTCAGTTTGAAACCAGGAAGAGTGACACCCCCAGCTTTGTTCTTTTTTCATGTGATTATTTTGCTATTTGGGGTCTTATAGACAAACTCACAGCTAATATCATATGAACAGTGAAAATGCTTCAAGCTTTTCCTCTAAAATAAGGAACAAGACAAAGACAAAGGTGCGCATTCTCACCACTCTTATTCAACATAGTACTTAAGGTCTTAACTAGAGGAATTAGGCAATAGAAAGAAACAGAAGGCATCACATTAGAAAATGAGAGGCAAAATTGTCATTATTTGTAGATAACATTATCTTATATCTATAGAAAACCCTAATGATTCAACCATAAAACTGTTAGAAATAATCAGGGAATTCAGTAAACCTGCAGGATTTAAAAATCAAAAGAATCAGTTGCATTTCTAAACACTAACAATGAATATCTGAAAAAATAAAGAAAACTATTTTCTAATAGCATCAAAAACAATAATATACTTAGGAGTAAGTTTAAACAAAGAAATGAAAGATCTATACAATGAGGGACGCCTGGGTGGCTCAGTGGGTTAAGCCTCTGCCTTCAGCTCAGGTCGTGATCTCAGAGCCTGGTATGGAGCCCCACATCAGGCTTTCTGCTCAGCAGGGAGCCTGCTTCTCCCTCTCTCTCTCTGCCTGCCTCTCTGCCTACTTGTGATCTCTGTCAAATAAATAAATAATATCTTAAAAAAAAAAAAGAAAGAAAGGTCTATACAATGAAACTATAAGACTTTGGTAAAAGAAATAAAGAAGACACAAACAAATGGAAAGGTATACTATGTCGATGGATTGGAAGAACTAATATTGTTAAAATGTCCAGATTACCCAAAGCCATCTATCTCCATCAGAGTCCCAACAGCATTTTTCACAGAAATAGAGAAAATAACTCTCAAATTTATATGCAGCCACAAAATATCCCAAATAACCAATGTTCTGTTCATTGTTATGAATTAAAAAAAATTTTTTTGAAGGAAAAACTTTAAATTGTAAAAATTAAGATCAAGCAAGCAAACATTCCTGATTCTTAAAGATATAATAATCAGTATGGCTAACAGCAGCATACAGGGATACTTTTAGCTTCCACAGGGCAAAATCCAAGGCTTCCACAATCTTGTAATAATCCCTACAGTCACCAAAGTTAAGGAAGATACATATTTTCATCAATCCTAAAAAAATCTGCTCTGTGTATGTTGACTTCTCATACGGAGAAGGAGATGAAATGAAGGGTGAATTTCCAGTTTCAGTGGAGAATGAAAAGCTGGAAACATAAAACTAATGGTTATACTAGATACAATGTTAAAAATAAATGGTACCTAATACAAATTATATTTTAGCTGCACTCTTCATTCGTTTTGTTTGTTTTAAGTAGGCTCTCTGCCCAGTGTGGGGCCCAACATTAGGCTTGAACTTATGATCCTGAGATCAAGACCTGAGCGGAGATGGAGTCAGACACTTAACCAACTGGGCCACCCAGGCAACCCTGGCTTCTTAAAATACATTTTATACCACAAAGGGTACTGATAAAATATTTAGATATCAACGTATATGAATTAAATTTTGCACTGTGTGTCATTTTTAATGACTTCTCACCACCTCTATCCCTTTTGGAAGTAGAGTAAATATAAGAAGACCAGAAACCTGAATTGGTTACATAGATTTTAGACTAATAAATATGTTAACCATTCAACAATGGTGTTTAGATTTTTAAAAACTTCATGGAAAAATACTTTAAGTGTAAAGATATGTGGCTGTTAGAGCATGGGTATATATGAGTATTGTAAAATCATTAATAAAATAGTAATTAATTTGAGTAGTTCTTAATAAACTTCTGAGTTTTATGCATAAACCTTGGCAGGTGTTAGACAACATGATAGACTCTGAAATTCTGCCAGATGCCAATGATAATAACTACTTGACAGTGATAAGTATAAAATGTTAGCAGATAAAATTACTTCAAGTAGATTATTCCTGTCAAGCCTCAGCTGGCTGAAACTCAGAGTGAATATAACAGTTGCTTTGATGTCCCCTAGGGTATGCTCCAGGAGAAAATGTGGGCAGAGAGTGGAAAAATTTCCTCTAATTTCTATGAAATTTGTGTTCTGTTCTGAAGTAAAGAAAATTGAGGACAACATTATACATTATTACATTCCATTACTTTGAAATAATGTGCAGACTGTTGGTGTCTTGTGCTGTTCTTGACTTTAACAATCCCATAAAATAAGTTCTATATATCCCTCAATGTGAAAGTTTGCTTTAATTCAAATGTTCACTATTTTCATCTTCAAAATTCTGGAAAAGGATAAGGATGCATTAAGCTAACACTTTTTGGTCTATCATTATAATGAAAAATCTAATAAAATATTTGGAGAAGCTTGTACAGTATGTGAAACAAATACATAAATTGATCTAATAGGGTATTTTCCACATTCTTTTCCTCCACTGCAGCATATAGGTATCACACATTATTTGGTAATGAAGTAACTGTTTTAAACTCAGGTTTATACTAAGATCAGATTTAGGAGGTTAAGAGCTGGAATTAAATTATGCCTAAACCAGTGGAAAAAAGAACAAGTCAAATGCTATATAAATAGGATATAATTGGGGCACCTGGGTGGACTCTTGATTTAGGCTCAGGGCATGATCTCAATATCCTATGAGTGAGCCCTACGTCAGGCTCCTCCACACGCAGTGGGGTCCACTAGAGGATACTTTCTAGCCCTCTGCCCCTCCCCCTCCTCACTGGTGCATGGGTTTTCTCTCTCTCTCTCTCTCTCTCTCAAATAAATAAATAAATCTTTAAAAAATAGGATTAATTATTCTTTAATTTTAAGTTGCATAGAAGAAAAAATATAACTTGTCTAGACTCAGTTATCATAGTCTTTGTCCAATTCGCAGGAAACAAAAGGATCATGAAATAGTTTTGGCAATAGTATCTGAAGTCTTCAAGCATTTGTGTTTCTATTATATATCTTAATAGAGCTCTTAACATAGAGTTTGTTTAAAACTAAATAATTCTCTCCTACCTAAGAACTAAGATATAAAGGATGTTAGTTCTTTTTCTACTTTTACATTTGTGTGGATAGATTCTGAAATTTTATAGATATTAAAACAACAGGCAACACAGTGAGGATCATAAAAACTTGGCAAATTTTGCTCTTTGGCAGTAATTCTCATTTTTTTCCATCAGAGCAGAACAATAAAAATGCTGAGAAAAAAATCTTAATAGGATATACGGCAATTTCCAGGCCTGAAGGCTGAGTTTTCATCTTTTCTATAAGCTGAACCTGCCATTAGTATATTCTTCTGAGTGGCAGAGCTGCTTGTGCGTGTGTCTGTATGTGTGTGTTTGTGTCTGTGCGTAAAGGCAGGAGCAGATTTGTAGACCTCCAAGACTCTCAGTGAAGTTCTGGCTTTCCTTTTTTAAAATTTTTATAATATGGGGCGCCTGGGTGGCTCAGTGGTTAAAGCCTCTGCCTTCGGCTCAGGTCATGATCTCAGGGTCCTGGGATCGAGTCCCACATCGGGCTCTCTGCTCAGCAGGGAGCCTGCCTCCTCCTCCTGTCTCTCTCTGCCTGCCTCTCTGCCCACTTGTGATCTGTCAAAAAAAAAAAAAAAAAAAAATCTAAAAAAAAATTTTATAATATAAAAGAACTACAAAAGAATTCACTTGCTGAATACTTAATGTACAAAACAGAAAATGTGGGATCCCGATTAATATGTAGTTAATTATTTCATTTATAGCTCAAGGGTAGAAGGAGCTTTCAAAGATTTATTTAGTACATGAAGTATTCAAAACTTACTGAGACAATAAACATTGGTTTTATACAGTGAAATCTGAGTACAATAAAGAGTATTATTCAGGCATTACATCACATCAACTTTTTAGTGTTTAGAAATCACTATAACAAAAAGTAAACACTCTTAAGATGCTCCCTTAAAGATTGCATTTGAGGGACACTGGGGTGCCTCAGTGGGTTAAGCCTCTGCCTTTGGCTCAGTTCATGATCTCAGGGTCCTGGGATCGAGCCCCGCATTGGGCTCTCTGCTCAGTGGGGAGCCTTCTTCCCCCCCCACCTGCCTCTCTGCCTATGCCTGCCTCTCTGCCTACTTGTGATCTCTGTCAAAGAAATAAATAAAATCTTAAAAAAAAAAAAAACAACGATTGCATTTGAACTCCTTGTCCAGCATTCCTATCCACAGTTGCCGGCCACCCCACCTAGTAAACTGATATCTAACTAGATTCTTAGGACTTATCTTGCGGTAGTATTGGTGGATCTGTGTTTGTCACACCAGATCTCCCAGGAGAGGAGAACTTTACAGATCTTTCCTTTTTGAGCATTCTCTTCTACTTCCTCTGGAGTCACAAAAGCAACGTCGTAACAGGGCTTTATGCGTTGTTTCTTTCATAATCAAAACAGATCTTTCATTGTCCAAAAAAGAAATGACAACAAAATACTTTCTGCATATCATTATCAAATAAATAACTCTTGTGGTCATTACATGTTTTATTAATTTGCCATTTCATAAACATTACTGTTAACATTATTTTATACATCCATCTACACATCAGTTTCTCTGATGGACCATTTATAGGTGTCAATATACTAATAGTGAAATAAAATTATTTCAGAAAAAAAATAATTGAAGAATCATAAAAATCTATTTAATTTTAAGTGATACATGTATTTGTAAATATAACATATTTGATATAAAGCATAATGAAAGAAATACTCCTGATCCAACCACCTAACCAACCCATAGAAGCTTGCCTATATCTTTACAGCATAACCTCTCCATTTCTTCCCTGCCTCTCCCTATGTCACCACTAATGGAAATTTTATTTTTATACTTCATAAGCATATTTATTTATTTAGCACATGTTCTTTTTTTTTAACATCTTAATTTTATTTTTTTTTCAGTGTTCCAAGATTCATTTTTATGCACCACACCCAGTGGTCCAGGCAATGCATGTCCTCCTTAATACCCATCACCAAGCTCACCCAGCCTCCCATCCCCCCCTTCCCTTCAAAACCCTCAGTTTGTTTCTCAGACTCCATAGTCTCTCATGGTTTGTCTCCCCCTCTGATTTACCCCAATTTACTTTTCCTTTCCTTCTCCTAATGTCCTCCATGTTATTCCTTATGATCCACATATGTGAAACCATATGATAATTGACTTTCTATGCTTGACCTATTTCACTCAGAATAATCTCCTCCAGACCTGTCCATGTTGATACAAAAGCTGGGTATTCATCCTTTCTGATGGAGGCATAATACTCCATTGTATATATGGACCATATTTTCTTTATCCATTCATCTGTTGAAGGGCATCTTGGTTCTTTCCACAATTTAGCAAATGTGGCCATTGCTGCTATGGGAATTGGGGTACATATGGCCCTTCTTTTCACTACGATCTGTATCTTTGGGGAAAATACCCAGTAGTGCAATTGCAGGGCCATAGGGAAGCTCTATATTTAGTTTTTTGAGGAATCGCCACAGTTTTCCAAACTAGCTGCACCAACTTGCATTCTCACCAACAGTGCAAGGAAACAAAAGTGAAAATGAACTTTTGGGACTTTATCAAGATAAAAAGTTTCTGGCAGCAAAGGAAACAGTCAACAAAACATAGAGGCAACCCAGGGAATGAGAGAAGATATTCGCAAATGACACTACAGACAAAGGGCTGATATCTAAGATCTATAAAGAACTCCTCAAACTCAACACCCAAAAAACAGATAATCATGTCAAAAAATGAGTAGAAGACATGAACAGACTTTCTGCAATAGCCATCAGGGAAATTCAAATCAAAACCACATTGAGATACCACCTTACACCAGTTAGAATAGCCAAAATTAGCAGGACAGGAAACAACAAGTGTGGGAGAGGATGTGGAGAAAGGGGAACCCTCTTTGTAAGCATTTTTAAATACTTTAAACTCATATATGTATTATAAATAATATACTGCTATTTGGGTTCTTTTGTAAAGTTTTGTAACTAAAAGTTTTTATGTGTTATTTTACCTTTTTCTTTTTTCACATAATATTGTATTTCTCTAGTCACCCATGTTACTCCCTATAGTTCTTATACACACGATCTTGTAAAATTGAATATATATGTATAACCTATGTCCCAGCAAATTTATTCTTATGTAGGGGAGGGAAAGAAATCTTGCTCATGTTCATTAGTAGATATGTACAGAATTAGGACACCTGGGTGGCTAAGTTGGTATATACATACAGAATTGTTCACTGCAGCATTAGGCGTAACATCAAAAAACAAACTAGAAGGAAGGCAATGCCTAAAAAATTGAGAGAATTTGAAATTGGATAAACTGTGGCATATGTATATCATAACATTATGCAACAGTAATTTATTTTTGAAATGCAGAAATAATTAGTCCTGAAAATGGTTTTTTAGCTAGAATAAACTTCTGATAAAATCAGAGGTGTATTCAGAGCTATATTCTAAAGGTATCACTTAGAAATTAACAATCTCTGACTGGAATGGAAGTACTCTCGGTTTTTAAACCTGCTTAGTCAAGATCAGTCTTTCCCCAGTCTCTCATCTCCCTTTTATTAGCTACTTTGTTAGAGATCTGAATGATCCTACTTTGATCCAGAGCTGCTTTTCCCCAGGTGCTTCTATCTGCAGACAAAAATCTTTCACAGGGTCCATACAGCACTATCAATTATTGATATAATATAGATCCTACAGCTGCTCTACTTTTATAAGTGCTCTAAACTAACAATGGAAATGTCATAAATAAATAAATACCTACCAGGAATTTTGCTAGTTAAAGAATCATATGCTGGAGAAAGGAACTCTACAATTTTTTTTGGCAGTTGAAGTATTTCAGCTTGAGTTAGACATTGTTTCCTATGAAGTTTGGGGATGAATTGTAGAGCAGGTCAGAGTTTTTGCAGGAAAAGGATGTTGCCTATGATAGTGTAAAAGGGTCCTTAGGAGATATAATATGTCTACAATATGAATGATATGCTACATACATTAGGACGAGGTTTCCAAGAAGATCATCTTGAAAATAAAAAGATTAACTATTATGAGAAATGATTTCTTTTTACTAAAATAAATTTAATACTGCTCAACATAATGCTTATAATATAGCACTTCTATCGCCATGCTGGAAATTTGGTGCCAGAGACGAGACTAAAAGGATGGAGAGGAAAGAAGGTAAGGACATAGAAATATGGGACACTTTGTCATTCTCTCTTTTTTCTCTTTTTCTTGGTGTTAAATTTCTTATTATAATTCATCAATTCAGAGAATGATAATTCATTGTGCTTACTGAATAAATACTTATTGTGCTTGGTATTGCAAATGAACACTAAAATACAGTGGTGAGAAAAACAGAAAAAGGTACCATCCCTTATGAAGTATATATGCTACTACTTTTTGTACTTTCCCATTCTGTGAATGACTAAAGACAGAAATTACTAGATAAATGGTCAAAAGATGTTGGTCTTATAGTTAGATTACATTGTTGAAAATTGAATTATGATTTTAGTATAACTATTTTAACTACACTTATGGTAAAACATGACAAAGAAATTACAGTTGAAACACGGATCAGGAGAATGAACAGAACTGCAAAACCAGGTGGTGGGTATTAGAGAGGGCACAGATTGCATGGAGCACTGGGTGTGGTACAAAAACAATGAATACTGTTATGTTGAAAATAAATTAAAAAATGGTTATAAAAAAAAGTAAATTTATAGTAAAAAGGAAAATCTATCTATTGATTAATTTATCTGTCGACACACATGCACACATATATATACACATGCCTATATTCATACATATATACTTCATATTACTGGAAGTCTCAGCCTGGCTTTTTAAATTTTTTTCAAGACATGTACATAATTAGCTTTGCTTAAATTTGCTTCTTCTGGGAAATCAGGTGTGAGAATGCAAAGGCAGACAAATAAATAGAAGTAAGTAGAGAGTACATTATTTTTTTGCTTGAATTTAGATTCACTGAGTGAACCCTTCCTAGAGTAGAATCTGACATGGCAAGGCAAGAAATCAAAACAACAGCAAAAACAATACCAAAAAGAAAGAAAAAAGTAAAAAGGAAAGAAAACAATGTATTTTTATTAAAAAAAAACTGGTAATATAATTAAAAATGTGATTTACTTTGAATTGATTTTTGGGTGTAGCTAGGTAATGTATCAGAAAATATGTGAAGTAATAGTTGTGACTATTCTTTGTTGAATATTCCAACTCAAAGAAGAATTACTATATGAATAATATTGACATGGGAATAAATCCTTATAAAAACACCAAAATTAATGGAATGGAATACATATTGTAAGTGAATTAGATTCAGTATACTATGGTGAAATCACTGGTGTCTGGCACACATAGAACCAATGATACATCCATCGTATATTCAGAAAACATGACCATGATGCAGCATGGAGAAGAAACAGGCAAACGTAAAGCCATTGAACATTATTAAATCAAATGATTAAGTAGATTTAATTTCGACTGGATTTTCTGGTAACATTTTACATTGTACTATTTACATTAGTAATTTACATTTAGAAAGGTGATAAACAAGGAGATATCATTGCCTTATCACACATAATGCTTACTGAATTGCTCTAAACTGTGTGTATATATATATATATATATATATACACACACATACATGTATATATAGACATATATGTACATGTATGTTATGTATATTTATCTATAAAGAAATGTATTAATTGTATTCTCATAGAATATAAATGCATAATGTTAAAAATTGTACAAATATTAAAATGTGTCATGGATTTCCGTTTTTACTTTTAAAATTTTATAACATTTATGTAAGAGATTTTGTGTTTTTCCACATCAATGTTTACTATAGAGAAACTAAGAATTTATTCAACTAAAAATGTAGCTGAATATTTTCTTAATATGAAAGCTATGTTACATTCTTTAATCTTTTTCATGGTAGGAATATTCCCCAAATCAAAGGAGATGAAAAATGCTTATAGATAGTAACATAAAAAATAAAGTTCTACCATGTTAATAAGTCCAAGAAATTAAACTGCAACAGCAGGAATAATAAGAATTGGCTTAGGCTCCAAATTAGCTAAATTAAAAATAAACAAAAAGATAGTAGTCAATGTTTATAATCCAAAATCCAGATAAATACCACTTTTGACAAAATTTGAAAAAGTTCAATGTTATTAAAAGATACTTAACATACTGCCACAAAGTAGAAAAAAATGCAGTAATAATTTATTGCTCCTTTTTTTTTCAATCATCATATTACATAGATGGATAAACACATTTATTTATTTGAGAGAGAGAGAAAGATAGAGTGGTGGGGAGTGGAAGAAGGAGAAGAAAGAGATCTTTTTTTTTCTTTTAAAGGCTTATTTATTCATTTGAGAGAGAGAGAGAGAGCAGTGGGAAGGGGCAGAATTCTACTCCTACTCTGACCATGCAAGATTGCTCTCCTTTACTGTATTTTGCTTCTGTCTGTAATTTAAACTGAAGTGTTCCTTCAGACTCAGTGGCTATTCTCTCTCTACAGATTCTTGCCTATATCATTTAATTTCCTCCTAGTATGATTTATAACTTTAACATCATGATTCTATCACAGAACACTTGCCAGAACTCTGAGCCTATTTTTCCCATTACAAATCATCTACCCAAATGTCTCAGAGGAAACACAAGGTTAACACCCCAAAACTAAACTTCATCATTTCTATGAAACTTGCTCTACCCTTGATATCTCTGTTTGGTAAAGAGCACCATATCTTTACAGTTGCAGAAAGGAACTTCAACCTTTCATACCATTCATACCCAGTCATCTTGAGTTCCTGTAGAATATTATTCTTCAGTAATGCCATTATTCAATTCTTTTCCCAAGAGGACCCCTTTTTAATTTAATTTATTTTAAATTTTATTAATTTTTAAATTTTATTAATTCTTATTTATTATATTCAATCAGCCAATATATAAGACCCATTTTTTAAAAGTGATATGTCTTCATGGGTTAGACCAATACTTAATATAGCATTAAACTAGCTCAACAAATGTTTGCTGAAGGTTAGATGGATGAATAAATGAAATACTTTGAAAATATCTTTAGAGATATTTCCATTTAGGTTAGGAAAATTAATGTTTTTAAGTGATTTAAGTTCTGCTGTAGAATGTTATCATTAAAAATTGACATACAAACTGAAATGGAATCCTACTTACATAGTTGTTAATGAAAATTGATTTTGCTTCCACAGCGACAGATGTTTTTAAAAGAAAAACATCTCCTTTCTAGAAATGGAATGTACACCATAAAGGTTCATTAGAAAACTTTGGATACTAAAATTTCCATAATTGCTATTACCTGTTGACAAAATAATATGAAAATGCAAACTGTTCTGAGAATATTTTAGGACAAATTCTATTATTAATGAAGCTGATGTGGATGCTTGTTTTTCACTCAAATTCAGATTCAGAAACTAAAGCTTGTCTTGGAACTAAGGATTGTATTAGAAAGACAAACAGAAATAATTCTTTGATTTAAAAATACATAAGGAAATTTCTATACAGGAAATTCACTTATTTTTTACTGCAATAAATATTTACTGAGAATTATCATGTGACATTGTTCTTGGTACTAGGATACATTAGTGAAAAATGAAGTTTTTTGCCTACATGCAGCTTACATTGTAGTGATGGGCAATCAACTTAAATAGACAAATATGGTAAGTAATTAAATTTTATTTTATGTTATAGAGTATAATATGGAATCAAATTAGACTTTAATATATCAGATCAAGTTAGATATTATCAGAAAGGTGAAGTATGAAAGAGATGCTCATTTGTCTAGGTTAGGAGCATTCTCTATGATGCAGATAGCCAACACCCAAACTGTCAGGTGACAGGAATAGGAGTGTTAGAAAAACAGCAAAGGAGAAGGAAAAATGTAAGTGTGGGTACAGCAGAGTAAAGTGAGGTGAAGAAAATAAATAATAAATGTACAGTGATAATGGAGAGTTGGTCCTGAAGGTACCTTTAGGGTATATCAGGACTCTGGCTTTTCTTTGTCTAAAACTGGGAGACAGTTCAGGTTTCTGTAGAGGACTGGTATGATCTGGCCCAAATTTCAAAGACGTCTGTGGTTACTTTCAAAATACACATAAGAAAAATATTTTTAAAAAGTAACTATTTAAAAGACCTAGTGTGTGGTGGTTTCTGTTTCCTCAACTAGATCTTGTTGGAACATGGTTAGTTAGGTAGAGAATGGCTTCTGAGCAACAGGGTGGGGAGGTGAAAGTGGAGCTGAAGCTTTCACCAGTAGAGATAGGAAAGTCAGTGAGTATTGAAGGATTCAAATTAAATGGGCATCATCATTTTTATCTATTTATAAAACAAAAGTGGAGATTTTAAGTAGACAGTATAAATAAGATGATCAGTAAAAAGTGAGTTCACAACTAGAAATATGAATTTGGGTTAATGACATAGAGAATTATGGTAGAAACTTCTAATCATATAACAAAATTCCTTCTTTTCCTCCATTATAATAAAATTTTGGCTGGGACTATGCTATTTTACTAGATATTTTTAAGCTTTCTCATCACCGGTTAAGTTCTGATCATTGGACAGAAGTATGTTAATTACAGATCTAGAACTTAAGACAGAAGGCATGCTTCCTAGAAGCAATCTTCCTTCTTCCCAGTGATTGGAATCCAGGTATGGATTTGAACCATAAAAAAAAACAACATTATAGGGGACTGTGAAGTAATTATCTGGATGACATCCAGGTCTCTGAGGTGCAAAAATGAAACAGTGATTCCAAACTCTAACGAGAGAGAGACATTAAATTTTATATTGTAAAAACCACTATATTTCAGGGTCTCTTTGACCCTAAAATATAGAGATACTAGAGTCACAGATGTGTAATAAAAGTTATTTAAGGGGCACCTGGGTGGCTCAGTGAGTTGAGCTTCTAACTCCTGACTTTGGCTCAAGTCATGATCTTAGGATCCTGAGATCTAGCCCCATTAGGTCCCATGCTCAGCAGGGTGTCTGCTTGATTCTCTCCCTCTCCCCCTGCCCCCCCCATTTCTGTCTCTAAAATAAATAAATAAATCTTTAAAAAAGTTATTTAAAATGATTTCTAACTTTTTGGTTCTAGGTTAATTGCATTTCAAAGAGCTGTAAGAACTTGTAAAAAGGGAAAGTGTTGATTCTATTTCAGACAACTATGAGAAATAACTTCCATCAGAATCTTGGAATCAAACAACCATATTCTTCCTTCTATTTATATTTTCTTTAATTTCTTGGTCAATTTTTTTCCAGAGCTCTCTTCTGCTAAAATTAGCAAATACTGCAACTCCACTGACCCTTGCAACCTAAAGTAAATTCAACTGAGTAAGTACACAGCTTTCAGTGATCATGATCACAGAATGTAGATCAAATATATAATGAATTTGCTGATTTCAACTTTTATTATATCCTTTTTCCCTCTCACTTCATTATCTGTCATTGATATGAAGGCATTATGGTTCATAAGTGCTTTTTCTTTTTTTTTTTTTTAAAGATTTTATTTATTTATTTGACAGAGACACAGTAAGAGAGGGAACACAAGCAGAGGGAGTGGGAGAGGGAGAAAAAGGCTTCCTGCTCAGCAGGGAGCCTGATGCTGGGCCCAAACGCATTACTCTGGGATTGTGACCTGAGCCAAAGGCAGATATTTAATGACTTAGCCACACAGGCAACCCCATAAGTACTTCTTCAAGCATGTTAACTTCCTCTATTTCTTATGCTTTTAAGAATGCATAACATTTTAATAGTATTAGTAGAAAATCATTGAATAGATTTATCTACATATTGACCTATTCTCTTTCCCAATCTTAGTCACTTAAAATAAACTGAAGAGCCTTTCAAATATTTTAGGAATTCTGTTGACAAATATATTTACCACATTCATCCACACTGTATCTATATAGAATACATAAAAATTATGGTATTCTTAATGATATTCTGAACTCTACATTTCCTGGAAATACATTGTGACTCCTTGTATTGAAGTTAATCATCCCTATATATCAGAAGAAATGGATAGCAGTCACTGGATTGCAATCCTGGGACTGTCATCTCCAAGACATATATTTCAGAAAGAAAACACTAAGCCAAGGATTTTCAATCATATCAGAAAGATAATGAGTTTATATTTTCTCTAAATATAAAAATATTATGTACTAACTTGTGCTTTCAGCCATGAAGAAGTAACAAAGAATGGGGTTACCCTCTTAAGCAAATAAAGACCTAGAGAATATATGAAACAGTGGTTTTCAGATATTAGACAGGCAGCAGTGGACAATGATTCCTGAAGAAAGAGAGATTCCAGTCTGCAGCACAGGAAAAGGAAAAGTGAATGGAGCCCAAAGTCAAGTGATTACCATATCAGCCAGAACTCACAGGGAAGAGCTCCAGAGAGAAGGGAGTTCTATAGAGAGAAAAAGAGTTCAGAAATTTGCACACAGACCTGTGTCTTAACACTAAGCAGCATCAGAGAATATGCATGAGAAAATGGCCAGAAGCTTGTGAAAGAATACATGAAAAGGATCAAGTTGAACAGTTCCTGGAGCCCACACAGGTTTAAGAATTATTTTTGTTCCCACCATCCAAAGTACAGAACAGTAAAATATGGACCTTAGGGGTTATTGGGTAGGGTATTTAGAAGGACAATATTTGATAGTGGGACAAAATTGCTGGAAAGTAATGCCCTGCCTAATGAAGTGTAAAAGGCAAAACTCCTTCCAAATAATGAAGGTGTCTCACACAAAAATGGTCAAGGATATATTTTTTTTTACGATTTTATTTATTTGAGAGAGAGAGAGAATGAGAGAGAGAAAGAGAGGAGAGGATGAGAAGGGGGAAGGTCAGAGGGAGAAGCAGACTCCCTGCTCAGCAGGGAGTCTGATGCAGGACTCAATCCCAGAACTCCAGGATCATGACCTGAGTCGAAGGCAGTCGCCTACCCAACTGAGCCACCCAGGCACCCAAGGATTTTTCTTTTTTGTATTCAATTTTTATTTTTAAAAATTTTGGGTGTACAAAAACTGTACATGTTTAATGTATATATTTTGATAAGTTTGGACAGATGCATACACCCATGATACCATCACTATAATCAAAGTAACTAAACATATTCATTACCTCCAAAAATTTCTTAGTCTTCTTTGGGACTTCCTTCCCTTCCTTCCATTTCCTTCCTTCCTTCCTCTCTCTTTTTTCAGCTTTGTAAGAATACCTAATTGAGATCTCTCTTAATATATTTTAAATGTACAATATCATATTACTAACTGAAGATACTATGTTGTACAGCATATCTTTAGAATGTGTCTTGCAAAAATGGGGGAACTTTATAACTATATTTGGTATGTTCAAAAAGGGGGAGGAAAATAAAAGAATTTTTTTAAAGATTTCACTTATTTATTTGAGAGAGTGAGACAGATAATAAGCTGGGGAGGAGGCAGATGAAGAGGGAGAAGCAAACTCTCTGCTGAGCAGGGGGCCTGACATGGGGCTTGATCCCAGGAATCTGGGATCATGATCTGAAACAAAGGCAGACACTCAACCAACTGAGCCACCCAGGCACCCCAGAAAGCATGAGAACATTCAAGTATTGTTATTACTATTAATTAAAAAGACCCAAATCAAACTTTTGGAGGTGAAATGAATTGTGTCAAGATTAAAAAAAAAAGAATTAACAGCATATTAGACACTATTAAAGGAAATCTTTGAACTTGAAATATAGCAATAGAAACTAACCATATGAGGGGCACTTGGATGGCTCAATCAGTTAGGTGTCTGACTCTTGGTTTCTGCTTAGGTCATGATCTCAGGGTTGTGGGGCTGAGCCCCATATAACATCAGGGTCCACACTCAACGGGGAGTTTGCTTCCCTTCTTCCTCTGCCCCTCCCCCAGCTTATGCACTCTTTCTCTCTAAAATAAACAAAAATCTTAAAACAAACAAACAAAAACAAAACCCTAACCACATGAAACACAAACAGGTTAAAAAAAAAGAGATACTAAAAACAAATTCTGATCATAAATGAGATATGGGATAACTTTAACCAGCCACATAGACATATAATATAACTCCTAAAACAGAGTAGGATACAAAAAAGATATTTCAAGAAATAATGGCTGAACATTCTCCAAATTTGATGAAAACCATAAAGCTTTAGAACCAAGAAGCTCAATGAACCCCAAGCACAAAAAGCATGAAGAAAAACTATACCAAGCTATAATATAATTTCCTATAACCAGTGTTAAATATATATTTTTAATGAAGTCACAGGAAAAAAAAAGTTTATATACAGGAAAAAAAAATTTATATACAGAATAATATAAGAATGATCACTTCTCATCAGAAACCATATAATGAAAGCCAAACACTGGTGCAACATTAAAATACAAAATAAAAAAACCGGAGGAGTCAAGATGGCGGAGAAGTAGTAGGCTGAGGCTACATCAGGTAGCAGGAGATCAGCTAGATAGCTTATCTAAAGATTGCAAACACCTACAAATCCAATGGGAGATCAAAGAGAAGAAGAACAGCAATCCTAGAAACAGAAAATCAACCACTTTCTGAAAGGTAGGACTGGCAGAGAAGTGAATCCAAAGCCACGGGAAGATAGACCGCGGGGGGAGGGGCCAGCTCCCGGCAAGCGGCAGAGCAACGGAGCACAAAAATGGGACTTTTAAAAGTCTGTTCCGCTGAGGGACATCGCTCCAGAGGCTAAACCAGGGTGAAGCTCATGCGGGGTCAGCATGGCCCCAGGTCCCAGAGGGTCACAGAAGGATCGGGGGTGTCTGAGTGTCGCAGAGCTTGCAGGTATTAGAACGGGGAAGCCGGCTACAGAGACAGAGCCGAGGAGTGAGCTCTCAGCTCGGGGTTACCTTGACCCGGTCGCAGCCTGGGTGAGCTCGGAGCTCGGCGGGAGGCCAGGGAGATGGAAGTTATTGAGCACTATTCTCTGAGGGTGCACTGAGGAGTGGGGCCCCGAGCTCTTGGGTCCTCTGGGCCGGAGACTGGGAGGCCGCCATTTCATTCCTGTCCTCCTGAACGCTACGGAAAGCGTTCAGGGAACAAAAGCTCCTGAAAGCGAACCCGAGCGGATTACTCAGCCCGGCCCCTGGTAAGGGCGGTGCAATTCCGCCTGGGGCAAAGACACTTGAGAATCACTACAACAGGCCCCTCACCCAGAAGATCAACAAGAAATCCATCCAGGACCAAGTTCACCGACCAAGGAGTGCAGGTTCAATACCAAGGAGAGCAGCGAAATTCCAGAGGAGGAGAAAGCAAAGCACTGAACTCATGGCTTTCTCCCATGATTCATTAGTCTTGTAGACTTGCAGTTAATTTGTTTTTTTTGTGTGTGTGTGTGTTTTTTTTTTCAATTTTTTTTCTTCTTCTGCTAATTTTTTTTTAACTTTTACCCTTTTCTTTTTTAACTTTTTTTAACTAGTTTATCTACTATATATATATTTTTTTCTTTATTCATTTTCTTTTCTTAATTGTTTCTTTTTTTTTTCTGAACCTCGTTTTATATCCTTTCTCACCCCCCCATGATTTGGGGTCTCTTCTGATTTGTTTAAGCGTATTTTCCTGGGGTCTTTACCATCCTTTTAGTATTTTACTTGCTCCTTCATATACTCTTATCTGGACAAAATGACAAGGCAGAAAAATTCACCACAAAAAAAAGAACAAGAGGCAGTACTGAAGGCTAGGGACCTATTCAATACAGACATTGGTAACATGTCAGATATAGAGTTCAGAATGACGATTCTCAAGGTTCTAGCCGGGCTCGAAAAAGGCATGGAAGATATTAGAGAAACCCTCTCGGGAGATATGAAAACCCTTTCTGGAGAAATAAAAGAACTAAAATCTAACCAAGTTGAAATAAAAAAAGCTATTAATGAGATGCAATCAAAAATGGAGGCTCTCACTGCTAGGATAAATGAGGCAGAAGAAAGAATTAGTGATATAGAAGACCAAATGACAGAGAATAAAGAAGCTGAACAAAAGAGGAACAAACAGCTACTGGACCACGAGGA
The DNA here is from genome assembly GCF_002288905.1 of Enhydra lutris kenyoni. NCBI lineage: Eukaryota > Metazoa > Chordata > Mammalia > Carnivora > Mustelidae > Enhydra > Enhydra lutris. Next base: position 25,715,298 of record NW_019154099.1, on the reverse strand, counting down.
GAGAATTCAAGAGATAAGTGACACCATAAGACAAAACAACATTAGAATAATTGGGATGCCAGAAGAAGAAGAAAGAGAGAGGTGAGCAGAAGGTGTATTGGAGAGAATTATTGGAGAGAATTTCCCTAATATGGCAAAGGGAACAAGCATCAAAATCCAGGAGGCGCAGAGAACCCCCCTCAAAATCAACAAGAATACGTCCACACCCCGTCACCTAATAGTAAAATTTACAAGTCTTAGTGAAAAAGAGAAAATCCTGAAAGCAGCCCGGGAAAAGAAGTCCGTAACATACAATGGTAAAAATATTAGATTGGCAGCAGATTTATCCACAGAGACCTGGCAGGCCAGAAAGAACTGGCATGATATATTCAGAGTACTAAACGAGAAAAACATGCAGCCAAGAATACTATATCCAGCTAGGCTATCATTGAAAATAGAAGGAGAGATAAAAAGCTTCCAGGACAAACAAAAACTGAAAGAATTTGCAAACACCAAACCAGCTCTACAGAAAATATTGAAAGGGGTCCTCTAAGCAAAGAAAGAGCCTAAAAGTAGTAGATCAGAAAGGAACAGAGACAATATACAGTAACAGTCACCTTATAGGCAATACAATGACACTAAATTCATATCTCTCAATAATTACCCTGAATGTTAATGGGCTAATGCCCCAATCAAAAGACACAGGGTATCAGAATGGATAAAAAAACAAAACCCATCTATATGTTGCCTACAAGAAACTCATTTCAGACCTGAAGACACCTCCAGATTTAAAGTGAGGGGGTGGAAAAGAATTTACCATGCTAATGGACATCAGAAGAAAGCAGGGGTGGCAATCCTTATATCAGATCAATTAGATTTTATGCCAAAGACTATAATAAGAGATGAGGAAGGACACTATATCATACTCAAAGGATCTAACAAGAAGATCTAACAATTTTAAATATCTATGACCCTAGTGTGGGAGCAGCCAACTATATAAACCAATTAATAACAAAATCAAAGAAACACATCGACAATAATACAATAATAGTAGGGGACTTTAACACTCCCCTCACTGAAATGGACAGATCATCCAAGCAAAAGATCAACAAGGAAATCAAGGCCTTGAATGACACACTGGACCAGATGGACATCACATATATATTCAGAACATTTCATCCCAAAGCAACAGAATACACATTCTTCTCTAGTGCACATGGAACATTCTCCAGAATAGAGCACATCCTTGGTCCTAAATCAGGTCTCAACTGGTATCAAAAGATTGGGATCATTCCCTGCATATTTTCAGACCACAACGCTCTGAAGCTAGAACTCAATCACAAGAGGAAATTTGGAAAGGACCCAAATACATGGAGACTAAACAGCATCCTTCTAAAGAATGAATGGGTCAACCAGGAAATTAAAGAAGAATTGAAAAAATTCATGGAAACAAATGATAATGAATACACAACGGTTCAAAATCTGTGGGACACAGCAAAGGCAGTCCTGAGAGGAAAATATACAGCGGTACAATCCTTTCTCAAGAAACAAGAAAGGTCTCAAGTACACAACCTAGCCCTACACCTAAAGGAGCTGGAGAAAGAACAAGAAAGAAAGCCTAGACCCAGCAGGAGAAGTGAAATCTTAAAGATCAGAGCAGAAATCAATGAAATAGAAACCAAAAAAAACAATAGAACAAATCAACGAAACTAGGAGCTGGTTCTTTGAAAGAATTAATAAGATCGATAAACCCCTGGCCAGACTTACCAAAAAGAAAAGAGAAAGGACCCAAATAAATAAAATCATGAATGAAAGAGGAGAGATCACAACGAACACCAAAGAAATACAGACAATTATAAGAACATACTATGAGCAACTCTACGCCAACAAATTTGACAATCTGGAAGAAATGGATGCATTCCTAGAGACATATAAACTACCACAACTGAACCAGGAAGAAATTGAAAGCCTGAACAGACCCATAACCAGTAAGGAGATTGAAACAGTCATCAAAAATCTCCAAACAAACAAAAGCCCAGGGCCAGACGGCTTCCCGGGGGAATTCTACCAAACATTTAAAGAAGAACTAATTCCTATTCTCCTGAAACTGTTCCAAAAAATAGAAATGGAAGGAAAACTTCCAAACTCATTTTATGAGGCCAGCATCACCTTGATCCCAAAACCAGACAAGGACCCCATCAAAAAAGAGAACTACAGACCAATATCCTTGATGAACACAGATGCAAAAATTCTCGCCAAAATACTAGCCAATAGGATTCAACAGTACATTAAAAGGATTATTCACCACGACCAAGTGGGATTTATTCCAGGGCTGCAAGGTTGGTTCAACATCTGCAAATCAATCAATGTGATACAACGCATTAATAAAAGAAAGAACAAGAACCATATGATACTCTCCATAGATGCTGAAAAAGCATTTGACGAAGTACAGCATCCCTTCCTGATCAAAACTCTTCAAAGTGTGGGGATAGAGGGCACACCTCAATATCATCAAAGCCATCTATGAAAAACCCACCGCAAATATCATTCTCAATGGAGAAAAACTGAAAGCTTTTCCGCTAAGGTCAGGAACACGTCAGGGATGTCCGTTATCACCACTGCTATTCAACATAGTACTAGAAGTCCTAGCCTCAGCAATCAGACAACAAAAGGAAATTAAAGGCATCCAAATCGGCCAAGAAGAAGTCAAACTATCACTCTTCGCAGATTATATGATACTATATGTGGAAAACCCAAAAGACTCCACTCCAAAACTGCTTGAACTTGTACAGGAATTCAGTAAAGTGTCAGGATATAAAATCAATGCACAGAAATCAGTTGCTTTTCTCTACACCAACAACAAGACAGAAGAAAGAGAAATTAAGGAGTCAATCCCATTTACCATTGCACCCAAAACTATAAGATACCTAGGAATAAACCTAACCAAAGAGGCTCAGAATCTATACTCAGAAAAGTATAAAGTACTCATGAAAGAAATTGAGGAAGACACAAAGAAATGGAAAAATGTTCCATGCTCCTGGATTGGAAGAACAAATATTGTGAAAATGTCTATGCTACCTAAAGCAATCTACACATTTAATGCAATTCCTATCAAAATACCATCCATTTTTTTTCAAGGAAATGGAACAAATAACCCTAAAATTTATATGGAACCAGAAAAGACCTCAAACAGCCAAAGGAATATTGAAAAAGAAAGCCAAAGTTGGTGTCATCACAATTCCGGACTTCAAGCTCTATTACACAGCTGTCATCATCAAGACAGCATGGTACTGGCACAAAAACAGACACATAGATCAATGGAACAGAATAGAGAACCCAGAAATAGACCCTCAACTCTATGGTCAACTAATCTTCGACAAAGCAGGAAAGAATGTCCAATGGAAAAAAGACAGCCTCTTCAATAAATAGTGTTGGGAAAATTGGACAGCCACATGCAGAAAAATGAAATTGGACCATTTCCTTACACCACACACGAAAATAGACTCAAAATGGATTAAGGACCTCGATGTGAGAAAGGCATCCATCAAAATCCTTGAGGAGAACACAGGCAGCAACCTCTTCGACCTCAGCCGCAGCAACATCTTCCTAGGAACATCGCCAAAGGCAAGGGAAGCAAGGACAAAAATGAACTATTGGGATTTCATCAAGATCAAAAGCTTTTGCACAGCAAAGGCACAAAACCAGCAGTTTAAACAGCACAGTTAACAAAACCAAAAGACAACTGACAGAATGGGAGAAGATATTTGCAAACGACATATCAGATAAAGGGCTAGTGTCCAAAATCTATAAAGAACTTAGCAAACTCGACACCCAAAGAACAAAGAATCCCATCAAGAAATGGGTAGAAGACATGAACAGACATTTCCGCAAAGAAGACATCCAGATGGCCAACAGACACATGAAAAAGTGCTCCACATCACTCGGCATCAGGGAAATACAAATCAAAACCACAATGATATATCACCTCACACCAGTCAGAATGGCTAAAATGAACAAGTCAGGAAATGACAGATGCTGGCGAGGATGCGGAGAAAGGGGAACCCTCCTACACTGTTGGTGGGAATGCAAGCTGGTGCAACCACTCTGGAAAACAGCATGGAGGTTCCTCAAAATGTTGAAAATAGAACTACCCTATCACCCAGCAATTGCACTGCTGGGTATTTACCCTAAAGATACAAACTTAGTGATCCGAAGGGGCACGTGCACCCGAATGTTTATAGCAGCAATGTCTACAATAGCCAAACTATGGAAAGAACCTAGATGTCCATCAACAGACGAATGGATAAAGAAGATGTGGTATATATACACAATGGAATACTATGCAGCCATCAAAAGAAATGAAATCTTGCCATTTGCGACGACGTGGATGGAAGTAGAGGGTATCATGCTTAGCGAAATAAGTCCATCAGAGAAAGACAACTATCATATGATCTCCCTGATATGAGGGAGAGGAGATGCAACATGGGGGGTTAAGGGGGTAGGAGAAGAGTAAATGAAACAAGATGGGATTGGGAGGGAGACAAACTATAAGTGACTCTTAATCTCACAAAACAAACTGAGGGTTGATGGGGAGGGGGGTTGGGGGGTGTGGGTTATGGACATTGGGGAGGGTATGTGCTATGGTGAGTGCTGTGAAGTGTGTAAACCTGGCGATTCACAGACCTGTACCCCTGGGGATAAAAATATATGTTTATAAAAAATAAAATTAAAAAAAAATATATATATATATATATATAAAAAAAACTACAAACAAGTTAAAAGTAAAAGGAAGGCAAATACATACTATTGCACTAACACTAATCAGGAGGAAACGGCTGGAGTGGACATATTAATATCAGACAAAGTGTATTCCAGAGAAAAGGATATTACCAGGTTGAAGCAATCATTTTACAATGATAAAGGGGTCAATTCATCAAGAGGACATAAATATGATGATAGAAAGTACTTTCATGTTTGCACACAGATGGTTTGGGTAACAAAGGAACACAAAAAATCTTCTGTGGGTGACAGATTTCCTTATTTTCTTGATTAGGTGATTGTTCCAAGCTGTATATGTGAAAAATTATAAAATTATCCTATTTAAATATGTGTAATTATGTCTTAATTATGACGCAACAAAATTATAAGAAGACATGTGCCCTCTAATGAAATTCAGAAAATAAAAAGTGAGAGGGGATAGTCTCACCTCCTTTAAAACTTTAGGGGAGGGGAGCCTGGGTAGCTCGGCTGGCTAAGCATCTGGCTCAGGTCATGATCTCAGGGTCCTGGGATCCAGCCCTTAGTAGGGCTCCCTGCTTAGTGGGGAGTCTGCTTCTCCCTCAGCCTCTCCCCACTATTAATTCTCTTTCTCATTCTCTCTCTCAAATAATCACATAAAATCTTAAAAAACAAAACAACAACAACACCTTAGGGGAAAGTTATTCAACTTTCAACAGGAAGTATGATGGTAACCATAGGCTTGTCCTAGGTGCCCTTTATCAGTTTATGTTCCTTTTTGTGCCTAGTTTGCTGAAAGCTTTGTACTCAGTAAAGGTTATATTTTGTAAAATTCCTTTTCTGCATCTATTGAGATAATCATATCATTTTTCTTTTTTATTCTCATTAATATAGTGAATTACATTGCTTAATTTTTAAATTGTAAGCCCCTTTCATTTCTAAGATAAACCCTATTTAGCCATGATATATTTTTGGATTTATTTTACTAAAACTGTGTTGAGAATTTTTGCATCAGTGCTCATAAAATTATTTTTGTCTTGCCTTTTTTCTGGTTTTCTGTCAGAACATTGCTAGCCTCACAGAATGTGTTTGGAAATATGCCTTTATATTCAATTATCTGGAAGTGTTTATGTAAAATTGGTATTCTTTCTTTCTCAAATGTCTGGCAGTGAAGCCACCTTGGTCTAAAATTTTTTGATAGAATATATTCAAGTGCAAATTCAATTTGTTTAATAACCATAGAGATATTCCCTTTTTGAGTGAGCTTTGGTAGCTTATGTCTTTCAAGAAATTTATCCATTTCATCTATGTTTTGAATGTATGTTCATTAAGTTGTTTATAACATTTTCTTGGTACTCTTCTACTCTCTGTAGAATTATCAGAGATGTCCCCTTTCTCATTCCTTATTTTGGGGAATATATTCCTCACTATCTTCATTGAGGCAGAATATAAAGCTCATTACAGATTTTTTAAAAAGACTGATCACTTTACTGTCCTATTAATTTTTTTTTCCTTTGACACAAGGCTACTCTTCAGCCCAGCATGAGAAGACTCTCTAGCAGCTTCTTCATTCCTATTTATCCACATGGATTACATATTGGTTAACTCAAATTCTATAACGAAGGAATTCAGATGAACTGAGAGCAAAAAGTTGCAAATACCTAAAGCCAGGGTCTATTGTTCAGGTTCACCAAGGATCACCCTTCACTCTCCAAACACATAGAGTTTCCAGTCCAGTAACAGGTGCAAGACCAGGTGTTAGATGTCATCCCAAATGGATAGCTACACTCACTTCAGGTATCTTTTTTTCAACCTGGAACATAATGATTTTAACAATATCTAGACTACTTTCAGAATGGGAAGTTATTATTTTATATCACATTTTCCACTAATCTAACCCAAAAAACAGAGAAGAGGACCCAGACATTTGCTATAGGTTACCTTAGATTCTAGGTACTATTAACGTCTGCTTCAATGGCTGTTTTCATAAGAGAAAAGACACATTCCACATAGGGAGCCTAAGAAAATGCTTCCACATTTAGGTCAGGATTATTTGATTGAGTTTAAGGGTCTACATTGTGTATCAGCTGTCTAGAAAATTAAGATTGATGGAGCATTTAATGTTTCCAAAAATAGTTTCAGAGCTGCCAGACTGATTTATCTGTACCTCACTGTACCATTCTGTTACTGGATCCAACATTTTCCTGTAATTCACTGCTCTTCCTTCTAATGCTTCAGTTGGACAAACAACTTTGTGTGTATTATCTAAGGATATGTATGTCCCCCCACAACTTTCTCTCACCTCCCATATGAATATATCTTGGACAAATGTTTTAATACTTTCAAATCTTTGAGTTCTCATTCCTGGGAGTAAAGTCTAATAGGGTATCCTTTACAAATCAATAAATTCTTCCATATTTTTATCAGAAAACAAGAGAGAATGTAAGATGAGAATTCTAGAAAAGTGTATTGTTAGGTGCATTTACAGCCAAATAAACCTTCACATTTTATCTACTACATATTCAAATTATATACACTCATATATACTTTAAATTATATCTATGTATAGCCAATAAAGCTTTAAGTATGGCATTATCAAATTATGATCAAGATGATGTGGTACTGAAGTTGTTTTAACTATTGTGTTCTGCAGCTTTGAAAGAGGAAAGCCAGTTGTTGCTAAAGAGCTTTGTTAAATCAGTATGTGATTCATTAAGTGAAATTTACAAAACCTTATGCTAATTTCCCTTTGAATGAATATTTCCAGTGGCAAAACTTGCACATCAATAGTTAAGATATTCATTGTATATTGAACTGTTTACCATGAACTCAAAATGAAGTCTTTACAGAGTTATTCATCAAATGAATTTATGACTTTGAAAATAAAAATTTTTAAAGTTACCACGGTACAATAAAATTACAGTCAGTCATGGCTAAACAAAAAAAATAAAAGCCAAGAAATTTAAGTGCCTTCTTGTTCTTTGATGTATTTGTTTCAGTGGAAAATTTCCCTTCTGATGATGGCCTTTAACATTTAATTTATATTTATTCACATCAATCTGAACCCTGTAAAAAGAAATCACCATGTATTATATACATTCCCTGTATCTTACAAAATACCTAAGGTTTTAGATTAAGAATTGAAGTATAAGTTCATTTAGCACCAATCCAGTGGTTCTAACTGCAGTTCTAATAATCACTGAATCACATTTCCTGCAATGTTGGAGCAAACTTCCAGTACAGAATTCAGAAGTGAAGAAAATTACTCATCTTTCTTAATCAGTGTGAAACATGTGGCTTACTATCACTGCATTGGCCTTGCACAGCCATAATGCATCAAGCTGTGTATACTGAGGCGAAAATCAAGTTGAACTCAGAAGAGAAATAAGCGGAACAATGATACTTCCTAATTTAAAAAGTTTGGCCTCTCACTTAGATAACTGCCATGGGCTCCAAACTCTGCCCTCTGCTTTCTTATATACTTTCTTTAGGGGATTATGCCCAAAGCAGAGTTTTTCCTAAATAAATCATAAATCCTCCATAAATTGTGTCATGTTATCCATTTGCTTAAAACTTAATATACTTGGGAAAAACTGACATTTCTCACTATGACCTGTAAGGCCCTGCATCTTCTGGATCCTGTAGAGCACTCTACCCTGATCTCTAGCACAATGCTTGAGACACACGGGCTGCTTTCAGAGTCAATATTATCCCAAGCTCCCCGCCATGTAACAGTCTTTGTACAGCATTTTCCTTCTGCCTGGAACTCTCTCTTTCCTGCTGTTTTATCACAAGATTCCATTAGGGCTCTGAATAAATGTAACTTCTGAAAGTTCCTCCCTGAACTCTTTCTCCAGAGGTAGTTTGGATTCTCTAACTCTCTAGTCTTAACCACTGTAATTTCTTTCTTTCTTAATGGCACTTGCCATACCTTCTATTATTACTTGGCTCTCTAACTGTATTTCTGTCTTCCCTTCCATACTGTAAGCTCTTTAAGGACAGGAGCTATATTTGTTTGTCTTTAGCCACCTAGCACTCAGCACAATGTTGGTACAAAGTAAGTGAAGAGTAAATATTTTAGCAAATTAATCATTTATATGAAACATCTGGACAAATAATTATTTTTTAAAATATTCTACTTCCTGTAAAATTGATATTTTATTGATAGGAAAAATGTCACTTGTTTTTCTAATAGCTTTGGTGAATAAGAAAGCAACTTACTCATTTCCTCATGCCTTCTTATTCCTCTTATGACTAATAGCATTCATTAGCAAGTTGGCTTTTAAGAATCATGAGTACATTTCGAGTTTATATAAGAACCAAATTTATGTCATTAATATCATTCCTCCCCATAGCCCCTTGGTAAGAAACTGTAGAAGGTCACTGTGGAGGGATAGACAAATTTGTGCAAAGCCAAGGGATCTCCTAAGAGTAAAGGAATAGACATCCTTCCTCTTTTTAATGTTATTAAGCGGAATGAAAAAGGCTTATCCCAACTGAGAGATTTTGGGACTCCATAATGGAAATGATCATGAGGAAACAGGAAGCCTGGGCAGGTAATCCAGGTTTAGTGCCATGGCCAAAGGGAAGTTAGAAAGGGGTGGCTCTGGTACAACATGTGGCTGCTCTGGAACATGTCACTGAGACAATCACTGGCATAGAGAAAACACTTTGCCAATATGGTAATTCACGTAAGTATAAAGTAAACAGCCACCATCTGTCTGGAGAAGACTGTCTGGAAGTAATCCAGGAGGTCTGGGCTTATGTTTTATTGAAAGACCACTGAGGCCTGTAAGAAAATCAGCACAGTGGTGAGCGAGGCTCGTTTGAATTGTGGAACCCTAGTTTTCTACAGGAATCATAACAAAAGGAACTGTAGCCAAAAGGCTGGCCTAATAGCAGATTACTCAGTACAGACCAGCTGAGCCCAGGAGTCTAGGAAATTGGGAGAAAGATCTACAGGTGGATGGTCCATATAATTTGAATGTGAATGAACAACATGGACTTATTTGAATATCTCTAGCAGACATTGTCAGTGATCTATTTCCCATAGGTACTTAACATTTCCAAGCACGGAAGCTCTAGTTCCAACTACGGTCTTTGTGTCCTTTTGCTTAAGGACTGACCAGAGCCTGAGTGCTTAATGCATCAGAAGTGTTGGGGAACAGAAGAACTCTCTGGAAAATAGCATTTAACCAATGGGAATTGGTAGAGAATTACCCCAATTCCAGCATTTTCAAAAGGAATAACTGAGGAATGTATTCTATATGGATGCTCAGAATTCCCAGGTGGGAATAAGTTACAGCAGCTTGGAATTTGAGAACATAACCTCTCTTGACTTCCTTCCTCTCCCAGCCTGTATTATTTCCTAGAGCTGCTATAAAAAAACAAATAAACTAAGTGAATTAAAACAATAGAAATTTATTTTCTTAGGCTAGAAAACCAAAATCAATGCATAAGCAAAACCATGCTTTCTCTGAAGGCTGTGAGGAAGAATTTTTCTTTGCTTCTTCCTCATTCTTGACGGTTGCCAAAAATCCCTAGTGTTCCTTGTCTTACAGTTGTATCACTTGAACCTTTGCTTCCATCATCACCTGACCTCCTTCTCTGTCTCTTCTCTGTGTCTCTACCTCCAAATCACCCTTTTCTTTCCCTTACAAGACATCAGTTATTGTATATGGGGCCCTGCCCTAACCCAGTATGACCTCACTTAATTACATATGCAAATCTCCAATTCCAAAGGTCATGTTCCAGGTAGACATGAATTTTGGAAGAACACTGGTCAACTGGTATATCTTCTCATTTGTTTTTCCCACATACAGTGTCTCAAGGAAACAACTTGTACTTAAATCTTTGTTTCAAGGATAACTTTTGGGGGAGCTCTCACACCCTGCCTAACAACCATGCAAAGGTCTCACACGAAATAGATTTCTGTTATGATAATACCTTCCTCCACTTTATCTCATTGTTTCTAGATTAATACATCTGACTAAGTCTTGCTATGGATTAATGAAGGAAGTACTGTTTCTGCTGTAGGAGGTAAGGGATTATTCATCAAAAGAGTAGGAGAACCTAGCTATTAGAAACCAACCAGAACCCAGAGATCATGACTGGGATGCTGCTAGATCAATGAGGGCTGAACATAAGGATGAATAAAGTTGAGTTTATTAATAATAGGGTTCCTATGATTTCATAATTTGTATCTGTCAAAGATATGTAGAGCTAGCCTTAATATGTTGATGGATGAGTTCTTTAAAAATTAAAAAAAATAAAAATAAAAAGCTAAGTAATTAATGGAAATTAGGTAGAAATGCCAGAACTGCCTTTTGGTCAGAAGACTGAGAGCATAGCAAGCTAGAGTAAATTGATTATATAAAATTAGAGAACCCAACAGCTGGCTCTGATTTCCAAGGATTAGCTCTAAGGACAACGTCCCTAAAGCAAAGAGGTGGCAAGGGTATTGTTGAGAAGCCAGTGGTGGCTATTCTTTGCAGGCTAGGGATTAATGGTAGAAAGGCTGCTATTCAACTGGATAATATGTCAGTGAGGACAGAATTCCAAAAGAACGAAGGTCAAGTTTCAGCACTTAACCATCAGAGACAAGTGGCTGAAATTATGGTAATGGTAGCAAGGCTGAAATGACACTTGTGACTCCCAGGAATCTGTGGAGGGCTGACAGGCTATGGTGTTCTTAAGGTAAAGGTCCATGAGCAGCCAGTGATTTCTTAACTTTTGTAATGAAGAAATTTATTTATGAATTTATAGATGGTGCCTGGATGGCTCAGTCAGAAAAGCATGCGACTTCTGATTTTGGGGCATTGTGAGTTCGAGTCCTATGTGTGGTGTCGAGATTACTTAAATAAATAAAACTTAAAAAAAAAAAAAAAAAAAAAAAAGAGGGACCAGAAGGCTGATGGCAACTGTTACAATGCAAATTATAAACCTGAATCTAATTTCCAGACCTGCAACATTCCTCAAACAGAAGTTCCTCTGACAGAAGCAGAGGCCAGGGCTCTTTGAGAAATAAGTATTTAATGCTACAGCATGAATACATACTAGTAATTATTCCTATATATCTCAAAGAGACCTATAGTCATTCACCAGAGTAACTGTACAGTGAAGAAAGAGGAATACTCAATTATTTCAAGGATTGGTGAATATACTTTGAGCTGTCATTCATACTAAGGACCCCTAGTTGGAGTGGGGATTTCAAATTTTAGATGTTAAGTGAAGTACTGCTCTAAATCCATTCACAGTGTATAAAGTAGATCTTAGCATCCTATTCTGTATCATCAGGAAAAGAGCTACCCTGATGGACATAGTTAATGCCCCATCAATGGCATCCTTATAGTATTCTTCAAGATGAAAAATCATACAAGGGCCCAATGGCCAGGGCATGCTGACTTATTCTATTATGTGGAACATATGGGTTTGAGATGTAAGGGTTAGAAGTAGAAGGAACCTTTTATCATCATCACCAGTGAGTCACATGTAGAGTTTCTGCTTCCTTTTCCCCATAAATACAGATTCTGCTTGACTAAACTCCCCGGTCCCTAAAGGCACTTTTCTCCCAGGGGACATAGAAAACTAAAACTGTGGTTACTACCTAATCACTTTGAAATCCTTATCTCAGAAGACCAAATGGCAAAAGTCACTACACCAGCAGGAGGAACTGATCATTATACTATAGAAAACATAGAGAAAACAATGTCTGAAACCCATGGGATTGGTGTTCCCATGCCTAGTGTCAAAAGTAAATGAGCATTTATACCAGTTATGGTCTGACATGGAAAGGTCATTTGGGGGCTCAAATCCTACCATGCAAATAACTGAGAACAACAAAACTGCTGGTTGTGGATGTGGGTGAGGGGAAATCTAGAAATGGCATGAGAGATATCGTTGCCATTGGACCAATGAAGCAGTAGATATTGGGGCCATCTCAGTAACAGTCTTATTTTTTGTGTTTGTTTGTTTTGTTTCAAGAAAGTAGACCTGTCAAAATTTTGAAGAACTATGAAAGGACAGAGTAAAATTGACTCAGCATACAAGAAGTACATTTCTCATTTTTTTCATCTCCCATTTTTTATTTATTCATTTTCTAAGATAAAAAATTATGGTCTTACAATATTGTAAATAGGATATAAGGAGGAAAAACTAGCTATAATTTTGCCATTATTTACTAGAGTTTGGCAGCATATGCAGATATAGAAATTTGTGCCCACATCTTTGAATATTTCTGAAAGCAGAAGGCTTAGTAGAGAAGTTTGCAAACACAATGAATAGGGACTCATAGAATGGTGTTTCCAGGAAAAGGAGAATGAGAAAAATGTTCTCCCAAGTTCCCACAGCTTTCAGATTCTTTGGGAAAAAAAAATGTAGTTTTCTAAGAATTTAAGTGGAAAAGGAGGCTAAACATTGATCCCTGTCTCTTCAGAATACCGTTTCAGAGATAGTCATGAGCGACTAAGAGGATCAGACCAAGTAAGACCTCTACCTGGGCTGTTTTACCATTGACACGTGGTTAGTTTTTAAGAAGATTACTGTCATGGCCTTTTTTCCTTCCTAGCCCACAACATCAGAGGAGGAAGAACCAGAAGAAGGAGAGAGAACAGAATACCAGAAAAGGCATAGCTCCAACACACTCATCTCCATTGTAGAGAAAAGACAGAATGAAAGAGTAAGTCCTGCCTCCTTCTCACTCCAAAGTCCTGGAACTGAAACAACCATTTAGGAAAGATGTAAGACTTGAACTGAATTTTAATTGGAAGTTTAATTACAAGGCAATAAGGAAATCAATAATGGAAAGTGTATAGAAGGAGTCATATAATCTTAACACTAAGGAATTTACTAATCATTAGAGACTAGAGAGTCTATATTATTCAGTTGGGGATATATATATATATATTTTTTTCAAAAATGAAGAAATAAAAAAGGAAACAAAGTCCAAACTTACCCAGTGTATTTGTCTTGTTTAATAAACTAGTTACATATGATGACACCGAAGAGTTCAGAAGACACTACATCCATTACTTTACAAGCAAAAGGACTGATAACTAAGACATATCTAAGCAACCAGTGTGATCTGCATCACTGAGATTCTCTTTGTTAGGGTTCTCTCAAGACAATTAATTTACATGGAAGTAATTTAAGAGCAAATTCCAGTAAATACCTGGAGAGGAGCTGAGCAGTGAAACAGAAAAGGGAAGGAAGTCTATCCTCCTATCTTTCCCCCACTTTTACTTGACATCCAGAGAACTGGGGTCACTTATTTACAACTCTGAGCCCTCTCTCTATTTTATGCTTTCCCCAGTCTTTTTCTTTATAAACAGGTAAGAGAGGTGCTGTAGTTAATGACGGGATTAGTAGAGCCAGTTAGGCTATCTCCTAACAAGCTGTTTTTTTATTGTTATTGTGTAACAACCCACCCCCCAAATTATTGGTTTGTCATGAGAAGAACCATTCCTTTTGCTTACACATCTGCCATTTGATCAGAGCTTTATGGGGAATTTTGTCTCTGTTCTATGTGGCATCAGCTAGAATGTCTGGACTGGGACTGGAAGATCCGCTTCCAAAGATGGCTCAATAAACATGGTTAAAAGGTTGGTGTTGGTGAGCTAGAGCCCTGGAAACAGTTTTGTGGCACATGAGCCTTTCCATGCGGCTGGTTGGGCTCCTCACAACTTGACTCATATTCTGTTTTTCAACCATTTAAATTTATTTGCCCTAATTTAAAAGTGACAAGGCCATTTCATTAGCTGCTTTGGGACTACTTTGAATTTCATTTGTATGTTTTTAATCCCTTACAAATCCTTTTTTGCCCACATTAGATTCAATGTCTCAAGAAATGAATAATCTTCAGAAACGTCTTACGTATAGGAAAAATGAAGGAAGTAGACTAGGAAATAGCTTTAAGCTAAGTCTTATACATCTCTTTAACAAATCAAAGTAGTGCTTCATGATGTAGCTATCTGCTAAATCGGGCCTATCAATTTGAATTTCTCCATGCCCTGTTCTCTTGCCCTTGTTTCCACTGTCGTATTGTGTTTTCAAATCAGTACTGATGCCTTCCACCTTCCTGACAGTTTCCTTTGTCACTGGTAAGGCTTGAATCTGGCATTGAACATAGGTCTGACTGGGAGGACATGAAGAGTTTGTTGGCAAGAAAATCACCCTGAAAAAGAGTTTTCTTGCTAGTGTGCTTAAATATATCTGTGAGTCAGATGGTTTTCTTCCCAAACATTTCTTCTTCCTAGGAAGAGAGATGGCCTTGTGGAGGAAAGTCTCTCTGTCTGAATAAAAACAGAATTAACCATAGGGGAAATTATTTCTGTGCTGAAATGAATTCTTCTTTGTGGCTCTATTTTGAACTATATTACCTATATTCCTCACGAATACAAAATTGGACAGCCGAATTTCATATCATTTTGATGAAATGAATAAATTCAGTTGGGACTAACACTGGTGCTGAGGGTCTTCAAGACCAGGAGAGTTTGTGCTTATTTTGAAGAGTTATCAGATAAGAACAAAAGACAATATATGCTCCAAACAGGCAGGCTGATTTCATGTTTGCCTCAGGCAAACCAAATGTTCACTGTTGATTTACCATTGAGTTGTGAAAGCAAAGGCTATAAAAGTAAAAACAATCTTTGTTTTTTTTTCCCCACTGTAGTTCCTTGATACTCAAGTAATATGATTTGCTATGGAGGATGTGAAGAAGGGTTGGTTAGACTTAATGGTTCTGGAAACTTGCAACTGTTTTAACATTGAGGACATGAGCATTAAAAAATCAAACCATTTCTGTGACAAAGGTTAGAAATATTGCTACAAAGATAGGGGAATTGAGTTTTAGTGATCTCTTTCCACCTTAGAGTCCCTGTAAAGGCTGTGAGGTGAGGTAAAGCAGTAATGCCACACAATGTGATTTCTACTATAATTGGCATTCCTTTAGAAGGGCA
The DNA here is from genome assembly GCF_002288905.1 of Enhydra lutris kenyoni. Taxonomy (NCBI): domain Eukaryota; kingdom Metazoa; phylum Chordata; class Mammalia; order Carnivora; family Mustelidae; genus Enhydra; species Enhydra lutris. The sequence continues at coordinate 25,699,627 of NW_019154099.1, read as the reverse complement.
CAGGCTTATGAAACATTAGCTCTAAGGACCAGAGAGGTCACTAATATTTAAAGGCTATCTCCTGTGTGAGCAAGAATCTATGTTAGACAATGTGTTGCTGAGTATGAAGAATCATTTCTTCCCTGAGTGATTATACCAATCAATTAACATAAATTGTGATGAGTCAAAATGTTAAAGCAGCATTTTCCCCCACCATCTTAAGGATAAAGTTGCTTACTTTCCTTTCTTTACTGAAAAAATGAGAAAATCATAACATCGTGACACTTTCATAGGAATCTTACTAACCTGACATAACTTATCTTATCAACAATGTGGGGAGTCAGATGAGGGACTAGAAACTCAAAAAAAATTGCCTAAGTGAGCAGAGTTAAGGAAAAGGGAAGCATGGGACTCAGACTCATACTTTACTGACCTCAAAAATCTCTGGTCAATCCCTTATGGATTGATTACAGCTCCTACTGGCTCTAAAAGTTATTAGGATCATTTACTTCACATTCTCATCATGAGGAAAAAAGTTTTAAAATACATCCCTTCCACTGGTTAAAAAGGAAAAATCCTTAATCATTTTGAGATTATGTTAAAAATGTAATACCTAAACTTTGAATCAAATAATATATAAACCTCATCCTTTAAATTGTTTTAGAATTAACAATAGCCATGGATTTCTCTGGAATTTTCACATGTCCTGGGCCACATACTATTTCTGGGGCTGCTGTAATAAGTGCCACAAAATTGGTGGTTTAAAACAACAGAAATTTATTGTCTGACAGTTCTAGAAGACAGAAGTCTGAAATCAAGAGATCAGCAAGGTTGTTTTTTCCTGAGGAGTCTGATGCAGAATCTGTTCCCTGCCTTTTCTCTAGCTTCTGGTGACAGCTGGAAACCCTTGTCATTCTTTGGCTTATAGACTCATTACTGTAATGCCTGCTTCGATCTCCACATGGCACTCTCCCTGCATGTCTCTTCTCTCCTATGAGGATAGTGGTCATATTAGATTAAAGGCACACACACTCCAATATGACCTCATCTTAATTTGCATCTTAATTACATCTACAAAGATCATTTCTCCAAATAAAGTCACATGCACAGGTATCAGGGATGAAGACTTCCACATATCTTTTGGGGAGACACAATTCAATCCATAGCATATAGAAATCATGCAACAGAGATCAGTTAAAAAACAATCAAGCATCTCTTACGGTTTGTCTCCCTCTCAAACCCATCTTGTTTCATTTTTTTCCTTCCCTACCTCCCATGACCCTCTGCCCTGCCTCTCAAATTCCTCATATCAGAGAGATTGCTGGGAGGTGGGAGGGTAGGGATAGGGTGGTTGGGTTATGGACTTTGGGGAGGGCATGTGCTATGGTGAGTGCTGTGAAATGTGTAAGCCTAATAATTCACAGACCTGTACCCCTGGGGCAAATAATATATGTTAATAAGAATAATTAAAAAATAATTTAAAAAAGCAATCAAGCATAAAATATAAAGCCTGAATGAGCTGGATAGATGTGGTTATATGTGTGTGTATGTATATGTGTGTTTATGTATGTGCCAATATATACAGATTTATGTGTGATGTCACAATTAATACATTGATTTTAGACTAGTTCCTCTTTTTGATATGGATATGAAGATGTGGAAAGTTAGGAATCTGAACAGACTACTTCAATGATCAGGTATGCAATTCCATCTTCTCTGTCTACAAACAATTTACCAATGTTAAGATTTCTCAGCTAGAGATTTATCTTCAAGAAATATTTCTGGACTTTGCCTTTGGGACTTGTAAATTTTATTCTCTGAGAAGTTTCTCAGAATTCTCCAATCTTCTAATTAAAAAAAAATCCTGGTTTTAGATGTATAAATTTATTATCTTTTTTCATATAAGTAGGAAATGATCATACTTTCTTCAGGGATTTTTATCATGAATAGTTAACCATACCCTTGGTCCCATATTCTAATTTTCTAGCATTTAGATTTTTTTTTCTTTTTTTTTTGGTAAATATTTATCTAAATAGCTAAAATTATACCTAGTAATGATGAAGTTTCAATGAATATATAGAATATACAATAAAAATCTGAAAGCAGCTTTATAGAACACTGAAGACCATGATTTTACAGTTATATGGTGCAAGAGTTAAGAAGCTATTCATCTGGAAAAACAGAATAAAAATCCTTAGGTCAACATTCACTTAATTTTTTAAAAAAGTGAAACACCTCCATATTTTAAAGAGATCCTTTGCCTACTATGCACAAAGCAGCAGTCCATTTGGAGCAAAATATATTGGCTAAGCTGCTGAGAACTCAAGTCTTCCTGTTTTCTGTATGCATTTTTATTTATGTTTTCCCCACTTTTTATGGGTCTGATCTATGCTTGCTATAGAGTTTAAAAGCCATTCCAAAACCTAATTGAGTTGCTTTATTTCATTTTCTTCATATAGTTTTTTTTTTTTTTTTTCCCCAGTAATGACACTCTCACAGTACACTAATGCTTAGATGTTCTAAGAAAGTGTTATTTGCTTTTGGTTTAGAAACTAAATTAGAGTAGCAAAAATACCAACAGTATCTGCCTCTCTTATTTTAAATGTGCTTGCTCTGGCTTTTATGTGACACAGATTCTAGAGGAAGTGTAGTAGAAGACAACAATTATTAATTTTTATTCTCTCCTTCCAGCTCAGAAGATAGTTACCTAAATGCTATACTAAATTTGGAGAAAAGAATATTACTTCTGTGATCCATGTTCTTCCCCTAATCTACTGAGCTAAGTTTATTGCCCAACAAGCTAATGAAGAGGAAAACAACCATGGAGCACAGACAGTGAAACACTAAAAAGAAGAGTGAAAACTGTAGTTATCCAGCTCTTCTCCACTCCATCTAGTGGGGGGCGGGGGGAAGATGTGGTGACATGGGAAAGAAAGAACACCAGCTTCCTTGCTTACCCTCTCTTCCTAAGACCCACCAGAAAAACAGAAAAATCTATCTAGTGGGGACAATCCTTTGGCCCCACTTATGTTCACGCTGAATGTGAGCACACGCTTGTGAAAGTATGTAAGACAGCCCTTCATGGTTTTATCTCCCTGTTTTAGCCAATCTTATTTTTTTTAAGATTTTATTTATTTATTTGATAGAGAGAGAATTCACAAGTAGGCAGAGAGGCAGGCAGAGACAGGGGGTGGGGGGAAGGGACGGTGGGAGAAGCAGGCTCCCTGCTGAGCAGAGAGCCCGATTCGGGACTCCATCCCAGGACCCTGAGATCTTGAGCTGAAGGCAGTGGCTTAACCCACTGAGCCACTCAGGCAATCCTAGCCAACCTTCTTTTAATTGGCCATACCAATTCTCTGTTAAAACTCTTACTGTGAGGAGGCTCTCTCTCTGTCCATTGTTGGCCGTTATGGGTTATAAAATGTGTTCCCTGGTCTGCAGATATGATGGTCCACTGTCCAAACTGGTGCAATATCTTCTGTTCTGGTTCTTTCATAATACTCAGCATTTGCACCCACACTGAGTAGGTGTAGCCCAATGCACAGTCAGTGTCTATTCCTATCGGGACCCATCTGTAGTTCACAGTGCTACCGGCATCAGTCTCACTTGCCAGCTACGATCAAGGTCTTTTTCCACCAGGGGATCTACCACATAGCCATCTGCGTCTCCCTCTCTTGGCAGACAGAACAGTTTTTATTGGACTTTTTTTTTTTTTTTTTTTTTTTTTGCCTCAGAGGGTACGAGAGGGCTATGTTTAGATCAAGCCCATCTCTGCATTGCCACTGTATCACTGAGTTCACTCATTTCATGGACCCTGGTGGCCACCTTAAGTGGGCACTCAGGGATATTTGCTTAATTCCAATCATCTTCTGAAATGGAAAGAAGATTCCTCTAAGGGCATCACCATGTCCACTTTAATACACTACTCAAATTCCCAGTGATTTTCATAAGACTGTGTGTGCCCCATAAGGACATCTTTTAATAGGCCAGGTTTCCATTGCCCTCCTGAAATCATATGACCAGGCCACAAGCACTGCCTGGGAGTCAGTAAAAACCCATACCTTGGAGATTCTACAACTGTTCAATTCTTCCATCGTTGTTAGGAAAGCAGCATGCAATTCAGACCACCAAGCTGATTTGTTTTTACCTTCTTCCCTCAGAATGGTAGCCTTCCATATAGAGTATAGTCCATTCACCTTGGAACTGCTATTTCTTTGTGGGTCCGCTGAGAGCTATTTATAGGACACTATGTTAATAGAATCCAAGAGCCTCTCATGCACTTCCAGAGTCAGTCTGAGAGGAAAAGAGGCTCCCTGCTTGTAAGTATCTCTTCCTTGCATTGCCCAGATACCATGATCCTGTACAAACCATTTAAATTTTATTGTGGAATTTTGGGGGCACTGACAACTGCATTAAAGTGTTTGTCTAGGACATCACCCAGACATTTATAGCTACTTCAGATTTTAAGATCACTTTGTCTGCTTCCTAGAGGTAGCTTTAGTGAATAACATTCAATCACAAGGTAGTAAATGCCCCTCAAATGGAAATTCTTATAGTCCAAAACCCCAGTAGTGTTTCTAGGCGAAGCTCATAAACCCCAATGTGTGTCCCACTTAGGGCTACCACACAGAGAATTTGTACCTACCAGCACTCCAGCTTGTTTTCCACACTGTGTGGGTTCAGGCAGTCGTACTGGATCCCATTTATATGTCCAATTAACGTTGCCTGAAGGGCAGACTTACACGCTTTCTATTTTACAGTACTAGGTAGGGGAAGCATTCCCCAGTGAGATACAATGTCTATTTCTACAATGTATCAGGTAAAAGAGACTTCACATAAAACCTTTCCCCATAAAAACTGTTCAAAGACACCAATTCTACACATTTTTATCTTAATTCCATCAACTCTTACTCTGACATCAACTCTTCTGTTTCCTAACTGTAGCTTCTATTAAGTCTTCATCCACAGATTTTTGCTTTACAATACTAGACAGGGGAGGTATTCCCCAGCCAGACATATTATCCATTCTCAAAACACATTCAGGTAAAGACAACACAACTTGTTTATATAAAGCTTATTTAAACATTCCAACTTTCACAATCTTATCAACCATTACATTTTTATATTCTCTCAATCCAGTTGTAGCCTAAATCAGGGTTTTGCCAATGGGTTGGTACCGCAGTTCATGGAACAAAACCAGGAATCCTGGTAATTTCTCTTCTCTACCCCTGCCCAATTTACCTACTTCTGTGCAATAGGCTTTGGGTCCCCAACAAGGAGTAAAGCAGAGAGACCCTGTTCCTTTTGTCAATTTTTTTATCTTTATTAGCCTAATCATTGTCCTATTGTCCTGGTCAATTTTCTTTTCTTTTCCCTCTCTCTCTATCTTTTTTTTTTTTTTTTTAAGATTTATCTATATATTGATTTGAGAGTAAGAATGAGAGAGCACAAGAATGGGGAGGGGAACAGCAGAGGAAGAGAGAGAAGCAGGGAACTCTGACAATTCAGAGCTCCATCTCAGGACCCTGGGATCATGACCTGAGCCCAAAGCAGACGCTTAACTGACTGAGCCACCCAGGTGCTCTGGTCAAATGTTTGCACAGTAATCGCTACAACACAACTTTTTAAATTTTTCCAAGTTGGGGTAAAGAGAATAGATGTGTTTAGGGCTATTTCGTGTTGGAGGACCAACAAGCGATCTCTTTGGCACCCCAAAGCCTTGACAGTGATGTATCGTAACCTTTTTTTTACTCCATCAATGTCCATTTTAATCATTCCATTTCTTAATAAACCATCTACAGATTTCCTCCGGCTGGGATAAGACCTGTAACTCCTCCCCTCCTGTTTCTTCTTTGTTTCGCTCCTGCCAACATTTGATTTACCCACCTTATTTCCTAAAGTAACTTTTACAGATTTCTACCTAATTGGGAAGAGGCCCTTGACTCTTACCTAGGCTTCTTCCCATTCTCTTGTTAATAAACCTAATTTATTTAATTGTATCTGTAATACTCAGGAGGAGAAGCTGAGACAGCAAATTCTGTCTGTCTCTTGGTTATATGGGGTGCCCACATAAGAAAGGCCCCTTTAACCACAGCATTTACTATGAGTAGGTAACTGGCATATTCACTGGGTAAATATCCCTGTCGTTATAAAGCCAGTCCCATGTAGCCTGCATATGAAGCGTAACAGCTACCACATCTGGGGAATGCCACATGGCATTTATGGGGGAGATGGACAGCCTCCCTTCTCAAGGTAAACAGACCATACAGTGGCTCTTATCCAGTTCATGAGGCTGGCATATAACCATCTGTTATTGTTCCATAGTGAGCTGTGGGCCCTGTTGTCAACCCAAACATGCTCTTTCATTCTGGAGCATTCAAAACCAAAGATATAGCTCCTACATTTAGTTATCCTCAACCTGTTTCAGTGAAGGTTCCTCAAGAACTTGATGATATCAATCCACAAAATGAAACCGTTCTTGCATACTATCCTCCCTGGTTTTCTGGTTTGCCCTTTCCCTATGCTGCCAACCTTATTGGTGACCAGTATGCCGCTACCAGTCGGCAACGGGAGAAGAATTAGGCACAAACAAGTCAGCAGCAAGAGACTGGGAGCAGCGGACAACAGTCGAAAAGACTGCTGCCACGAGCAACTCCACAGTCTCACTTTTATTAGATAGAAACAATATCCAACAGAAGGACCGACGAAGGTCAAACGTTAGTCACATGTCTTGTGGACAAGCAAGAAGGATAAAGTTTATAGTTAACCAAGCACATTCAAAGGACTCATTTTACTAACAACAGGCGCTTCTGGGAAGAGAAAGGAGCGACAACGGAAAAGGGAAGCAGGCGGTATTTCGTTCCACCCTGAGCTGACCTGGCGTTCCCGGTGCTCGGCTTCCCTGAAGCAGGCGGCCTTCCGCCCTGTTCGGGGCGGGCGTTCCCAGCTGCCCGCTTCTGTGAAGGGGCGGCCTTCCTGCCCTGAGCGAGCCGGGCATCCCCAGCTGCCCAGCTTCACAGTCGTATATCGTCCTTCTCCCCAAAGACCTGTTGCCAGTATATGTTTTTCTTAAGGCCATATCTAAATGTGCTTGGCAACTAGTAAAATCCTCCAGGGGTTATAGTTTAAGTAACAAATTGTTCCGAGGGGCAGTAGCACAGCTAATTATAAAAGGATATAATTCAGGGCCAGCCAGATGGAAGAGAGACATAGGACAAGGTATGGGGAAAGGGTGTGAAGCTTCCATGCCCTCTTGATTCCTCCTCAAATATGCACCTGTTAGTCAACCAGGAGGATTTCCAAACCCCACCATTTTGGGTTTTTATGTAAGTTCTATTATATAGGTATGATGGATGAAATCTTGCGCCTTTGGTGGTTGAACTCTATCTCTAGACTTTCTTCCCTCTATACAAATCTGGAGGAAGCCTTGGCTCCACAAGCAACAGGGCCCTCATCCTTGAAGTGTTTCCAAAAATCACCTCATTAACACAACATTGCTCTCATCACAGAAAATTTCAAGAGTTTTAGGGTTTCTGTGCCAGGGACCATATACTTATTTCTTGTTACACATCACAGTATTATAGTACCTTTGAAATTTCATAGAAATCTACTTTACTGGAATACATCATGAGACTTAGTTTCTAAATACTTCCTTTTTAAGAAACAATGACCTGTACAAATGCTTCTCATCCTTTTTGACTGTAGGACCAGAATGAAAATGGAGTCACTTATGTCAGGGACAAAATGGAGTTGGCCAAAGCAGGTACATTAAAGAAAAATGAAACTCAACCTTACTGAAGTTGCAGGAATTTATAGTTCTCAGAAATTAGCAGAGGATGTCAACCAGTCCCCAAATGCCACATTTGTTTATAACATCTTTGGGCTCCCCTGTTCCCCTGACGCAGCAGCCCTGATCCAAATAAGGAAGAAGGCCACAAGGCAACCAATCAGCTGAAAAAGCCAAATAACTTCCACATTTCCCACATTAAAAAAAAAAAAAAAAAGGAAGAAAGAAAGAAAGAAAAAAAGAAAAAAACTTCAGTCCGTGAACAACCCGGAAATCATTGCTCCGTTAACCTTGAGTTTACTGGTTTGCAGGTAAGAACTCTTGCAATGAACTCATCTTCCTGATGTACAGAGTTTGGTTTTGGACATGACAGTGACATTGTATTTTTTTTTTATTTTTAATTTTTTTAAAAGATTTTATTTATTTATTTGACAGAGAGAGAGAGAGATCACAAGTAGGCAGAGAGGCATGCAGAGAGAGAGGGGGAAGCAGGCTCCCCGCTAAGCAGAGAGCTCAACGCTGGGCTTGATCCCAGGACCGTGAGATAATGACCCAAGCCGAAGGCAGAGGCTTAACCCACTGAGCCACCTTGGTGCCCCTACAGTGACATCTTAAAATGCCAAAATAAATAAATAAATAAATAAATAAATAAATAAAATAATGATTCCATAGGAGATGGTCTTTGGAATTTACTATAATTTGATTGAGAAAATAAATTTTATAAAGGTAAAACCTTCTACCAATGAAGGACTTTTAGGAGGAAACTATTACTTTATGAATTTGAAAAATCAGTAGTTTTTTGAGAATTGGGTACATTAGTTTATAGGATAACACTTCTTACTGAGTCTAAATGAAAATTAAAGCAACTTTATTTTGACATTAAATTATCTGAAAAAATATAATTTGTTTTTTTCTATAAGTAAAAAAGCTTATTTTGAATTAGCTTGAAATAATTACTTTAAATTAAGAATTTATAGCATTCTTTTAAGTAAACCTCTCCATATATGTTTTCACAGCAGTTAAAAATGTGTTATTCCTATTCACACAGTTTTACTGATTTCTCGTTGCCTTTCAAAATTCTTCCTTCATGCCCCTTACATTTTCTAAGAGGTGGGGAGAGGCAAAACTATAATTTACATCAAAGTGAAATTCTCATAATATCTTTGAAGATTTTAGACTTTTAAAACATGGTTTATCTTTAAAAAATCAAGTATCACAGCTGTTACTAAGAAGCACTGACTGCCAGAGTTAAATGTGGTAAAAATGTTAAAAATCCATCTCTTTTATGAAGTATTTTATCTTGGTCTTCTAGTTCAGGACATTGATTGGCCGAAGATTCTCTGAGCAGTAAATACTGACATATCAACACCATGTAGCTAATTAAGTTTTCTCTCCTCTTCCAACATTTACATAATTCCCTTTCCCACACACTTATTCATGAAAATATTTCTAAACTTACCTATCTCCTGTTATCTCCTCCAGTTGCTTTGTTGTTCTTGGGTCATTACTACTTTTAATTCCTTGGTTCTGTTATTCAGCCATAAGTCACATGTTTCTTCCTTGAAAATAGAACAGAGTATTTCCTAGAGGTTGTTCTGTTCTTATTCTGTTCAGTGCCCAGCTTCCCCTTAATTTTCTACATTGGAGGTTTACCCTAGGTACCCATGCATACCCAGGGATGTTCCTTTTATTATTAGTTTTACAGATAATGGCAGAAATGGACAAGTGTTTGTTGCCTTCCCAGCATGTATCCACAGTGTCCACTGTGAGCAGCCATACAACTAAGGTGAGTTTGACTCTGCTCCCAGCCTTCCAGTTTGCTCTATCACCTCAGCCCCCTTGCCTTAGTGATTTGATTTACACCGTGCCTATCTCAGTTAGCACAAAGCAAGGTTGGAGATCTGTGGTAGGCTGAATCATGGCCTCCCATAGATGTCCATGGCCCAAGCTCCCAAATCTGTGACTATTACCCTATATAGCAAAAGGGATTTGGTATTTGTAATTAAATTAAGGATGTGAGGTATAGAGATGATCCTGAATTTTTCCCTTGGGTCCTAAGTGTAATCACATGGATTTTTATTAGAAGGATTCAGAAGGAGTCAGAAAGCAAGGAGAAGGTTATGTGATAATGGAAGTAGAGATCTGGAGTGGTACATATTGGAGACAGAGAAAGGGACCATAAATCATGGAACACAAACAACAAACACCGGAAGACACCAGTAAACACTGAATATGGCAAAGGGATAGATTGTATTCTCTGAGCTTCCAGAAGGAGCCAGTCTAGCAGACACCTTGACTGTAGCCCCAAGAAACTGATTTCAGACTTCTGGAACTGTAAGAGACTAAATGTGTGTTATTTTAAACCGCAACATGTGTGTTATTTTGTTGCAGCAGCAATAGAAAACTAATACAGAATTAGGACCCAATCAATGGGCTTTTCTTGTGTAGTTGGTTACAATAGAAATTTTATTTTTTTCTGTATGGTATATAGAACAGATGTGAGGTAGGAAACTATTAACCATTAACCCATATGACTGAGGACAGCTTGAATGTGAAACTGACAGATGTAGGAGAGTAAAATTAAAAAAAAAAAAAAAAAGTACAGAAAAGCAGGAGCACAGCCCTGGTCAAAACGTGCTTGAAACCTGCAATGATTCAGGACTATTACAGTTACATAAGCTTATCAGTTATCTTCATTATTGACAAGAGTTTTTCAATTACCTGCAATGGAAACTAACTCAGTTGATGTAACAGTTTTGCACAAAACATAAATTTTTAAATACAATAGCTAGTATGTTTTCAAAGCTGGTCTGAACCAGTGTCACGGATTAGTAAGGACTCTGAAAGTAAGCATGGTATTATGGTGCCTGAATTACTCACCACCATATCCTCACTCTCTAGCAGTGTTACTGAAAGTAAATAGGTGCTTTTTTTTTTTTTTAAGATTTTATTTATTTATTTGAGAGAGAGACAGTGAGAGAGAGCATGAGAGAGGAGAAGGTCAGAGGGAGAAGCAGACTCCTAGTGGAGCTGGGAGGCTGATGCGGGGCTCGATCCCAGGATTCCGGGATCATGACCCGAGCTGAAGGCAGTCGCTCAACCAACTGAGCCACCCAGGCACCCAACAGGTGCTTAATAAATGTTTTTGAAATGGGTAGATGACTACAGGGCACCTGGGTGGCTCAGTCAGGTAAGCATTGAACTTGGTTTTGGCTCAGGTCATTATCTCAGGGTTCTGAAATTGAGCCCTGGACCAGGCTTCACTGAGCAGGGAGTTTACTTGAGATTCTCTCCTTCTCCTTGCCCCTCTGCCCCTCCTGCCATGCCATGACTGTGTGCACGTTCTCTCTCTCTCTCTCTAAAAAAAAATCAACTCTTAAAAAAGAAAGAAATGTGTGCATGACTAAATATAAAAAATACGAAGTGTGACTAGAATGCCATTATCAGCTAACCCTGCCTTAAAAAAATAAGCAATGAGAGACTGAATATACAAATGCACAAGGGCCAGGCAGTAAAATGAAAATAGAACTCTGACCCACAACCTCTAGAGTAACCAGTCGGGAAGTAAATCACAATCTTGCAAGCAAATAGCCCAAAACAGTCAGAACTTGGTCGGTGACTGCCAGCTTCCCTATCTTTGCCCTATGATTCCAATTCAGGACTAATCAAAGAAAGCCAACTATGCTCCTCACACCAATCACATCGGATGCCTAACTTCTCATTAGCCTGCCTCTAGCTTCCCCTTGTCAAAAACATCTGATAAGAACATACCTGATGTCATCTCTTTTTCTACTAAGAAGTTTCTCATTGCCAAGTGACAGTGGCTGAGTCCTTTGCTACATCGAACTCTGAATTAATACCTTCTGTTTCATCTCACTTAGATTGTCTTCATTTATTTGTACAGCTATACAAATGAGACTGACAATTTTTCTTCAGGTTATTTCTCGCCTTGGTCATTTATGCATAAGTCACGGTTTCTAAGAAAAGCTATCTTTTCAATAAAATTTCACCAAATAAATGGGTCAAACAAATTTTTTTGAAATGCAAAGTCAGTAGATGGTAATTACGTATTTCTTTCCTGAAATAATCTCCCACTGATCTGGAATTTGCTTAAGGTGTGACCACTGGGGTATTATTTAATTCATTTATTAATTCTTTTAAAATGTATGCAACAATTAAAACTCTCCATGACTGGCACTAAGTATAAGAGCAGAGTGATGGACAGAAAGATTCTGCTCCAGACTTCAGGGAGTTTATATTCCATAGGGATAGTGAAGATACTGCACATTTACATAATTATATTTTAAATTATAACCTTAGTAAGGACCAAAGGTAGAAAGTCAGGAAGATAAAAGGATATGGTACAAGGGTTCCAGGCTTGACTGGAGACTGAGAAGGTCTTTATAAAGTAGTGGTAGAGGATCAAAATGCCCCTCCCTTTAATTATCTTCTAAAATTTTAGAGACTGGTCATGATTCCAAGAAGGGTTTAAAATCCAAATGACTGTAATTAAATTCCTGTCATTCTGGTAGAATGGAGCATAATAAGAGAAGTCATTTTGGCTTATTGGAAAATAAAGTTACGTTTCTTAACATACTAGAGATTTTGGACTCTGATTCATACCTACTATACTTATATGCTAAGGTGTTAAAAATGATTATATCAGATTCATTTATTTTCATTTTAGAAATATCTGTGCTTTTATAGTAAACTAGTTATTTTGAAAAAAAAAAAAAAAAAGAAAGAAAGACTGCTTGAAAACCCTTTGGCATTTATTTCCTGGCAAAATATAGGGCAACCTCCTTAGGAGAGTCCTTAGGAATACTCTTCGTAATTTATCCCCAAAACTGTCTTCTTCTACTTTCCTAGGACTATCCATCACCCCTTTTGACACCTTTAGTGTTTTCAACATACCAAGTTTCTTTCCTGTTTTCATGGCTCCATTTTTCTATTCATGTGCTTTAGTCCACTTGAATTGGGTCCTTTGCCTTCTCTCTCTTGTAGCTTCATTACATATCCCCAGACTAATTATGAGCTCCTCTGTGAGGCTTTTCCCACCCAATTCTCCTAAGATAAGCACTATTAATTTCCTATTTTACCCTTATAATGTAGTACATTTTCTTATCACTAATTTAGTTTTCTGAAGTATTAGGGCTAGTATTTGGAGATGAAAACCATACACTTCAGTTGTCTTCATCAAAAGCATTCACTGTATCGTTGTTCAAACTTATTTAACATTTTTTTAACCTATATCTAATTTATTATGGAACTAATTTAACTTAAAACGATATAATACTTCATATAACTAAAATGTGGTCTCAAAGATATAGATTATTTCAACTACATTTACAATTTAGAAAAGCATTTATTAAAAAAAAAAAGAAAAACATTTATTCAGAGAAGTTAATGGTGCAGTTATGAGCAGTAATTTATAGTGGTTAAGAGGCTGAGTTCTGAAGCTCTGAAACCAGACTGTCCCAACTTGACTTTCAGATCTGCTATGTATTAGCTGTGTGACCATGAGCAGATGACTTCAACTGTCTTTGTCTCCATGTCTCCCTTTCCTGATATGTCAAATGGGGACATTTATAGTACCTGGCATAGCCTTTGCAGTGAGGTATACAAGGAGGAAAAGATGTTAGAACAATGTCTGGCACATAGTAACCTCTCAGCATATTTTACCTAAATTCTATCAGTAGTCATGATTGTAGTGGTAGGAAAAGGAGGCAAGGGATTAGTTTTGGTGTTAGTATGTGCCAGACAATATGCTAGTTTGGAGTTATAGTCTATCTAGGGGGCAGAAATTATAAGCAGATCAACACATACCACTGTCAGAAAAGGTGAAGGCACACAGGAGATCAGGACCATTGTGGGAGAAGCATTAGAGAAGTAACATCTGGGCTGAGTTATGGAGTCCTAGTAGACGTCAGCAAGAGAGAAACAGAGAAGCAGGGTCCCGTGCACTGTACGGGCACACATGAATGCAGGGAACCTGGGAGACCATGGTACCCAGAGCCCTTCCCTGGAGTATAGCAGTGGTAGTCAACAGCATGGTCAACAGAGAAAGACAGATTTTAGATTGGAAAAGAGTTTCTGTTTCATGTGGAGATGTTTGGAATTTCATAAACGAAATTAGAAAAAAAAAATTTCAGCACAGAAATTTTACTTTTGGTTGATTAGTTTAAAAACATTACTTGCGGGGTGCCTGGGTGGCTCAGTAGGTTAAAGCCTCTGCCTTTTGCTCAGGTCACGATCTTGGGGTCCTGCGATTGAGCCCCGCATCGTGCTCTCTGCTCGGCGGGGAGCCTGTTTCCTCCTCCTCTCTCTCTCTCTCTGCCTGCCTCTCTGCCTACTTGTGATCTCTCTGTGTCAAATAAATAAATAAAATCTTAAAAAAAAATTACTTGCCATTAGTGTGGACAATGTATTAGGAGACAATGAGTTAGGAGCAGGTAAGCCAGGTAGAAATTTATTGCACTACTTCAAAAATAACCACAAAGCCCTGGATAGAAGTAGGAATGTATATACAGAGTAGAGAGACACTGCTTGAAAAATATCAAGGGGGTTCAGAAGAATAGAAAAGCTAGAGGTGGAAATGGGATATTATGAGGTTTGGGCATGGTTGCAAAAATGTAACTATAGTTAAGAAGAAGTTTAAATTGAGGAAAAATGAGGAAACTGGCTATATGGCACTGAATGTTCACTATGTTCTAGCTTAAAGTAGTTTTTTGATTAGTCAATTTATGTCCTGAACTCGGAGGCCACACTACATAAATAAAATAAGAGCTAAGTAAATATCTGCACTATCGTTATGAGAACACTGAGGATATAACTTATTATAAGCTATAATTTAAATAATTTATTTTGGAGAACAAAGTGGAAGGTAAAAATTAATAAATCATGTTACTTGTGTAATTTATGTTAGTTATGTAACTTACATGTTACTTACATTGTGTTCCTGGCATTGTGTTGATCATTTTAAGTATACGTTACAACACAAAAGCAAGCTTATGAAATGGGTATCAATATCCCATTTATATAGAGGAATGTGAAGTTAAAAGCATTTAAATAATTTGTTTAAAGTTAGATGAGAAGTGGAAGAGCCAGGATTAAAATCCTAATCAATCAAACTGCATATTTTATTCATCCATAACCACATTGTACTCCTAACAAAGTAAAAAATAAAGCAAATAAAAAGACTAGATATACAGTAAATCCAGTTTTGGATAGGAAGGGCACATTTCTTCTAAATGAGAGGAAGAAAGCCTCCTGCAATATAAAAAAAAATTAATATTGTACTTCTTACAATGTGCTGACATTGTGACAGGAGTTAGACTTTAAAATAAGAAAAGTAGGGGCACCTGGGTGGCTCAGTGGGTTAAAGCCTCTGCCTTCGGCTCAGGTCATGATCCCAGGGTCCTGGGATTGAGCCTCACATCGGGCTCTCTGCTCAGCAGGGAGCTTGCTTCTTCCTCTCTCTCTACCTACTTGTGATCTCTGTCTGTCAAATAAATAAAATCTTAAAAAAAAAATTAAAAAAAGAAAAGTACTGTTTTTGCATGTAAGAAATGCAAGGCTCAGACTTCAGAAAATATTTGGAGACTTCTACTGAAAGTATAAGAAGGTAGAAAGGTGAGGGTAAAATGGTGAAGCAATACTTAATGCAGAGGCACAATTTTGCATAGTCCAAATTCACTTTCATCTGTATAATGATAAACAAAGTATCTCAGATTTCATCTTTAGGAGATCTAGATTATTAAGAAGAATTCAGAGAAATCCTGATTGCACTCCCACTTGATACTCTTTACAGAGTAACTTTTTATCCCCTCCACCCCCCCACCCCCACCCCCCACCCCCGCCATTTTTATTTCAGAGGGAAGGAAACAAAATCAGACACTAGCCCACTCCATCCCCAAAGCTCCCGCCTCACCCAGAACGTGCAGTGAAAGAGGGACACAGGCCTGGTCTCCCCAAACCCCCACAAAGTAGCAAGATTAGAAAAATTGTAACCATATTGTTCTGCCTCTGGCACTACACAGAGGCCCCACTGTGGCCAAAAAGTTAAGTGGGAGAGGCAGATGTGGCAAAGGGAATTCCCTATTACTACACAGTAAGATGATGCCCAAGCTACTGGGTGATGGAGAGGTGGAGATAAGATCTGGGGCAGGGAGAAAGCCCCCAGACCTTTTCCTTCAACCTGACATACTTATATATTTACAGCTTTCAGGGAGGGGAAGAAGTTTGGAATGACACTAGTTCTGCAAAGGCAGGAAATGAAAACCAAACAGCAGCTGTTTGGGCCACAATTTCTTGCCTCCTTGCTCCTAAAATCTTTAATGGGAAAGGGGGAAACAGAAGCAGGCAGTGGAGGGAGGTAATGTTTGAGGGTCACGAGCCCAAAGCTTAGTGGGAGAGAAGGTAAGGCAGCAGATCAGCGGCAGCCGGGTCCTCCGAGGAACATGTAAGAGAAGCATCCACTCACATCCCGCCTCTCCTCCAGCTCCCCAGGTCTCCAAAGGCCAGGACGGCGGCTACACCAGCCATCTCCAGCAAGAGCGCTCCTCCTCCTCCTCCTGCAGCTGGTCAGCTTGCCTCACAGCCTTCAGCACACGCTCTCGGAAGCTGTCCTGGATTTCATCCCCCCATCGAAATCTCATACCGAGGAAGCAGGCCTTCTCAAGGTTAAAAACGAAGTCCATCTCGCATGCGCTGCGGAAGTATGAGTCCAGCAGCTTCACACCTCGGTGCATCAGATCCGGCAGGACGAGTTCATCGTCCACGTGCTCCATGGCGCAGCAGAAGAGGCTTATCTTTTATAGACGTATCTTTTATAGTCGGCTTTGAGGTCCTTCTCCTCCAGAAAGCTGCACGTCATGGGCTTGCAAGCCGAAACGACCTGCATAAGCTCCGGAGCCGCCGTCCTTCGCGGCGTGTCTGCTGTGGCCAGGGACCGTTTCGGCAGCCACAACCTCTGAGGCCCGCCTATCGGCCGCGTGAGTCGCTTCGCCTTGCAGCAGTCGTCTCTGCGTGTCCCTCTTTGGCCACCGTAGGCCCTAAGACCTCTTTTAAAATCCTTTCTTCCGGTCCCTCTTGAAGCCTCGCCGGCCCCAGACCGCCTGGAAACTTCTAAGACGCCTGGCTCAAAGCAAGACAGGTCCGAAGGGTATCTCCTAACCAAGAGTACCTTGGGGGCGGACAGGCTTTTGACAAGACTAACGGCTCGCCTGCTGCTTTATCTAGCGTGCTTAAGTCAGTCTCGCTTGGGGCTTTGACATTCAGAGATCAGTTTTTGCTGAGGACACTGACATTTCGGTTTTTTCCCACGGGCTGAACTTCGGTGAACCTGAGACATAGTTTTTATTCTATAGTGAAGTTTTATAGATATATAAAATTATATATATATATATATATATACACACGCACACACACACATATATATATATAATTCAAAGCAGAAACAATTTGTTATATATGTAGAATCTTATGAATAAGCAAATACATCTTTTACCCAGTTTTCCAGAACATTTTTAGAACTGACTTAAGATAATGGTAGTTTAACTTGAACTGGTTTTGAATGCAATATAAAGCCATTCTTTTCCCATGATTGCTTGATTCTAGATTTCACATTTGTCTTTGTATATAATTATAATGTCTTGAGTTTTTTCACTAATGAAATATTAGGCAGACTTGTAAAGCCCGTATAAAATGTAATTAAACAATTTACATTATCAGGCATCTATCAAGTATCAGTTAATCAGGGTTTCAGTGAACAAGCAGTTCAATGACAAAACAAAATCTTGTGTTGTCTCTAGAAGAATGGCAACGCTGTATTAAAACAAAGGTCAGCTGGTGTGCCTGGGTTGAAATGCTAGCTCTATGGCTCTATGAGTTATTAGGTGTAGGACTTAAGGAAAACATTTCATTTAACCATGCCTCAGTTTCTTCATCAATGAAAGTGTCCTTAGCTTTGTTGTAGGTGTTAAATGACTTACAGAGTTAGTGGGTGGGAAGCATTTAGCCTGTTACTTGCCATAGTAGTTAGCACTAAATAAGCATTATTATTTATCTATTCCATACCCACAGACAGATTTGAATAGGGGTGAGGCTACATAGTGAGTCGCCTAGCTTTATTTTTCCTGTTGCCTAAGATAACCTGATAGGTACAAGTAGGGACTGAAGTTAACTTCTATTGGGAGAACTGGTTGGGAAATTTTTAGGAATTTTGGGAGTTGGTTGATGTTGTGTTGGTAGCTTGAAATTGGCTATGATGGGATTATTTATACCAACTAGTCCTAGAAAACAGTTCTTAAACATTTACCAGGATAATACTGAAGTTAGCTTTGTTATCCAAGGCTGTAGTTTTCTCTGGCTCTGATCTACTGGTCACATGTAAAGGATCTTTAGACAGATACTAGAAAATATTACACTTGTTAAAAAAAAAGGGGGGGAGAAGAAATTGGAAATTTGGCAGTTTCTTATATTGTAAATTTTTTACCTACAACATGACCCAGAAATTCTACTCCATAGTATTCACCAAAGAGAAAGGAAGGCATAGATCTACAAAGGAATTGTTCAAGAATTTCCTAGCAATGTTATTCATAGTGGGCAAAAACAGAGTTCTCACAACAAGAGCATAAAAACAAATTTTCTATTTGTACAAGTGAATACTACATAATAATAAAAAGAAATGAATTGTTGATACATGAAGCCAAGGAAAAAAATCTCACAGAAGTAGATTTCATTGAAGGAAGCCAGACAGAGAAAGAGTGTGCAGCATATGACTATTTATATAAAGATTAAGACCAGACAAAGTAATCTATGGTGAGAGAAATTAGAACAATTGTTGCCTTTGGTGGGTGAGGGGTTGTGGTGGTGATGGTGGTGTTGACTGGAAAGAGGCATGACAGAAATCTTTGGGGTGATAGAAATGTTCTATATTTTGTAGGGGCTGTTGGCTACATGGGTATACACATTTATCGTATCTTATCAAATCGTACACTAAAGATCTTTACATTTTACTTTATATAAATTATGTGTCAATAAAGAAAAATAGAGCAATGTATTTTAATAGAAATGCTGCTTAAGAATAGATGGGGTAATGACTAAGTTTGGTAATTAGAAAATACAGTTTGGGGAATATGTACATTTATATGAAGAGAAAAGAAGAGTAGTAATTAGGCATACAATCCATCTATTTCACCTTTCAGTCACTGTAATTTTTTGAATTGTGTGGCCTTAGATAACTAGCTTGACCTTAAGTATATCCTGGTTTCTGATCTGCTGAAATGGGATCAAATATAATATTTACCTTAAAAGATGGCTAGTTGGATTAAATGAAATAATTCATCAAAGGAATTTAAGGTGCCTGGCGTTTAGTAAATACCTAATAAGCATAAATTCTTTTATAGCTATTTTTATTATTAAAGGATATATACATAAAGGAAAATACAAAACTCAAAGAGAATACTTACTGAATTTCCAGCTCCATCTCATGAAAGTGCCAGAAAGAATGGAGTAGGTAAATAAGGAACTAATAGGCTAAATTTCCCCGGAGCTGAGCACCTGGAATCTTCAGAATGAAAGTATCCAGGAAGTACAAAATAAATAAGAAACAAACCTAATCACTTTTGCTGCAGTTTTAATTTTCAATTAAAAGGAGAAAGTATTCCCTCAAAAGAGGGAAATGATATGGTTACTTTTAGTAAGCAAGGGGCAAATTGTTATCATCCTTCTAACCAGCAATAATGTATATTCTAGAACAATGAATCTGTTCCTTCTAATGCACATGGGAAATAATTTTAAATCCAGACTTAAATGTAGGAATAGAAAAAAAAAAATACAGGCATGTAAGTACTCAGAAATTCAATTGTGACATACTTCAGTTTTCTAGTAAAAATAAAATCTTTAGTATTTTCTATTTAGCATTAGTAATCAGTGATAAAGAGAAGAATGGAATTAGCTTTGTGGGCGGAAGAGAGGTTAATTTATTTCATTATATACTATTTACTTCAAAAAAATATGTTTCACTATGGTTACTTGTTACTTTTATAATAACAAATGGATAACTTAGGTAAGTTAAATGAAAACATCATATATTATATGTATCATCTTTTTTTTTTTAAGATTTATTTATTTGAGAGAGAGAGAACACATAGCAGGGGGAGGGGCAGAAGGACAGGGAGAGAATCTGAGGCAGTCTCCGACCCCCCATTGAACATGGAGCCTGATGCGGGGCTGAACATCACTACCCTGAGCTGAAATTAAGAGTCTGACACTTAACCAACTGAGCCACCCAGGTACCCCCCCTTAGGTTAATATTTTTTTAAAGCTTTATCTATGTTGTTTTGAGTACCAGTAGTTTATATTTTTTTATAGCTGAGTAGTAACGCATTGTTGAATATACAAGTTGTTATCCATTTCCTTGTTAAGGAAAGTTAAGGGTGTTTCAAGTTTTTGGCTATTATGAATTAGTGTGGTCTAAAAATCCTCATATGAATGATTTTGAGAACTGTATTTTCAATGTTCTTGGATACATAGTCTAAGAGTGACTTTTCTGGCCCATAAGGTGTAAACACACATGCGCACGCGTGTACACATACACACACACACACACACACACACACACACACAGTATACACGCCATGTTTTTATGTAGTAACAGTATATTATTTTGTTATACTGTTAAGAAATGACAAACAATTTTCCAAAATATTTGGAGAATATTCTTACCAGCAGTGTGTGAGAGTTCCAGTTGCTCAACAACTTTACCAACATTCTGGTACACTTTTTAACTTTACGCGTTCTAGCTCATTGTAATTTCAGTTTGCATTATTCTGATGCTCAAAGATGTTGAGAGCTTTTTCATGTGTTTATTAGTCATTCATTGATTTTATGAAGTTTTAGTCCAAATTTTTGCCCATATTTATTGTATTTTTTGCTTTCATTTTCATAGTTGATCTTTAAGATAAAAGACTTTAAGAGTCTTTTATCTATGGTGGATATATATTCAGATATGTATAAGGCAAATTGTTTGTTTGTTTTTTTTTCCCTTACTGTGGCTTGTCTCTTCATTTTCTTTTCTTTTTCTCTTCTTTTCTTTCTTTCTCTCTCTCTCTTTTTTTTTTTTTTAGGATTTATTTGTTCATTTTAGAGAGAGAGAGAGAGAGAATATGTACATGATCAAGTGGGGAGAGGAACAGAGGGAGAGGGAGAGTCAAAATCTCAATCAGACTCCTGGCCGCGCACAGAGCCAGACACAGGGCTTGATCTCTTGACCCTGAGATCATGACCTGAGCTGAAACCAAGAGTTGGACACACAACCTCCTGAGCCACCCAGGCACGCCTGTCCCTTTATTTCTTAATGGTATTCTTTAATTAACTGAAAATTGTAATTTTGACAAAGTTCAGTTTTTAATTTTTTTCTCTTGGTGCTTTTTTATGACATTTCTGATAAATCTTTGTCTACCCAGCAAAGGTTTATTTCTTAAACCTCAGGTATTGAGGTGGGAATATTCTACCACCCTAATTATTCTTTCCTTCTTACTGATTATCCATATCCACCTTTCTATTCAAAGAATGGGATATGACAAATTAAAATAATTAATGAAAGCACCTTCCTGTTAGAGATTGCTAAATAAGTCTGGTTGCTCCAAAAGATTATTAAAATTCCAAAGCAACTCCACAGTGTTTTAGTAAATTATGTTTTTGTGGAGGACATTATGTTTAAGCTTTTTCCCTCAGAAGGAGACGAAGAAAAACATATTTTAAGCCAAATTTTATACAAATTATGTGGATATAAAACCCTAAATACACATCTGGTCTTCTGGGAAACTCTTTCAACTTCACAGACTAATGTTGTAACAAAAGTTACAGAGATTTTAATCTGTAAAGTGTTTTAAGGCAATGATTATTCAAATACAAACTCATGTCTATATTGCAGAATACATACAGTTGCTACAGATAGATCTAAATTTATACCAAAAATATAAAAACACAAACTTTCTTGGCAATATTTTTTTCTAGTTATGTATAGACATAAGCATTTTTACAGGAAAACATCTTGCATTTTCAAAGTGGTACTTGATTTTGTAACACAAATAAAACATTTGAAATTTTTAAAAAGATTTATTTATTTATTTTAGAGGGAGAGAGAGTGTGCACACCCAAGAGAGAGTGAAAGTGGGTGAGGAGCGGAGAGAGAGGGCAAGCTGATTCCTCTCTGAGGTTGGAGCCCATGCAGGGACTTGATCCCATGACCTTGAGATCATGATCTTAACCCAAACCAAGAGTCGGATGCTTAATCAACTGAGCCACCCAAGTGCTGCAACATTTGAATTCTTAATAGAAAATTTCATTGCTCTTTAGCATATCTTTATACTTTCAAATGATGGTCAGATAATATAAAAAATAAGTTTTAAAAGCATAATCAGTGCTCCAAAACTGAAGAAAATCTTTGTCTAAATGTTTATCTTTCTTACAATTTAAAACTCTGGAAGTAAAATACCATTATTTCACTCCTATGTCATATTTATTTTTAGTATGTATAAATACACACTCTGCACATTTGTTTTCTGTACTTAAAGTATATACGGATAGGGGCACCTGGGTGGCTCAGTCAGTTTAGTGTCCGGCTTGTGATTTCCACTCAAGTCACGAGCTCATGGGTCCTGGGATTGAGCCTCACGTTGTCAGGCTCTGTGCTTAGTGGGGAATCTGCTTGAGATTCTCTCTCTCCCTCTCCCCTTGCCCCTCCCCACACTCACTCACACACACTTAATCATTTAAAATAAATAAATCTTTAAAAAATCAAGTAAAGTAAAAATGGGTAAATAAAACACCAATGAACAGTCATGCTCTATTGTTTTGCTGCAGATTTCTGAAAAGCAACCAAGTAGCATGTCATCCCAAGGTCAAGATCGTTAAAATAATATATTTTTTTCTCAAAATGAACTAGGAACTGCAATTACAGATGTGCCTAAAGTTGTTTCACAGGGATCCCAAGGAGAATGTGTGGTTCCTGATTTCTGTTTTTACTTGATCCTAAAATTTAGGGTTTTAATCTCCTTTTCCCATTTTACTGGTAGTAATTATTTTATATAATTATTTAATGAAAATTTTTATTCACAACTTCATGTTTAGAAATCTACACAGATTCAAGATCTTATGTATGTTCAGTAAACCATGTCAGGCTTTCCAAAGCTGAGGTTATTATTACAGGTTGACCTTGATCAGGGATCCCCTATATTAAATTAAGTCAGGCACTCCAAAAGGAATGTAGAAAATATAAGCAGTTGCTGAAGTGACTCTTTTATTTGTGAGCTGGTTGAAATCATTAAGCTTCTTAATTTCTTATATTGTAGGCCTGAAAGGGCATATGCCAAGATATGGCACAGAGATATCACAAAACCTGGTATAGTTTACTTTTGGCTCAGGATATATGAGCTTTCATATTTTTTTCCCCTTTTGCATGAAATGCTCAGTTTTTAAAGTTTTTATTTTTCAGAAGCGTGATGTTTAACCATTTCTGCACACCACAAAGAAAAAAAGAATAGCAGCAATTGCCTTAAGTTTCAGGTGTGTATACCATGTAAAATAATATACAGATTACTTGGTTAGAATGTTATCATAGTTATGCCAAAAAAATAAGGATTTATGCAAGAAACATATCAAATATTAATTCCATCTATTAAATAATATAAGAGCACGATGATATGGCAAGATTTAGTTTTATTTGCCATGTTCAAAAAATATATTCTACATATCTTGCTTTTAGTTACTTATTTCATTACATCCATTCTTTTTCATCTCTTAGATACAGGAGAACTAGTAAACACTATATAAATTAAACACACATGCAAGGAAGAAACAAGGAGTGCAAGGGACATTAGGGAAGACTTCAGAGAGTCTTGAGTTATGACCAGAAGGATAGTAGGCTTTTTCCAGATGGACAATGCAGTTCTAATTACTCTTTTTACTCCCCCCTCCAGCTGTTTTATTTGTGATCTTTATTTAAAGTGTTGACTCTTGTATTTGTAATACTTTTTTTCCTTCCCACATACTGTGCATTTGGGAAAATAGTTACTGCAACAGTTCTTCATTGGTTGGTCCAGATGTCCAGAGGGTGAAGAATTTGTAGAGGCTTTTCTTTTAGCCATGACACAGGTAGATTTATTCCCACAAGCTTTCTCAAACCCTATTTGGCAAAACACCTCTCTCACTCTTACTGCTATTAAATCTCCAGTGAGCATTTATTATACATGCAAGAGTATAAGGAAGTAAGCATCTTTTTTATGTTTGGTCTAGTTAATCTTGTATCTAAGGAAAATAGCTTCTCATATGCTTTTTACAACTCTGAGTACATAGAAAAAACATCATAATCATGAAATACCCATTTCATGAATTTTTCCTAAGGCTGAGTAGTAAGTAGCGAAATCACCACTCTTCCACTTACTTTTGTGTACTTCCTTGGCCCCCAGTTTAATCTGATTTAATTCCTCTTTAGCTTTAATTGCCATCTCTTTTTTCAATGGTTAAGTTATATATTAAAATTTGTGCAATTTCTAATGAACTGCTCATTAAGATAACTGTTATATGACTCATATTAAGACTGTAGAAAAAATATAACATTTCTTCCTCTTAACATGGAGAAAAAGTACATACTAAACACTTGTTAATGTGTATTAAATATAACCTTCCTATAAGATATAAGTGACTCCTTTTCAGCAAATCATGTTCATGGAAAAAGTAATATGAGATTCAAAAGATTAAATAGGACTATTAAATTGCAACTCATTTATGTTGTATAATTCATGTGCTCTTTGGGAAGTAGTTTTAATCACAGAGCATATAAAATTATTTCTAACCAACTGACAAAGAATCTAAAATTTAAGGTAGAAGAAAGACTTTTTATTTAATAGATTTCCTATTAAGAGTATTATTTCTTAAGGAAGGCATTATGCCTAACTGCCTGATTTACACGCTGATTTTATGGACAAGATGCTTGTGTTTCTGTGTTTGCAACTTGTAGAAGAAAAAGTAAACTAATAAAGTTTTCCATTTTTTAATCGTATGTTATTTAATAATTGCTTGTGCATTAGTTACATGGAATGCGGTATATCTTCTGAAATATATGACTTAGTTCACGCATCCAATGAATAATGGTTAAGAGCATATGGCCTAACTACCTCTGAGAATGTTGAATGTTACCTGAGCCTTGTGCTTCTGTAAACACCCTTCCTCTTCCCCTCCCCACTTTGTGTTCTAGGAAATGCCCTACTGCAAATAATTACCAGCATGTAACTTAGATAAAAGATTCATGGATAGCCTTTTTGCTTATGTATTGATAAGGCTAGACATAGACCCTCCAAACTCCTATTCTTTGGCTCATAAATGAATAGTTAAACTATGCTATCTGACTTGACCCACATTTAGTAAGTTTTTGCTTGGCCACTGAACTTTGGTCCCTCTTTTATGAGTCCCTCCTGAGAATCAGCTCACCTCACAGAAAAACATTCCTGAACACACTACCTGTTTATCCCACTTTCACACAAGGGTTCTTTCTAGCCTTGTTTACTCATTCCTATAAATAAAATTCATTTCTGCCTGACCTTTGAGAGGTTTATAGATGTTTTAAGTTCAGAGTGTTTTTCTCTACTGTCATAGTCTGCTTCCCCCTTATTGCAATAGCCTTTTCTCCTTACCTGAGTCTGGATTTGGTTTCAATTGATAATCCCTTTTTAAATTGTGATTAGTTTCTGACTTAAGTTAAGAAAAATTGTTACAGACAATAATTCATGCAAACCCATCTGTACAAATCAGAAATAGAATTAGGATCCCTCTCAAATTTGAGAGTTTAACTTACATATTTTTAGGAAGAAAGAATCAGAATAATTTAGTCTTCATTTTAATGCTGGCCTAGGTTTCAAAACACTCAATTATATCCAATTTACTATTATAACTATCTGAAAAAGCTAATCAAGTATCATAAAATTGAAGTAGAAAATGAAGCAAGCTCAAACTTTGCATGTTAGGGTAAAATTCTCGTTTAAATGTGTATCTTGGGAAAGCTAACATGCTCTACTTGTTGAAAGTTTTAGGTATAATCAAAGGCCCATCTGTATATAGGGTGCAGCAAGTCATGGAAGAAGAGAGGAAGCCTTCAAGTATATCTGGACAATTTATTATATTATATCCCAGGTGCTTAGCCCAACATGTGGGGCATAGTGTATACTGACATAGTATTATCTATAATATCCTTTTTTTATATATCTTTTTCTGACACAGGCAGATTTCATTTTTTTTTTATTTTAGTTCACTCAAAAACATGTCAATTCTTGGAATAAGATTGACGAAAGGGAGGACGTACATATTTATTCATTGAACAGAAGAAATGGGATATTAGGAAAATGAGAAAGTGACATGTGCATGTATTTTGATCTCCCATTTTCAAGTTTAATAAGCAACTCTAAATTTTATGCTTAGTCATCTTGAAATGAAATTTTGCATGGCATTGTGTATTTTTGGTCATTTATTTTTTATTTTGAACTTATAAATGATGTTATTATATAATTTTATGAAAGTATAAACTAATGGAATGGTAGTATATTGTGAGTTAATACATATAAGATTAGGTTCCAAAAATCCAATCTGATATGAATAATAATTTAAAAGTCAGACTCAAAACCAATTTGTTGAGAACTACAATCTTGACCCAGAAAAATTTTTCAAAAAATGTAATATGATAAAGTCATTGTCAACTGTAGTACTGGCCACTCTTGGTGCTCTCTCTGTTTCAATATATACCCTTCATTTACATTTGCAAATTTTAAGAAATAGCTTTGATGATACTATTTATGTTGGGAAATTTACTCTGACTGTTATGCACATACTTACACTACAGTGGACCTCTCTCTCCCTCTAATCTATTTCTTATTCCCTCCCACACTATATTAGGTTGATGGTGTTGCTTCAGAGTTCATGTCCATTAGGAACCTTAGAAAGTAGCCTTCTTTGGAAATAAGGTTTTTGCAAACGTGATCAAGTTAGATGAGATTGCGATGAATTAGGATAAGCCCTGAGTCCAATATGACTATTGTTCTTATAAGAAGAGGACGTTTGGACATAGAATCACAGAAAACCAAGTATTGCCATCAGCCACCAGAAGCTAGAAGAGGCAGGAAGGATTCTTGAGATTTAAGGGGGTGCTGAGACTGCTATCTGGATCTCTAGCCTTCAGATCTATGAGAGAATAATGTCTTGTTTTAAGCTACCCAGTTTCTGGTACTGTTATAGTAGCCATAGGAAACTAATATATACCCCAGACCCAAAAGAACCCTTTTAGGGATTTTTTTTTTTTTTTAAGATTTTATTCACTTATTTGACACAGGGAAAGAGAGGGAAAGAGTACAAGCAGGTGGACTAGCCGAGTGAAAGAGAGGAACAGGCTCTCCATTGAGCAGCGAGCCTGACGTGGGGCTTGATTCTAGGACCTTGGGGTCATGACCTGAGCTGAAGGCAAATGCTTAACTGACTGAGCCACCCAGGAGCCCCAGATCCCTTTTGAGTATTTAGGATAGGGATTTTGTAAAGATGAATAAAAAGAGCTATAGGAGCTTTCAACACTCACAGAGTGCCATATGCTTCTAAGGGCTGACAGTGAAGTGTTTTTTGTTTCTAAAGGGTGATATCACTGATTCCTTCTATTAAAAGGAACAAGGTTTGTTTCGTTTTCTTTCTTTCTTTCTTTCTTTCTTTCTTTCTTTCTTTCTTTCTTTCTTTCTTTCTTTTAATAAGATCTGACTTAGGTAAGGTGACAATATATGCTGTAAGTATCCAAAATAGTTAGTGACTTAAAATGATGAAAACAACATGACTCACTCATGTAGCTGTCTAAAGCAGATGGTCCTGATTGGAAGCCTATTCTCCTCCAAATGTAGATTCAGGGACCCAGGGTCCTTCTCCTGTTTTGCTCCAACATCATCAACACTTGGCTTCAGAATCACCATGGAAGGGGAAAGAATGACAGTATGGGAAGATTTTAATGGGTCAGATTTGAAATTGGTACACATTTTTAGTAATTATATTTTATAGCCAAAACTCAGATTATATTGTTACAAACAGGGGTCTAGTAGAAGATCTGGAGAATTTTTATTCATATCTTATAACTAGCAAATAGAGAAAGTAGGTTTGGTTACAAGGTCAATTCATTTCAATAAATAATTACTGAGTAATTATGGTGGTCCAAGAATATGTGCTGTCAGTCAGTAACTAATGAGTTACTAGAGGATTGTCTATAATTCAGAATTCATAATAATTTAAGCCAAGTTTAAATGGCCCTTAATATATTGAATATTAAACATAAGGTTGATACATTTTCTATTTTGTTAGTATTTAGGTTTTATTTATTTTTCTAAGATTTTGTTTATTTGAGAGAGAGAAAGTGAGTGAGAGGCAGAACATGAGAGCATGAGTTGGGGGTGCATGGGGAGACAGAGGGAGAAGACGACTTCCCACTGAGCAGGGCTCAAGCAGGGCTTGATCTCAGGACCCAGCATCATGACCTGAGCAAAAGTAGCTGCTTAACCAACCCAGGCACCCCATTATTTAGGTTTTATATTTTAATTTAGCTTCCCTGGTATAGTATTGATATTTAATGTCATTCTTTATTTATTTGTAAACATTTTGCAATTTCTTCTATTATAAATGTTCTGAAAATTTTAAAATAAAAATAACTTTGGTACAGATAAGGAGAGAGATTAAGCAGTATTTGAATATGTGCTCACTTCAAACCCGTAATCACACCAGTCATTTTAAACTGAGATAAAAATTAGAGAAGCATGGTTAAAGGAAATGGGCAAGTTTGAGTCTCTGACAGACCTAACTTGAATGACTTCAATGTCAGCTGCAGCATTTGAAAGCACTTAAAAAAAAAAAAAAAAAAAAAAGATACTTTTTGTTCCAGTGATAGGCATTGTATTTGTAGACTAAGTTATCTCTCGGTTTAGGAAAGTCAAATATTGACAGTGTTCTCAGTAATTTATACCCTTCTATTTTAGCTTAGAGGACTTCAGTTAGGTGTCTTCACTCTTCAGTTGAGGCAGGACCAGCAGGTGCTGGGGAGGCAGCCCCTGCAGTATTTGGACATAAAGTTTGGAAAAGGAACTGAACTCAGCAGGGTCTTAATACAGAGTGACACTATTATCATGTCAGTCTCTTGCACTTAAATTAAGAGTTTCATTAAGAGACTACAGAGTTTATTTTCTGGGTGTTTTGATCAAGGGATTTTTAAATTTTTTTTAATTTAATTTAATTTTTTCATTGTTCCAAGAGTCATTGTTTATGTACCACACCCAGTGCTCCATGCAATACATGCCCTCCATAATACCCACCACCAGGCTTATCCAACCCCCCTACCCTCCTCCCCTCCAAAACCCTCAGTTTGTTTCTCAGGGACCACAGTCTCTCATGCTTCATCTCTCCCTCCAATTTCCCCTAACTCACTTCTCCTTTCCATCTCCCCATGTCCTCCATGTTATTCCTTATGCTCCACAAGTAAGTGAAACCATATGATAATTGACTCTCTCTACTTGACTTATTTCACTCAGCATAATCTCCTCCAACAATGGATTTATTTTTGGCTATCCTGGGACAAAAATATCTGGAACAAAATATGTGTCTTTTTCTCTCTCAATCTCTCTCTCATTTTCCTGCTCTGGAAATTGTCTTTGCAGCTCTTTATCTTAAAGAAAGTTAAAATGCAAATGGAAGTGAAAAGCTAAAGTGTTCATTGTTGTATATTCATAACAAATTTATTATTTAATTTATTAGAAAGTAAAACATCTTTTACTAAAACTATAATTGGAGGCTGAGTTAAATTTGTGATTAAAGAGGAAACAACCATGAAGTAAATGGTAGTTAGGCACAGTAAATTAAAACAACAAACAATGTGTCTAAGAAATATGTAGTTTGGTGGGTAAAAAAGTTACCACTGTCATATTTCAGACTAGTTATTAGCTGTTAGTACTTACCCTAAACTGTTGCTGAAATTTATCATATTCCAAACTTGAAATTGCCTAGTAAGAAGTAGTGTGAGAGGCAGTGGGAATCACAATAATCCCAAGTAAGGGAAGTTGCAGTTCTTATTACTAGTTATCAAACACATGGACAAAAAGCTTATTACACTTTGCAGGAAAGCCATGTATTTAACCTGATTTTACATTATGAGATTTGGTAGGGGATATTCAGGATGTCAGAGTGGTTTGTTAATTTTTCCCCTTCTTATAGATTTGGTAATATCCTGTAATAAAGATAGAGATCTGTGTTAAAAACTGACTCATCGGAAGGAAAGTCGTACTTTTGCCTCTGGCCAACCTCTGAGAATATAATAACCTGGAGCCCTGTTTGGATAAAAAAGCTAAATTATTTAACAAAAAGCTTGTTAGTGTTAGCAGAGTTAAGGAAGTCAGAACCAAAATTGGCAATAAGATTGAGTTATGTGAGAAGCCTGATTCCCACAGGCCCTTTCCATGAATCTCCTGTTATCTACTACCAGGCAGACACAGGAGACAATTATTTTTATGGTATAAGCGCAGATAGCAGGGAGAAGTGCAGATTAACTGTGCCTCCCCATCCTGAACCATTGTCTCAAATTGTCCAAAGCAGATGCCTCAGTGGAGGTCATTAAATTAAGGGCTAGGGAAGTGAACATATAACTGAGAATTGTTGCTAGGAAACAGATAACTCCAGGTTCCAGCTCTAGAATCAGGAAACATGGCTGAACACAATATCTGACTTTAAGAGAGTTGCTTTCCTAGTGTCTGGGATTAAGAGATGGTGTTTGAGCTTCCACTTAGCAATCAATCTTCTATTCACACTTGCTCTACTCACACACAAATGAAGATACATACACACAACCCTGCAGGAAGTGAGATGATGAAGAAAATCAGCACCCAGAATAGACATTCTTGCCAATTGCCTCAGATGGTCATGGTTAACACTAAATAAGGGACACCTTTAGAGGCCAAAACCAAGAGGCAGGGTGGGGGATGGGGGTTGAGCAGGGGAGGGATTGGGTATGAGTAATGCACCTAGAAATTTTTTCTAGAAAAATATCTAGGAATCTTCCCACTATCAGGACAAAAAGTTTATACTGTTCTTGCCAACAGGATATGAAGTATGGAGCAATGACCACTTTGTTTCCAATTAATTTTTTTCTCCAATGATTTTTTTTCTGATGTATTATCTTTATCCTCCATTTTATCTAGAAATATCTAGACTTCGCAGTTACGTGAAATAAAGTATTTACTTAGTTTTCAGTCAAAGTAGACTGGCTTTTCTTTTAACTGATATTAAAAACTGATATTAAAAACCTTAGAATGGATACATGGACATTCAATTCTCTGATCTTTATGTTTTAGAAAATATATTTATCTTCTGACTTAATTAAGAGTTTGGTAACATCTTTTAGTCAAATTATGTTCTTTCTGAATTTTAAAAACACTTATACTTGGTCTGGAAATCCAGAGAGATGTCTGATTGAAATTTAATTATTGTTACAGTATAGAGAACCTGCTTTCAAAATCTCAAATCCTTTCACATCTATTTTTTTCCTACTTGAAATTCTGGAATAGTTTTCAGTAATGAATTGTTTACACTCATCTTGCTTGACCTCCTGTATGCCATTTGAAATTAAAGACCCCTGTCTTCTTTCAGTTAAGAGAAACTCTTGATTAATTTTTTTTCCTTTTTTATTTTTCTCCTTGTTTTAGTCTCACTATCTGAGTCATATATTTTAAATTCTGGTTTGATTCCTTCTTGTCTTTTCTTTCTTTTTGACCTTTGTCTTTTTCTTTTTGCAACTCATGCTGGGAGATTTTTTTCCAAATTCATAGTCCAAATCACTCTATCAACTACATTATTTTTTAAAGATGGTGATTAAATATTTTTATATTTCTTTAAATTACCTTTTCTATTCTAACCATATCCCCTGCTGAACAACTCATCTTGTTTCTCCTTGTACAATATTAAGCCCATGCAACAACCTCTTTATAAAATGCTTCTCTACTTGCATTTACATATTTCCTACTTATTCATCATATTTCAAATAATATATCACATTCTGAGAGAATTCTTTAATTCCAAGGATTTTTTTGCTGTTATTAAATCTGTTATTTTTATCTTCATTGCATATATAACTCTGTTTTTATGTTCTTATTAAATGATTTTTCTTCAGTTAATTTTGCACTTCAGAAGAAAAATGATGTGTGATTACAGTACATTGTAGTGTCAGTGTGGAATATTACTAATATGTGTGGAATAAGTGATTTAACAAATTATGGCATGGGGAAGGAAGTTTCTTTTTCTCTTCAGCTTCTTCTTCCAGTTCTTGTTCTGTTCTTAAAATAAACCCTCCTTGGGGTGCCTGGGTGGCTCAGGTCATGATCCCAGGATTCTGGGATTGAGTTCCCCATTGGGTTCCCTGCTCAGTGGGGAGCCTGCTTCTCCCTCTCCCTCTTCTGCTCTGCCTGCTTGTGCTCTCTTGCTCTCTCCGTCAAATAAATAAATAAAATCTTTAACAACAAACAAACATAAAACCTTCCTTAGGGATCTCTGCCATTATTACAGTTAGTGATTAATTTCCTAAGACCTTAGCTCCACAGTCCTCATTAAAGAAATGTTTGTATTTTTATTTCTTTAAATGCTGAGATATTTGCCCTAGAACTTACAAGAATCTTCCCTGTTTTTTCTTTATATCCCGAACTGTGATCACAGTGTTATCCTTATTATCATGTTTAATTTCTCTCTCTCTCTCTCTCTCTCTCAGTCTCTCCACTAAGCATGGTATTCCTGACTTTGTCTTCCACCATTGCTACAAGGAATTCTTCATTGAGTATTCTTATAGTAGTTTTATCATCCTACAGTCAAATTTCAGTCTGAGAACATTCTCTTGATTATCTGTTGTGACACTTAGAGTAGCACATCTCCTCATTTGTGGAATGTGCAGCTGCCATTTTCACACTTCTGAATTCTGACTGCAGCTTGCAATTATGTGCATTTGTTGATTTCATATATCTTTTGATTTATTATATATCTCATTTAAGTCTCTCAGCAAGGAGAAATGTGAAATTCAGAGATTTAAGCACATTTCTCAATAGCTCTCATTAATAAATGACTGAGCTAGCTTACTCATGCAAGTCTCTTTGATATGGAAATCTATTTTAAAATCAAAATTTGTCCATGTCATTCACTTCCCTGCTTAAATTCTTCAGTTGTTCCCTGTCACCTAAAAGATTAAGTCTAAATCCTTAAGCATGATACATAAGCCCTTCCATGAATTGGCCTCTTTTTATAGATCCTGCTTCATTTCTTGCTCTTTTACACCACAAACTTCATACAAAGTGCTTCACATAATATATCATTTCATAGTTCTATTCTTTTATTCATACAGTTTCTTTTGACAGAAGTGCCGGCTCCACATTTTTCTTTAACATTTATAGTTCCTTTTCTTCCAGTCTTGGCTCATTTCTGCTCTTAATGCTTTCTAAGATTATCTGGGTGGTTTAAATGTTCATCTTCTGCTCTTTCAGCACTCTGAATATCTGCCTTCTTACATATATTGTATTACGTAGAAATCAGTGATGTTTTGTCTTTGTCTCCTCCACCAGGATGTAAAGTACTTGAGGGGAACACCTCTATTTTTACTGATTTATTTATTTTTAAATTAAGATATAATTGACATATAATACCATAGTAGTTTCAGGTACAGCATAGTGATTTCACATCTGTGTACACTGCAAAATGATCACCATGAGTCTAGTTACCATCTGTTGCCTTACAAAGTTAGTACAATGTTATTGACTATATTCCCCATGCTGTACATTACATCCACATTACTTATTTATTTTATAACTAGAAGTTTGTTTTTCTTAATCCTCTTCAACCATCCCCCCCGCCCCCGCCATTCTGGCAATCACTAATTTGTTCTCTGTATCTATAAGTCTGGGTTTTGTTTGGTTTGTTTTGTTTTTTAGATTCCACAAATAAGTGAAATCATGCAGTATTTATTTTTCTCTGTCAGACTTATTTCACTTAGCATAATCTCCTTAAGATCCATCCATGTTGTTGCAAATAGCAAGATTTTATTCTTTTTTTATGTCTTTGTGAGTAAAACACATCCTTTTTATGCATGTATCTATTGATAGGCAATTAGATTGTTTCTAAATAGCTTGGCTAATATAAATAATGTAACAATGAACATAGGCATTCATATATCTTTTCAAATTGGTGTTTTTATTTTATTTGGATAGATACCCAGTACGGGAATTCCTGGATCATATGGTAGCTCTTTTTTCTTTTTTTTAGGAACCACCATACTATTTGTCATAGTGGCTGCACCAATTTACATTCCCAACAACAGTGCACAATGACTCCCTTCTCTCCACATCTTTGCCAACACTTGTTATTTCTTGTATTTTTGATAATAGCCATTCTGACAGGTATTAAGATTATATCTCATTGTTGTTTTGATTTGCATTTCCCTCATGATTATTATCTTTTCATGTGCTTATTGGCCATTTGTGTGTCTTTTTTTGAAAAATGTCCATTCAGATCCTCTGCTCATTTTTCACTGGATTATTTTTTTTTATTATTGAGTTGTGTGAATTCTTTTTATGTGTTGGATATTAACCCCTTATTGGATATACAGATATCTTCTCTCCCATTCAGTAGATTGCCTTTTTGTGTTTTTGAGTGTTTCCTTCAGTCTGCAGAGTGTTTGGTTTGATGTAGTCCCAGTTATTGATTTTCACTTTTGTTACCTTTGCCTTTGGAGTCAGATTCAGAATAACAATGTTAAAACTACTGTCAAGGAACTGACCACCCATTTTCTCTTCTGGGATTTTTTTTTTTTTTTTAAGTAAATTCTAGGCCCAATGTGGAGTTCACACTGACCCTGAGATCAAGAGTCACATGCTTTACTGACTGATCCATCCAGGAGCCCCTCTTCTAGGGTTTTTATGGTTTTAGCTCTTTCATTCAAGTCTTTAATCCATTTTGAGTTGATTTTTGAATATCGTGTAAGATGGTAGTCTAGTTTTATTCTTTTCCATAGAACTGCCCAGTTTTTCTGGCAACATCCATTGAAGAGACTATCTATTCCCTATTATATATTCTTGCCTCCTGCGTTGTAATTTACTTGACCATATATGTATAGGTTTATTTATGGGCTCTCTTTTCTGTTAAATTGATCAAGATATATGTTTTTATGCTGATATCATACTGTTTTGATTATTATAGGTTTATAATAGAGTTTGAAATCAGGGAGTATGATGCCTCTGGCTTTATTCTTCTCTCTCAAGATTGTTTTGTCTATTTGGAATCTTTTGTGTCTCCATATAAATTTTAGAATAATTTGTTATAGTCAGGGGAAAATGTCATTGGAATTTTGATAGGGCTTGCATTGAATCTGTAGATTGCTTTTGGCAGTATGAACATTTTAACAATATGAATCTTTCCAATCCGTGAGCATGGGATGTCTTCCCATTTATTTATTTTCCATTTATTTGTGTCTTTTTCAATTTCTTCCATCAGTTTCTTATAGTTTTTAATGTACAGGTCTTCACTTCCTTGGGTAAATTTATTTTAAGTATTTTATTCTTTTTGATGTGATTATAGAGGGATTGTTTCCTTGATTTCTCTTTTTGATAGTTCTTTTTAGTATGCTGAAATGCAGCAGATTTTTGGATATCAATTTTGTATCCTGTGCCTTTATTGAATTCATTTATCAGTTATAATGGTGTTATGGTAGAATCTTTAGGACATTTTATATACAGTATCCTGTCATCTGCAAATATTGACAGTTTTACTTTCTTTTTAATTTCTATGCTTTTGTTTCCTTTTATCGCCTAATTGCTATTGTTAGGATTTTCAATACTATATTGAATAAAAGTAAAGATAATGGTCATCTTTGTTTTGTTCCTGATCTTAGAGGAAAGGCTTTCAGCTTTACACTGTTGAATATGATATTAACTCTGGGTTTGTCATATAATGTCTTTATTATGTTGAGATACATTCTCTCTATAACCACTTTATTGAGAAATTTTATCATAAATAGATGTTGAACTTTGGCAAATTATTTTTTTCTGCATCTATGGAGATGATCATATGATTTTTATCTTTTATTTGGTTAATGTGGTGTATCACTTTGATTGATTTGAATTGTTGAACCATCCTTGCATCCCTGGAATAAATCCCACTTGATCATGGTGTATAATCCTTATAATGTGTTGTTTAATTCAGTTTGCTAATATTTTGTTGAGGATTTTTGCATCTATGCTCATCAGGGATATTGGCTTATAATTTTCTTTTTTTTTTGCGGTGATCTTGTCTGGTTTTAGTGTTAGGGCAATATTGGCCTTGTAAAATGAGTTTGGAAGCTTTCCTTTCTCTCTAATTTCTTGAAAGAATTAGAGAAGGATAGGTATTACTTTGAATGTTTGATAGAACATTTTCACCTGCAATAAAAAAGAAAAGTGTGTATTTTATATTACTCTCTTTTCTTTTTCTACCATTCGTCCAAATAGAGTCTAAGAGATATTTAAAAGGAACTATTTTTGCAATCTATTCTGTAAATAAATAATAAATAAGTAAATAAATGGCTTTTCTCTTAAAAGTGAGGAAAAATGCTAAAATTTTTTATGTGACTGACATTAGAGCTGATGGTATAAATCAATAATTCTCTTTGTTTTAAGACTTTTGGAAAGTAGAGAGCTTCATGGTATGAACAGAGTAAAATTTCATTTTTTTTCTTTGTATAGGACTAACATCTAGCTCACATTATCAATTACTAAATTATATGGAATCAAGATATAATACTTTTAATACCAACTTAATCTATTTCAGAAATTTTTTAAAAATTACAACATTTTAAAACAAGTAACATATTTCCAGTGAAAAACCATGTGATGTCCTTATTCCTTGCAGCCTCATCTGTACTTCTAATTTAGTTTCTTTTAGAAGCACATTTTATTATTTATTTATTTATTTGAGAGTGAGAGAGAGTGTGAGCAGGGTGGGGGAGTAGCAGAGGGAAAGAGACAAGAAGATTCTGCATTGAACATGGATCCTGATGTGGGGCCCAGTCTCATGATGTAGAGGTTATGACCTGGACCGAAATCAAGAGTCTGTCACTTAACCAACTGAGCTACCCGGGTGCCCCAGCTTCCAGGTACCCAGGAAGAACATTTTAAATGTTTCTTTCATAAAGGATTTTGAATTTTTTATTAAATTATCAATATTTAATTATTGATCTTGAAGAATAATTAGAAGTTAATATAATTATTTTATATTATCATATTGAAGATGTTATTTCATTTATAGTTGGCTTCTGTTTCTACAAAAATATCCAGTTTGAGCCAACTTGTTGATTCATTTTTATTTCCGGGAAATTCTAAGATTTTCTCTTTGTCTTTGATTTTTTATTTCCGGGAGATTCTAAGATTTTCTCTTTGTCTTTGATATTCTGCAGTTTCACTACCATATATCTAGAAATTGATTTCTTTTTTATGTATCCAGGTCAAGATCATCTACCTATTCATTTGTTTTTTCTACTAATGAACAAGATGAAGAAAATATTAAAGTCGCTACTATATTATTTGGGATACCTGGCTGGCTTAGTCAGTAGAGCATGTGACTCTTGATCTAGGGTTGAGTTTGAGTCCCATGTCAGTCATAGAGATTACTTTAAAAAAATTACTACAGTATTATTCAAGTGCCCCTTTCCAGTTTTATGCATGTCAGGAGGCGGTTGCATTTGGGCAGTTCTGGTCTCTGTAGCTCCTTGGTTTTGACTTCCTTATCTCTTGATTTCCACCACATAGTGTTCTTTTCCTGTAATGTAGTGCTACATAAGCAGGTGTTAACAAGCCTACTGCTTGTCATCCTGTGTGAAGAGGCTTGGGCAACTTTCACAAATGCTGATACTCCAATATTGCTATTGCTGTGAGAAGTAAAGTTCTTTGTTTTTGACCTAGGAGTCCTATGTCTTCTGCCACTGTTCAAGATATTGGAAAACTAATTTATCTTACAAGTATAATAAAATCTCAGACCTTTCACCTTTCCCCACATATGGATGTGTCTTGATCTCAAAGACAGTAGTGTTGCTACTTGCTTTACATCCTGATTATTTTATTTATTTATTTATTTATTTATAAAAGATTTTTATTTATTTATTTGGCAGAGATCACAAGCAGGCAGAGAGGCAGGCAGAGAGAGAGGGGGAAGCAGGCTCCCAGCTGAGCAGAGAGCCTGATGCGGGGTTTGATCCCAGGACCCTGAGATCATGACCTGAGCTGAAGGCAGAGGCTTAACCACTGAGCAACTCAGGCGCCCCAACATCCTGATTATTTTAAAAAATATATTTTATTTTGACTTTCATTCTGATTTAATATCTTTTACCAATTCTATAAATTTCTTATCAAAATACTATTTTCAATATTACATTTGTTTCATCTTCTTTATTATTAGTTCTTAAAACTTTTTTGTACATATATTGATGCATTTATCTTTCAGATTATTTAAGTTCTCTTAATTATCATCCGTCTTTTCAGTTCTTCATGTTGTATTTTATAAGATTCTCAGTTTTGTCTCCTAATTTATTAATTCTCTCCTTCCTGCATTATTTTTAAGTTAACTGGCCCAAGGAGTTTTACATTTAAAGGTCTGCATTTTTTTGTAATAGAAATACAATCTTGGTTCTATTTCACATCTACTTGTACTTTTTCATATTATCTCATTCTTTTTATATTTTTAATCCTTTAAGCTTTTAATCATTTTAGATACACTATTTTTTTTAATTTTATTTTTTATAAACATATAATATATTTTTATCCCCAGGGGTACAGGTCTGTGTATAGCCAGGTTTACACACTTCACAGCACTCACCATAGCACATACCCTCCCCAATGTCCATAATCCCACCCCCCCCAAGCCCCTCCCCCCATCAACCCTCAGTTTGTTTTGTGAGATTAAGAGTCACTTATGGTTTGTCTCCCTCCCAATCCCATCTTCTTTCATTTACTCTTCTCCTACCCCCTTAACCCCCCATGTTGCATCTCCTCTCCCTCATATCAGGGAGATCATATGATAGTTGTCTTTCTCCGATGGACTTATTTCGCTAAGCATGATACCCTCTACTTCCATCCACGTCGTCGCAAATGGCAAGATTTCATTTCTTTTGATGGCTGCATAGTATTCCATTGTTTATATATACCACATCTTCTTTATCCATTCGTCTGTTGATGGACATCTAGGTTCTTTCCATAGTTTGGCTATTGTAGACATTGCTGCTATAAACATTCGGGTGCACGTGCCCCTTCGGATCACTACGTTTGTATCTTTAGGGTAAATACCCAGCAGTGCAATTGCTGGGTCATAGGGTAGTTCTATTTTCAACATTTTGAGGAACCTCCATGCTGTTTTCCAGAGTGGTTGCACCAGCTTGCATTCCCACCAACAGTGTAGGAGGGTTCCCCTTTCTCCGTATCCTCGCCAGCATCTGTCATTTCCTGACTTGTTCATTTTAGCCATTCTGACTGGTGTGAGGTGATATCTCATTGTGGTTTTGATTTGTATTTCCCTGATGCCGAGTGATGTGGAGCACTTTTTCATGTGTCTGTTGGCCATCTGGATGTCTTCTTTGCAGAAATGTCTGTTCATGTCCTCTGCCCATTTCTTGATTGGATTCTTTGTTCTTTGGGTGTTGAGTTTGCTAAGTTCTTTATAGATTTTGGACACTAGCCCTTTATCCGATAAGTCATTTGCAAATATCTTCTCCCATTCTGTCAGTTGTCTTTTGGTTTTGTTAACTGTTTCCTTTGCTGTGCAAAAGCTTTTGATCTTGATAAAATCCCAATAGTTCATTTTTGCTCTTGCTTCCCTTGCCTTTGGCGATGTTCCTAGGAAGATGTTGCTGCGGCTGAGGTCGAAGAGGTTGCTGCCTGTGTTCTCCTCAAGGATTTTGATGGATTCCTTTCTCACATTGAGGTCCTTCATCCATTTTGAGTCTATTTTCGTGTGTGGTGTAAGGAAATGATCCAATTTCATTTTTCTGCATGTGGCTGTCCCAATTTTCCCTGTCCTATTTATTGAAGAGGCTGTCTTTTTTCCATTGGACATTCTTTCCTGCTTTGTCGAAGATTAGTTGACCATAGAGTTGAGGGTCTATTTCTGGGCTCTCTATTCTGTTCCATTGATCTATGTGTCTGTTTTTGTGCCAGTACCATGCTATCTTGATGATGACAGCTGTGTAATAGAGCTTGAAGTCTGGAATTGTGATGCCACCAACTTTGGCTTTCTTTTTCAATATTGCTTTGGCTATTCGAGGTCTTTTCTGGTTCCATATAAATTTTAGGATTATTTGTTCCATTTCTTTGAAAAAAATGGATGGTACATTGATAGGAATTGCATTAAATGTGTAGACTGCTTTAGGTAGCATAGACATTTTCACAATATTTATTCTTCCAATCCAGGAGCATGGAACATTTTTCCATTTCTTTGTGTCTTCCTCAATTTCTTTCATGAGTACTTTATAGTTTTCTGTGTATAGATTCTTAGTCTCTTTGGTTAGGTTTATTCCTAGGTATCTTATAGTTTTGGGTGCAATTGTAAATGGGATGGACTCCTTAATTTCTCTTTCTTCTGTCTTGTTGTTGGTGTAGAGAAAAGCAACTGATTTCTGTGCATTGATTTTATATCCTGACACTTTACTGAATTCCTGTACAAGTTCTAGCAGTTTTGGAGTGGAGTCTTTTGGGTTTTCCACATATAGTCTCATATCATCTGCGAAGAGTGATAGTGTGACTTCTTCTTTGCCGATTTGGATGCCTTTAATTTCCTTTTGTTGTCTGATTGCTGAGGCTAGGACTTCTAGTAGTATGTTGAATAGCAGTGGTGATAACGGACATCCCTGACGTGTTCCTGACCTTAGCGGAAAAGTTTTCAGTTTTTCCCCATTGAGAATGATATTTGCGGTGGGTTTTTCATAGATGGCTTTGATAATATTGAGGTATGTGCCCTCTATCCCTACACTTTGAAGAGTTTTGATCAGGAGGGATGCTGTACTTTGTCAAATGCTTTTTCAGCATCTATGGAGAGTATCATATGGTTCTTGTTCTTTCTTTTATTAATGTGTTGTATCACATTGATTGATTTGCGGATGTTGAACCAACCTTGCAGCCCTGGAATAAATCCCACTTGGTCGTGGTGAATAATCCTTTTAATGTACTGTTGAATCCTATTGGCTAGTATTTTGGCGAGAATTTTTGCATCTGTGTTCATCAAGGATATTGGTCTGTAGTTCTCTTTTTTGATGGGGTCCTTGTCTGGTTTTGGGATCAAGGTGATGCTGGCCTCATAAAATGAGTTTGGAAGTTTTCCTTCCATTTCTATTTTTTGGAACAGTTTCAGGAGAATAGGAATTAGTTCTTCTTTAACTGTTTGGTAGAATTCCCCCGGGAAGCCGTCTGGCCCTGGGCTTTTGTTTGTTTGGAGATTTTTGATGACTGTTTCAATCTCCTTACTGGTTATGGGTCTGTTCAGGCTTTCGATTTCTTCCTGGTTCAGTTGTGGTAGTTTATATGTCTCTAGGAATGCATCCATTTCTTCCAGATTGTCAAATTTGTTGGCGTAGAGTTGCTCATAGTATGTTCTTATTGTCTGTATTTCTTTGGTGTTAGTTGTGATCTCTCCTCTTTCATTCATGATTTTATTTATTTGGGTCCTTTCTCTTTTCTTTTTGGTAAGTCTGGCCAGGGGTTTATCGATCTTATTAATTCTTTCAAAGAACCAGCTCCTAGTTTCGTTGATTTGTTCTATTGTTTTTTTGGTTTCTATTTCATTGATTTCTGCTCTGATCTTTATGATTTCTCTTCTGCTGGGTTTAGGGTTTCTTTCTTGTTCTTTCTCCAGCTCTTTTAGGTGTAGGGTTAGGTTGTGTACCTGAGACCTTTCTTGTTTCTTGAGAAAGGTTTGTACCGCTATATATTTTCCTCTCAGGTAGATACACTATTTTTTAATATTTTCTTTTAGATTATAATATTTTTAGCTTAAGACCTTAGAGTTTCAATCACTTTTATTGTATCTGATTATTCTAAATTATGGTTGATTGTTTCCTTACGTATTTTGTAATTTTGAATTGCTCATATTTTAGAAGGTCCGTGTTATCTTTTGCAACCTGAAAGGCGCTTTCTTTTCAAATACTTACGTGGATCCGTCTTTTGTCCCTGCATGGCATTCCACTCCAAACCCTAATTTTAAAGACCCAACATTTGTGTCAGCAGCCATACCATATGCATCCCTTATTAGCCACAACATCACTTGTTGTTTCTAGTGTCTCAAAACCACTTCAAATTAATTGATTTACTAGAATGACTCACAGGACTCAGTAGCATGTTACAGTAGTAACTAAAATTTATTACATCAAAAGATACAGCGCAAGATCAGTATGAAACAAATATGCATTGGGTGGAATCTACAAGGGTCAGGTAAAGGCTTCAAAGTCATTATCCTACCAAGTCTCATCTTTCTATCTTGTAGCAAACTACAGTGCAAAATGCCTCAGTGCAAGAAGTCCATTTGAATCTCAGGGTATATTTTTGTGAATAACTGGTAATATAGATATGTTCTATTACACAACCAGCTGTGATAATAGAAGCCCAAG
The DNA here is from genome assembly GCF_002288905.1 of Enhydra lutris kenyoni. Lineage (NCBI taxonomy): Eukaryota > Metazoa > Chordata > Mammalia > Carnivora > Mustelidae > Enhydra > Enhydra lutris. The sequence continues at coordinate 25,657,151 of NW_019154099.1, read as the reverse complement.
ATCCTGACGGTGAAAGCTGGTGTGTCAGTAATCTTAATGTTTACATAAAAATCATCCTCATATGTCCTGAATATATGGTTCAGCATGCCCCATTCTTCTGGATATATGAAACATAAGTAATATAAGAATATGTACATAAGATAATCATGTTTTGGGTTTGAACTAGAGTCAGTCTTGGTTCCAAATGACTGTAGAGACACGCTAGGACTGAGAAACCAAATCAGCCATGTTAATCTTTTTCACATGAGCTTTGGCTCCTTTTTTCACTCCCTTCTTGAATTCTGTTCTTTAAGCATTTGGTATAACTACTCAAAATATTGCTTTATTTTATTTAATATTTATAAGTATTTTTAGAATTTTTTTTTTACTTTTTCTTATTCTCCATCTTTTCCTGTATATATTTCTTTATATGATGGACCCTACTTTTTAACTAATGAGTTATTTGTGCATATATGTGTGGCTCATCATTTCTCACAGTGGTAATAAAGAACTGAATGTGTGAAGTTTGTGTACAGAGTATGTACATTGCAAGCATTAATAATCTTTTCATACATCTATTTATATATCCATCCATCCATCCATCCATCCATCTAATCTTCACTTGTTTAGTAACTGTTATGAAAATGGTATAGTACCAGAAGGGGAAAAAAATAAGTAAGATATTAAAAAAATGTTTTGTATAGTAGTCTACAATTTTATCTTTGCATCACAAATGATTCCAGTTCAAGAGAAAAATATTTCAAAGATAAGAACTATCCTACATCATCACAGAGTCAAAAATTCTCCTTTAAATTGATTTTTTTTGAATTTTCAGTGAAGATCTTACTGTTTGGAAGAATTTTGTTATAGCTCAATACTACCGTGATACAGCCACTAACTTTCATATCCCTCACATTTACCTATTTTGCTTAAATGTATTAGTTTCAAACATACTGAATTTTCACTAATAGTTATTAAGTTGTGTTTTGTATATATTCCACTCCTCAGTTGTAACTGGAGCTCCTCTAGAGCTATTTGCGTAGCTTTCTCCTTATTAGTTAGATCCCTGTTTACTCTGGTTTATTGCTTTGTATCAAGTGTGACCTTAATAAAATTTAGTAAGTTTTCAGTTATGCTGCCAAATACGTTTCTAAAAATCTATTTGAAATATAAGAAGAACTATGGTATAACATCTGCAGGTGAATTACCAGGACTAAGACTGAAAATTTACTTGCTTGCTTGTTCATTTTTTCATTCAACACATACTTATTGGGCAACTACCGTGTGACCCCTTTTCTGTCCTAAACACTGGGAATACAGAACAAATAAAATTTGAGATGTCCATGGAGATTACCCTTGGAGAAAGTTATCATGCAACACTGGTATCCTCTTTTTATTTTAGAAATTACCACCTCTTGCAAGAACTTATAGATTATTCTCTTCCTTTGATATTCTTTAACCATTGCAGTGCCAAAAATTGTTCAAAATATGTTAAAAAATGTTCAAAAATAGGTGTTAATACACATCTAAAAAATGGAATATTAGTTTTATAGAAATTAATTCTTGTCCAAAAATTGGATTTTGCTTCATTCAGATTAGGGTGACTTTTCAAGTCAAACATTAATTTAAAAATGGTACAATTACCCTTCATCTAGTTGTGATGGTCCTTTTAGCTGTGGCAGAATGCTGGGGGTGGGAGGAGCATTGGATTTTGCTTTTCTGCTTGAAATGCTCTTCTTGTTCTGACACAATGCATTCTTATTCAATTCTTAAGACACAAATCCAATATCAAATTTTATATGCAACATACTGATCCCCTTTACCATCCTGACAGAAGATGTTATACTTTAAAGTGCTATTACTATACCATATGGTTACCTTAAAAATACATCTAACATACTATATTACTTGTATTTATTTACTTATTTGTTTATATTTTTACTCCTTTTGATAGATGGGGAATTCCTACAATGTAAAATTTGTTAATGATTTTCCCATTTTTATTTCCTTGAAACAAAAGGCCTACTGTTGGCACATTTTGGCTCATATAATAAGACAGTGTTGTGCTAAAAAGATGAATGAATGAATGAGTCTTATGCAAAATGGTGGAAGTCCAAAGACTTTCTAAGCAGTGTTCTTACCCTTCTGGGCTTGAGTGATATTATAACTTGTTTGAATGTTTTATTTCTGATTTACTAAAATATATTTGTTTCATTAATCTATGATATTATAATTGCATTCTGTAATGGAAAATAGTTAAAGTTTTTTTTTTTTAATAGGTCTAATTGTCTTGCCAAATGTTGAAATAACGCAATCTTTCCACCAAAAACAACATATGTCTTAAGACTAGGAACTAGAATTGAATAAATATGTCCTAGGTAGATTGTAATAAAGGCTGTTTCTCTTGGTAGACTTTAAGTGTTTAAGTTCTTCATGAGTGACAGGTATTAAAGATAGGATGGGAGGTAAGAAGTGAAGGACCCAGGCTAAGACATTTGTAATTTTTTAACTTGATCTCTTAAGTGAGATATATGTTAGCTGTGGTGCACAAGCTGTTCTTTAAAAACCTGCATTTTAAATGCTTTACGTCAGTCACTTGGTAATGAGTATTATTATTATTCTTTAGTAAAGAATAATTTTAGTAAAATAATTTTAGTAAAGAATAATTTTAGTAAAGTAAATTTGTAAAATTTCCTCTTCTTTTCAACTCTTCAAGGAAGAAGAAAGGGAAAGTTTTTATCAATGCCTGATTCTCTCTATATTGCTGGAGTAGTGTTGGCACAGAATAAGAGATCTCCACTGAGACATTCAGGATCTATGGTCAAGGTCATGTGAACCAGAAGCCCCTTCCTATCCAGAGATTCATCTTCCAGGGTGAGTTTGAAGTTTCTGGTGTTTTCTCATTTCAAAAATGAAAAAGCTTTTTAAACTTCTGGTTAAAAGAAGTTTACTCAAATCTTTTCAAAGCTGAGTGTCTGTCTACGAACGTGCAAGGGTATACTTAGTGAGAGGTGCCACTGCTTCAGTGAAAATTGTCAGAACAGATGATTTGCTCACCAAAAATTGAACACACATCAGTGAGTGGACTGAGAGCCAGAACCGACAAGTTTTGTTTATTGTTGTAAGTGATTATTAGCAGTTTGGGTGAGTAGAACTCACTATAACAGGCAATAAGGGTTAAATGCAGAAATATTACTAGAATATTATTTTAGAATAATATGTGAGTTTCTAAATGAAAGTAATATGTCTAGCAGACATTTTCAAAATTATATTGATTATGGCTTAGATCTTAGTGAAAACAGACTTCGTTTCCTTCATATCCATAATCATTCTGTCCTTAAAGATCTGGGTTTTTTTACTGTGTATCGGTGATAGTTTGTGTTTCACAAGAGAAACTTGATTACAGTAGCTCAAGCATAAAGGATTTATCTCATGTAAAAATAAATAAATAAATAAATCTACTGGTAGAACTATACGCTAAAATTCTGCCTCAATAATGACAGGAAATGGTCTCCTTCTATCTCTTGGTACATTTTCCTTGGCAGTGCTACTCTATTCCCAGTTACCACCAGCATTCTAGAAAAGGAAGAAGGAAAAACTATCAAAGTAGTACCAGTTGACCTCCTCTTCATTTCACAGTTCAGAAGAGAGTCACATGAACACTTTTTGGCTCAAAGAGGTTTAAAAAAACTGTAGGATTTTAAAAAAGATTTCTAGCCTCTCTTTTGGAGGCAGGGTAAGAAAACCATTTTCTGTTGAGTACGCCAACTACAGTATCTGTTATACTTTCTTCTGAAATGTCACTATATTTTTATCATCTCAAACCTATGGTTGACTTTTCTTATTCTATATTTACTGATTTCTCTGCATTAAAATTTATGTAAATTCTTTGTAGTTGCAATAGTAATGCATATCACTAAAATTCCCAATTAAATACCCATTGAGTTAGACAAAAACAAAAAGAGTAAACATTGAGATAAATCATAAGATGGTGTTATTTTAGAAAAAAAATTACAAATGGCAGGCCTTGTGATGGTTGAGAAATTCATTTACAACCTATGGAATCTGCCATGTGGGGAGAAAAAGCAGAATTAATAACAATAAAGAAGATAGAAAGAATATGTTATTCATTGTTTTCTCCCTATAATATTGGCTTCTTCTAATGCAGCTTCAATCTTTTGCTGAGTATGACCTAAAACAGCCATTTTTCTTCACCTGCCACTGAGTTCTTATTTTTCTGCATCTATTCATAGGATACAATGTGTACATAATGTGACTGGGGATAGAGGGAAATAGTGACAATTCCGTAATGTTATGTATAGTAGTTATTTGTCAAGAAGCATACAAGAAGTGAGGTCAGTATGGTTATAGTGACCAACAAATGCTGGTGATTTATTCTTTTTTATACTATGCTAGTAAACAATACAGTAAAATTATCTTTAGGCACTTCCATACCCAGAGAACCTGGCAGCAGAATGATCCAGTCCTTTGCTTCAGAACCTGCATTAGATGAAAGACTTCTAGGGTCTGAACATTTCCTAGGGCGTGTTCATACTGCACTCTAGAATAGTACCACTAAAAAGTGGGTTATATGTCTGGCTAAGAACCATCCATACACTGATTTTATGCTAGACACTGACCTGGAAATGCAGTTTTCAAGTGAAGTTATATAAAAGATCTGTATGGTTTATATAAGTCATAGTACTAATCTGGAACTAAAAATCCTGAATGCATTAATGGATAGATTGTGAATTCCTCATTTTATTAAGGGAGCAATGAAAAGTTGCTTCTTAAAAAATGTTGTGACAAATAAAGAAGTAAAATTTTAAGTTTTAAGTCTCTATGGCAGAATAGCAGGAGAGAGAAATTAAATTACTTGTTTCTCATCTGCAAGCTTCACATAATAGAGGAATTAAATTACTTGTTTCTCATCTGCAAGCTTCACATCCTTCCTCTGTCTCCATGACTTTATGAGAGTTTGGTGTCCTAAATGTTTCTCCATTACATTTGGTCAGGGGACTATAAAGAGCTACTTGATTTTGAAAGTCATAAGTTGGTCATAAATTAATAGCCAAGGGTCATACCTGGCCTTACAGTTACTTTATTTGGCTTATGTAATGTAAAAAAGTGAGCCAACATTTTGATTTTAAAAGACATGAGATAAAAATACACATTTCTGATTTTTCTTTCAGAATTAGTCATTTTGGTTATTGTCGTTCCACATTTCTGCACAGCAACATTAGCTACAGTTGAGCAGTCCCACTCTCTTTGGTTTACTGTTTCCATGGTATTTTCTTCCTGTCCTTTCACTTTTAACCTATTCAAATCTTTGTAATCTCTTGGAGATAGCATATTATTTGGGTCATATGTTTTAAAACATATGTTCTACAAGTCTGACATTGATTAATCGATTTATAGTCAATGTAATTACTAATAAGGTAAGATTAACATCTGAAATGAAGATTTAATTTTCTATATGTCTGATGTCATCTTTGTGCCAAATCCAGGCTGGTGAAGAGAACAACTCATTATCTAGAGTTTCCTGGCTTTGAGCAATATGCAGTAACTGGTGGACTGTTGGAGTTACTGTTGTTTACATACTTCAGTTTAATTTAAACCAATAGATGAAAGAAAACAAATAAAAGAATTTTGAGACAATGTAATATAGTATTAGTGGTCCTTAGTTATTTTTTAAGTTTGCTCAAGTTTGAATACATGTGAAGTAAAGTAAGTTTAAAATCAAAATTATAGCATTTTAATTTTATAGATTCTAATTTTCAAATTTCTGTGCATGCTTATAGCATGCAAAGTGGAAAGAATTTCCATTTTGGTCTATTTCTGTATATGGGATAATAATCAGTGGAGGCATAATCAAATCAAATTTTAAAAGAATAGCTTTTTTTTTTACATTCATTATGATGAATTATAAAGCAAGAAAGAAAGGTGCAACTTTAATTCAGCTTTCTCATGGTTGAGCGTTTTTTAATCAACATAGCCACAGTGTGTCTAATTTTCTCCTTTTGGTATGATTCTTTTCTGTATTCAGTAACAATTGCAGTTGATAATGGTTATGATAATAGAGGCTACATTTATTGAATTTGTACTCTGATCCAGGCTCTAAGCTATTAGTGTCACATTCTTGTATGCTTGTATGCTTACTTTTTTTAAACAATGTCTTTCTGTTTCTGTTTCTTTCTCTTTCTCTTTCTTATTGTCTCCCTCTGTTTCTCTTTCTAAACTCAGTCTCTTCACTCAAACATAAGATCTGCTGGTTTATAAATGCCCCTCAATCATTAATAATAATGTGTTTGCAAAACAATGACAAAAAAAGTTGACAGTCCTAAAATATTGTGTGCTGGAGTTTGAGATTTATTCAGTATAAGCAAACTGGACTGTGCTCTGCTACCACGGATGTATTATTGTTCTCGGCGCGCGCGCGCGCGCGCGTGTGTGTGTGTGTGTGTATGTGAATAAATAGATCTGTTTTAAGAAATTGAGACATGCTATTATGAAGGCTGGCAAGTCCAAAATCTTCAGGGTGGGCTGGAAGGCAAGAGACCAGGGCCGAGCTGATGCTCTAGTTTGAAACCTGAGGCAGTCAGGCTGAAGACATGGAGAAGAGCTGATGTTGCAGTTCAAGTCCAAAGGCCATCTGCTGGCAGAATTACATCTTTCTCAGGAGAGGTCAGTCTTTTGTTATACTCAGAATTCCAACTGATTACAGGACACTTCCTCACATTATGCAGATCAATCTGTTTCACTCAAATTCTATCATGTTAAATGTTAATAATCATCCGAGATCCTACAGAATAATGTTTCAACACATATTTGGGCACCACAGCCTAGCATTCTCTGTTCACTTGCCACCCAAATGCCTCTCCTTAAATCATATTTTTTCTTCAAATAAAGACAATACCAATGTCATACTTCCCCTAACATGATACAACTATCCTGCATACAAGAAGAAACACATTCTTTGCCAAGAAGGGAATGAAAAGTCCTTGAGTGATGTTTACTCTTTTTGATAGCCCATAATTTAAATACTATGATGTAAAGTCCATATATCTTATGTTATAAGATTACATGATATGGGCATAAGAGAGGGAAGAAAACAAAGATAGATATATATGCAACACATATATCACACACACACACACACACACACACACACACACATATATATATATCACACAAACATATAACAAAGTAAAAAAGAAATGTAACAATTACAGTCCTTAGTTCTATAATTGGTCACGTGATCATAGCTGGTATTTATTATTATCTACTTCCATGACCATTGCCTTCAGCAAGCACCTCTTCTGGTCATGGTTCTTTACCTATTGAGATGACCCAAACCTTCATTCCTTAAGGGTCTGGGATATTAGTATACTTGCTTGGATTGAACTGCTATAGTTTTCCACTGACTTTATCACAGGGCATGGTAATACTAAGAGATGCTCCAGGGTATCTCCTATATTTCAGAAATACTTCTTGTTTTTATTTCTGTTGTAGAGGAGTAGTATCTTTGGTCATTAGGATCATTCACTCCAGCCAATAGCATCACTCCTCTTTTGCTTTTTGATTCAGAGTCATGAAAAGTTAAAAGTGGGGCTTTAACTTGTAGTTCAGTGGAATCATTGTTGTGTCTCCTCGTAGAAGTGCTCCTCCTTTTGGAACTACATCTCTAGGTCAGCAGAGTATAATGTTGCAGGGACAGGGAGCAAACATTTGCCACTGGGTCAGTAGGCATAAAATGAGTGATGCAACTTCCTTCTCCACCCTTTCATTCCTGTATCTGTAAATCCTGGCTCTCTGAGAAAGCATCATATACTGGACACTGATATAACCTCTTAGAGAATCTTGCCTCAGTCCTGCGAGGTATTGCCATCTAGCTGGCACCATAGCTGTCATTAAAACCTTATTCCACTGACTTAATGTTAACCTTATCTAAAACACCCTCATAGAAGCATCTAGAATAATATTAGACTATATTTTCTGGGCTCTGTGGATCAGCCATGTTGACCCATAAAATTAACCATCACAATGGACAGGATTCTTTCAGACCTTAACACTGAAGTGTGATCTTCCATCAGTTAAATGATTGTCAGAGGAGAGAGGGTTCTATCTACCACCAAGTGTTGAAAGTGGTATTTTAGATATCCATGTCTACTTCCTATCTTAAGAAACTTACTTTGATGGGCCTAAGTCATTGTGACTTGAAGCTGTTTCCTTCTTCATCCAATATATTTAAAACTATATAATTAACACTAACCCTTAACCTTCCTTGACACCAAGTTTTGAATTGATTATGAGCCTCATCTTTTGAAAAGTTCCTTTCTCTTTTGGGAATCAAGTACCATGCATCTGTCTCAAGCTATTCTCTAAGAAAACTTGTATTCTGTGTAAGGCCAGTCTCATATCTAACATGTCCTTGAGACATTTTAGTTATGTATGGTATTGGCTGCTGTGAGAGCTTATTGATTTGGAATTTCTTCAACTTAATAAATGTTTTTAAATAAAAATTTCTCTCATACCTCCACATTTATTTTCATTAGAGAATCGCCACTGATTTCTTTATTGAAGTAATTATTTATGTTTACAGAAGTGATTATCACAAATCCTAAAGAAGACCAATAACTTTGTTTAATTTTCTCCCAGACATTCCTTCCCAGCTTTGGAATTTTTCTTTCTTGTATAACTTTGCTATTTTAATGATAGTACCTGTGTTTCCTTATAGTCATTCTTTTCCTTTTGTGAAGGAATATGATTCAAAGTTTCTAATTCTATATGACAATGCATTATATCATTGAATAATTACTGAGCACATAGTGTGTTCAAGTAGCCTTTAGGCAATTGGGGTCCATCAGTGACCATGATGGGTAAAGATCTTTATCCTCATGGTGCTCTTCAAGTTCCTCCTGCTTTATTCAAATTAGTTCAGTTGAATATTTTAATATTTTAATCTTATTTTTAGCTGGTCACTTTTCTACCATATATGGATCTTTTGAGAACAATGGGAATGTGAAGCCATTTTCACAAAAACAAAGGTTGAGTTTTCATCAATAACATAATTTCACTTCAGAAAGAGATGAAAATATCACAGAAGAAAGACCTGAAATACAAGAAGGAAGGATGATCATAAACATTAGGAAAAAAAAGGGAAAAGTAAGAATTATCTGTATAAAAAATTTAAAAATATGACAATAATAATATATAATTAATAATAATATATAATTTGAAGGAATAGAAAACTTCAGACCAAAACACAAGACAAAATTAGCATGTAAATCAACAAAAGGTTGATTGGCAGTAAAATTCTCTAACGTATTTACATTCATAAAGAGAAGAGTAAAGTTAATTAACACTAGATTCCAAAGTCAAAATAGTAGAATTTCAAAGGTAAACATTGAAAGGAGAAACTAGAAGAAGGAATTAGGAGAGCTATAAGAAAAGAAGAGAAAATAAAATATCTACTAAAAAAAAGAGAAAATGATTAAAATAAAGCATAAAAATGAAAAAAAAAATAGAACAAAACTTAGTATTAAAAAATTAAAACCTCAGTAATGAAAGCAAATATGAATAGATTAAACTCACCAGTCCAAATAAAGATTTTTCAGATTGGATTAAAAATCCAGCTGCAAAAACAGATTCGCATGAGTAAGTTGAAAACAGGAGTGGAAAAAAGCCATAGCAATAAGAGATGCCTGGGTGGCTGTCAGTTGGTTAAGCATATGCCTTCAGCTCAAGTCATGATCATCTGGTCCTGGGTTTGAGTCCTGCACTGGGCTTCGTGCTCAGTGGGGAGCTTGCTCCTCCCTCTATTTGCTGCTCCCTCTACTTGCGTGCTCTCTTTCGCTGACAAATAAATAAATAAAATCTTTTTAAAAAGCCATAGCGGTAAGCCAGTAACTTAAAGGAAGCTAGCACAGCTATAGAAATATGAAACAAAGTAGTGTTTAAAAAAATAAGAATTAATAATTATGCAGTGGGTCACTGTATGATATTACAGGTTTAAACTTTGAGGAAAATATAATTAAAAACAAAGAGTTCTTCTAATCCAGAAATCCTCTCCACAAAGGCAGTACAGAAATAAAACACCTATTATTGGATAAGCATTAAACCACAATGTTACCCATTATAGGTAATCCAAAAAAGATATTGCACAGATAGAAAAAAATTTCACCCCTTTATATAGCCACATCAGTGCAACCCATTATAGACATGTTCTCAAGATAAACACTAAGTAAGAGGACTTGACAGTACTTTCTGTCACACATAGTTCATCTTACCTGTACCTGATAATTGGGCAACCATCAGTGTTTACTACTTGCCTTTTTTCCAAGGAAAAACAACTGATGTATCTTTATGACAGGGAGTAATTCTGCAATTTGGGGGAAGGCATCCCTTGGAGTTAGGCTCCAGATCTCCAACAGAAAATAAGAAAAAGGAGTTCGGTTTCCTTTTATGTTTACATTTAAAAAGTGATGTTTCCAAAGGCATTCCTGGATCCTACATATGACAAAAGGTCTATCTTTTCTTTAAAGAGATATATAAACATTTGAAAGAGAGGAAAAAGTACTTAGGATTAAAAGTCTCTAAAGTAAATGCTCTGAGAAAGAGGGAAGGGAAATACCTTATTATTTTTAACTTGTTCCTGTCCTTATGATGCTCATCAGGAAATTGCCAAGAAAGAAAGAAAAAGGAAGAAAGAAGGAAAGAAAGAAAGAAAGAAAACAAAGAAAGAAAGAAAACAAAGTTGTATGTACCTGATAAAATAACCTCACATTATATAAAGCAATAATTGATAAAATTACAGAATATGACTACTACACCACAGCATTAAAATATTCCAGTATACCTCTCTTTAATATTGACAAAGCATATAATAACAATAACATTAATCAAAATATATTTTCAGGGCGCCTGGGTGGCTCAGTGGGTTAAGCCGCTGCCTTCGGCTCAGGTCATGATCTCAGGGTCCTGGGATCGAGCCCCGCATCGGGCTCTCTGCTCAGCAGGGAGCCTGCTTCCTCCTCTCTCTCTCTGCCTGCCTCTCTGCCTGCTTGTGATCTCTGTCTGTCAAATAAATAAATAAAATCTTTAAAAAAATATATATATATTTTCACACAATATACAAGGTTGATTTAATGGAACACAGAGAAATCTGTTCCAGCATTAGTAGACTAGATGACTAAGATATTTTTATCCCCTAGGATCTGGTCTATAGAATGGTGAGGATTTTTTTTTTTTTTTTAAATTTTTGGTGAGGATATTCTAAAAGCACTCTTAACAAGAAAGTAATGACCAGTTATATTTATTATGTTATATAGGTTATATTTATTCTTGTACTGTTGGGTCCTGACTAAAGATAAGACAATTAATGATTAAATAAGTAAAAGAAAGGAATAAATCTACTACATTGGTGTTTTAGGACAGTCATAATAAAATACAGTATATTGAGGGGCTTAAACAAAGAAATTCATTTTCTCATAGTTCTGAATGCTAAAAGTCCCATATTAAGTCTGGTAATGTCAGTTTCTGGAGAGGATCTCTTCCTGGTTTGCTAATAACTGCTTTTTTGCTTTGTCCTCACATGACCTTTCTTGGCATGTGCACATGCTGGAGGTGGGGATAGGGAGGGAGGGAGGGAGAAAGAGAGAGAAAGAGATTGAAATTGGCTTCTGGTATCTCTTCTTATAAACACACTGATCCTAAAATCTGGGCCTGACTTTTATGATCTCTTTTAACCTTAATTATTTTTTTTTCAGGCTTCATCATCAAATATAGCTAGACTTGGTTGGGGCTTCAACATATGTATTTTAGGGAGATATTCAGCCTATAACTCTGTCATTATCCTCATTGTATAAAATATGTTACATAGAAAACAAAATAATCTGTAGATACTTTATTATCATTAATAAGAAATTTTGTAAAAATTGTTAGATAAGGTATCAATGAACCAAAATCAGCTTTACTTTTGTGATCCAGTGGCCAGAGAAAAGTTAATCAATACAAAACACTATTTCCAGAGAAAAGTTAATCAATACAAAACACTATTTCCAGTGACAGCAAATATATATGTGATTTATCAAAACTTTTAAAAAATTGAGAAAATTCCATGTTTATTTTAGAAATAAAATTTTAAATATTCCTTCACAAAATTATCTATATATTCAGTATCATTCCAACCATAATTTCAAAGGGATTTTGCAAGTAACTTGATAAGCTTATGCTACATAGAAAACAAAATGCTTCAAGAAAATCTCAATACAGGGGTGCCTGGGTGTCTCAGTGGGTTAAGCCTCTGCCTTGGGCTCAGGTCATGATCTCAAGGTCCTGGGATCCAGCCCCACATCAGGCTCTTTGCACCGCAGGGAGCCTGCTTCCCACCGCCCCCTGCCTGCCTCTCTGCCTATTTGTGGTCTCCCTCTCACTGTTGAATACATAAATAAAATCTTAAAAAAAAGTCTTTAAAAAAATTAAAAAAAGAAAAATAAAAAGAACATCTCAATACATTCCTTACAAGAAGTAATAGAGTATTTTTATTTTGGGGTATCAATATTTGTTACAAAGTTAGTGACTTACGGGACTTCATAAATTAGCAAAAAACAATATACAGACAAGCCAAACAAGAATACAAATTGAATCTGATGGGCCAGAGCAAGGAGCTTCAAAGCAGCACATAATTAGTGAAACTTGATATATAGCAGAAGTTATTTTGAAAATCACTAAGTAAGGGAAATGTAAGATCAATACATGTGGAAAAATGGGGAATAAAAAAGAATCTAGCTACTTACCATAACTACCATTCACATTCACAAAAATCAGTTCTTGACAGATTAAGGACAAAAAATAATGACAAAGTTAAAAATAAATAATTAAAGAAAATATCACTATAATATTGAAACAGACTGAAAATTAGATTGCATTAAAATGAAAACATTTTGCTTGGTAAAAGAACAAAATAAAATTGAAAAATTTACAGATTAATACTACACTTTAAAAAATTCATATAGTCTATGATGGCATTAAAGTCAACTAGATAAACAAAATCAAACAAAATTTAATAAGGTCCAATATAAAAATAAGGGAAAAGAATATAAACATTTCATACACAAGGTAACTCAATTCTAGACAAGGTAACTCAATTCTAGACTTAAAGTATTAAAAAAATTCTCAATTTCCTTAGTAATCAATACAATGCAAATTAAGACAACAATGATGTTAGATTTTACATCTAATAAGAGTAGTGATAGTTAAAAAGCTTGATAATATAAATTAGTGAGATTATGGAACAAAAAAGCTTACATGTTGGTGGCGGGTAATTTGTTGCAAACACTTTGGAAAATAATTTGGCATTATCTTATAAATACCAACACATACACACACCCTTCAATCAAGCATTTTTTTTTAATTTTAAGGATTATTTTTTATTATTATCATTGAATTATAGTTGACATACAATGTTGTATTGGTTTCACTTGCACAGCATAGTGACTCAACAATTGTATACGTTATGCAGTACTCACCAATAAGTGTACTAATCAAGCAATTTGATTCCTAGGTATAATACCCGCATAGTCTTAAACATGAACTTGAAGAAAAATATTCAAGAATGGTCATAAACCAAATTATTCATAATACAAAAAATCTGGAAATAATGTCCATCAATAAAATAATGCATCAATAAATTGTGAATATTCACAAAATGGAACATTATAAAAGTTGAAAGTAATTAATTAGCTTTGTAAGGATAACATGGATTAATTTTACAGACAGAACTTAGTAAAACGGGTCACAAAATGGTATTTCCAGTGTGATATTTTATAAAGCTGTTAAACAAGGAAAATGATTGATGTATTTATCAGATATGCGTACATATCTACATATCCACACATACTGTGATATATTGAAAGAAAGAAATGACATGCAAGATTTAGGCAAAGGGATGAGGTTGAGACAGTGTACAAATAAAATTTTTTTATTTGGCAATGTTTTGTTCTTAAGTGTGCAGCGACTTTAAAGGTGTTCTTTTTATTATCATGTGCCTTAACTTACATGTATAATACGTGTATATTTTTGTGGTCCATATATTACATAATTAATTGTCCCATAGAAAACATTTAAAATACAAGGAAAAGAAATAGAATTTGAAGGAGGTGGTTTTGTGTTGTTTACCCATGTCTGGCACCAAAATGTGACCTAAGAATCTTTTGTAACCTGTACCACCTTTAACACATTTGTGGTCTTAATCCAAGACTGCAGCCTTGGCTGAAAAAGAAAATGAAATAAATAAAAATTGCTCAAACCACCAATACTTGAAATTCTCATAAGTTGAAACTGTCACTTTCACGGGTAGCCTTGTATTGCATTAAAGACTTTCTTTGATCATCAAAATGCTGCAGAACCAGCTGTGGCCAAGTGCTGAGGTTTGTTGGACACAGAGGTCTGCACAATCTGTTCACCCAACCCGTGCAGCTTGCATTGCTCAAAACTGCACCTGTGATAAACATTCACCTGCCTGCATACACCTGCTGTGACAGCTGCATCAAGAGGCTGGTTCTCATCATGGAGTATTTTGGTCCCAAAATATGAATCCTCTTGCCAGTTTCTCAAAGTTTCCTTGCCAAGACCTCATGTGTTAGAGTGTAGAGGTAATGATTTTTGTATGTATTCCTATAATCTACATTTTGAAACAATTAGGAAGCAGATATAGAATGAGATAGAGATAAAAAATGTACATGATATGTTGTATTGTTTCATGTTGTGTTATGTTACATTATTATAGGAGAAGGCATCTTGTACCTGAGACTAAAATGATCTTTTTAAATATTTCCTTCACTATCATCCTAGACTTTTGGACCCATCGAACTGGATGATCAGTTTCCCAATCAGTTTTGCAGAGGATTACACTCTTCTTTGGGTAGGGTTATTACAGTATGGAACAGGCATGCCTGGGTGGCTCAGTCAGTTAAGTGTCTGCCTTTGGCTAAGGTCATGATCCCAGGGTCTCCATTAAGTCCTCCATTGGGCTCCTTTCTCAGCTGCTTCTCCCTCAGCCTGACACTCCCCCTGCTTGGGAGTGCTTGCTCACTCGCTCTTTCATAAATAAATAAATAAATAAATAATCTTTTTTTTTTTTTAAAGTAAAGGTATGGAACAAAAGTCGGTCTTATATTTTATTATTGATAGAATAAATTGCTAGAACCATTTGAAAAATTATTTGTCATTATCATTATCTTATAAACTTAAATGTGCATACTCCATGTATAATGTGAGGAGGTTCATAACAAAATTATATACAAATACACATGCACACAAAAATATATAAATACTCATAAGACTCACATTATACCACTTCTATAATATAGAGTATGTAATACATATATACAATGATTCACATAATATCTGTTTATGAGTATATAATATTCATATACACCCCAATATAGATATATATTTTTAATGTGTGTATTTAATGTGTAATTATATGTGTGCACATGTATCCATAAATATATATGTGTATATATTTATATGTATAAATATATATGTGTGTGTGTGTGTATATATATATTTGCATCTATCTAGCTATATAATTATTGGCAGTTCTATGGAGAAGGTTGATAACAATACTCCACACATTACAGGTTACTTACAGTATGCCCTGGTTTATTATGTAATCATGGATAAAAGTGTAAAAATGATTACATGTATAATGTTGTTCATTTTGTCCTGGGAAATATGGTGTGTGTTATTCTTTTTTTTTTTTTTAATTTATTTGACAGACAGATCACAAGTAGGCAGAGAGGCAGGCAGAGAGAGACAGGAAGAGGCAGGCTCCCTGCTGAGCAGAGAGCCCGATGCGGGACTCGATCCCAGGACCCTGAGATCATGACCTGAGCCGAAGGCAGAGGCTTTAACCACTGAGCCACCCAGGCACCCGGTATGTGTTATTCTTATTCCATCAACTATATCTTTACAATATTTTATGTGTACTGAAGATTTGCCCAATCTAGATTGGGATCAGTCTGGTTTACTTTCAGTGTGTACTTTGACTCAAACTCTAAATATTATTTAATGACTTGTATGTGTCCCACATGTTTGAGGGCTGCAAAAATAATTAGAGATATAGATACTCCTTTTGAAGAAGCTTTATGAGAAATAAAGGGAGAAAGATATAGAAAAGTGCAATAAAATCTTTTATACATGCTATGGTATAATCTGTATAAGGATATACTAGAGGTAGAAAAGGTGATAGGAACAATTTTTGTTTGAAGGTATTGTTTCAGGGATGACTTTTAAAATACAATATAACTTGAATAGAGACACAAACTAGAAGATGATTTTCCTGGGCAGATTAATGTGGAAAAATACTTTCCAGAAGGAAATTAGAGGAATCAAAGAGTCTAAAAATTTAAGTAACCAAAAGCCCTTTCAAGGCCATATTTCTGGAAAGACAAAAGTGTTTTATTTTTTACTTTACAGGTATCTTGAGGGAAGGAACAACCAGATGGATAGCCATATAATTCACATTTCTTTGGGAAAATGGCATGAGACAGAAAATTGACTCTATTTGGATTTTACATTAAAAAGATTTTTAAAGTGTTACATCTTAAATATTGACAGCAATTGCAGATTTATCCATTGACTTTTTCCTAGAAATGCACACTGAGGAATTTCGTTAGAGCTGAGAGAAAAATCTCATAATTTTGTACTCCTTTACATCAAATATTTTTATTTTTATTTTCTTAGGATTTGTGTTTCTTTTTAAAAACTAAAAATTCTTTTAAAAAATTCTTTATTTAAATTCAATTTAGTTAACCAAATACTGTATTATTTGTTTCAGGGGTAGAATTTAGTGATTCAGCAGTTGCATATAACACCCAGTGCTTATTCCATCAAATGCCCTCCTTAAAGCCCATCACCTAATTACCCCTTCTACTCTTCCACCTCCCCTATAGCAACCTTCAGTTTGTTTCCTAGAGTTCAGCATCAATTATGGTTTGCCTCACCTTATTTTATTTCCCCTTCCCTTTGTTCATCTGTTTTGTTTCTTAAATTCCACATATGAGTGAAATCATATGGTTTTTATCTCTTTCTGACTGGTTTATTTCACTTAACATAATACCCTCTGTTTCCATCCATGTCTTTGCAGATAGCAAGATTTCATTCTTTTCAATGGCTGAGTAATATCCCAAAGTGTGTGTAATATCCCAAAGTAATATCCCAAAGTGTGTGTGTGTGTGTGTGTGTGTGTGTGTGTGTGTATATACCACATCTTTATCCATTCATCTGTCAATGGATATTTGGGCTCTTTCCATATTTTGGCTATTGTGGACATCGGTGCTATAAACAGTGGAGTACATGTACCCCTTCATTGTGTTTATATCTGTGGATAAAAAGTAGTGCAATTACTAGGTTATGAGTGGTAGCTCTATTTTTAATTTTTGAGGAACTTCTGAACTGTTTTGCAGAGTGGCTGTACCAGTTTGCATTCCCACCAACAGTGTAAGAGAGTTCCTCTTTCTCAGCATCCTTGCCAACATCTGTTGTTTCCTGAGTTATTAATTTTAGCCATTCTGACCAGTGTGAACTGGTATCTCATTGTGGTTTTGATTTGTATTTCCCTGATGCTGAATGATGTGGAACACTTTTTCATGAGTCTTTTGGCCATTTGAGTGTCTTCTTTGGAGAATCTCAGTTTGTTCATATCTTCTGCCCATTTCTTAACTGGATTTTTTGTTTTTTGGGTGTTGAGCTTGATAAGTTCTTTATAGATTTTGGATAGTAGCCCTTTATCTGATAAAACATTTGCAAATAGCTTCCCCCATTCCTTAGACTGCCTTTTAGTTTTATTGACTGCTTCCTTTGCTCTGCAAAATCTTTTTATCTTGATGATGAAGATTTTTAAGTAATTTTAAACCCAGTATGGGGCTCAAACTAAAACCCTAAGATCAATAGTTACATGTTTCACCCACTGAGCCAGACAGGTGCCCTCAGTTTTTATTTTAATCTTCAAACCTATTGTGAATTTTTTGCATTAGTCACCCATTTGTGGGAATTTTTTTTTTTCTTGGTATTAGTCTGTAATATCACCATTGAGGTAGAACTTGGCACTCAATAATGAAACTTTGTTTTTAGCATATCCAGCTATCTCCAAAAGCTAACATGTCATTTTCATGGGAACAAAATAATATTTAAAATGTTAATGTTTTTTTTTAAATTTTATTTTTTATAAACATATAATATATTTTTATCCCCAGGGGTACAGGTCTGTGAATCGCCAGGTTTACACACTTCACAGCACTCATCATAG